>NC_136967.1:60456525-60681525 GCF_032717465.1 Coenobita brevimanus | reverse complement strand
AGTGCTACTCTCGGGTGTCTGCCCTTTCCTCTCTTCCATCTTTCTCTCCTTCCATCCTCTTCTGTCTTTTTTTCCTTCATTCTTTCCTTGTCTTTCTGCCTATGGGTGGCTTTACACTCCGTCTTCTGTCTTTCCTTCATTCTTTCCTTTTCCTTCTGCCTGTGGGTGACTCTACACTGAGTGACAAGCCAAATGGTTTCCTGTACACCAGGAAACCGTTTACTACGCTGGGTGGTAACCATATAGCCAAATTTTGGCACCTAGTGGTTTAGTGGGTAATTATTGCGCTCCAGTCGGATTGAGCCGGTGAAGGTTTATATTCAAGGGATGGTTGGGGTTGACTGCTCATGTATTACCACTCAGGGATGAGTGAGGCTGGTCACTCTCATCTTAAATGTCGAGACCAACTGTCAAGCCCCGTGCTCCTACGCTCCTCATGGGGCAATGTAGGATTGGATAATGGATGGATGGATGGATTATTATTATTATTATTATTATTTTATTATTATTATTATTATCATTGTCATCATCATTATTATTATTCATGGTACAATATGCTCGGTTCATGTTGGTGGGGGTGGAGATGAACAGTACTTCTGATGATGGTGACGGTGCTGTTGTGCTCAGTTGATGGTGCTATTGATATCACTGGGGTTTGTGCGTACGCTGATGTTAATGGTGGTGGACTGGTGGTGGTGGTGTGTATGGTGATGCTAAGGATATTGTTTTGCTTATGGTGTCGTAGGTGTTAATGCTTCTGCTGATGTAGTGATGCTGGCGATGGTGCTGTGATGGAGTTTGAAATGGTGGTGTTTGTCTTGGTGCTGAGGGTGATGGTGTTGATTGATAGTGATGATGGTGTTGTTTGACACCCCTCTCCTCTGTCACACACACACGCTGGTCACCCTGTCTCTTGTGTCTGGTGCATCTGTCACTGCCCCTCTCAAGTGACATATGTTGTTGTGTCCAGCCGTCACACACACACACACACACACACACACACACACACACACACACACACACACACACACACACACACACACACACACACACACACACACACACACACACACACACACACACACACACACACACACACACACACACACACACACACACACACACACACACACACACACACACACACACACACAGCACAGGAAAAAACAGAATATGCGTCTCGTATTGGAGGAGTTTAGATACCAGTTAAAAAACAGAAAAGGTGCCATTATAATCAGGGACCTTAGTAGGAAAAAATAGAAAGCATATCTTTATATTGAAGGAGTTTAGATAGCAAGACAATATAGAAAAGTTGCTATTATATTGAAGGAGTTTTAAAAAATATAAAATGCTTCATAATTTTAGAGAGGTTTAGATTCTTCCAGTATCTGCACCCTTGTCACAGATCCCTCCCACACCCTGATCAACGTGGCACCTCTTTTTTTCAGTAGTGAGCCAGTTATTAGAATATTCTGTTTATTAATGCTTTCGTGGCTCGTCTGTCAAATTTTATCCCCACCGGAGTGTTCGTGTTGATGGTATTGCTTTGTGTGGTGATGTCTGTGTTGAGCTGTGTTGTTTATATATGTTATACTGCTAACGGAGGAGATATTATTTAAACCCCATCAGCCTTGCTATATTTTTTCCGCATTTTTGCTGTGTCTAGACGATTTTGTTTAGCTAAGATGTAGAATAAACTTTTCGAACTGAACGGGTTAGATATCGCCTTCAATACCCCCTTCAGTACTTCTGGCCTCTTCTAAGTTTAAAAGAACGTTTGGATAGAGCAGGAATAGTGGAGAAAAAATACATCATCGAGGTCTATCTATCTATCTATTGCCAGACGCCTCAATCCCGTTTGGGGTGGCCACAAACAAATCGCCTCCAAGTCGATAACAGCTCAACCCACTATTACCCTCTCCCCCTTGAGGTGTATAGGGGACCGACACTAGGCCACAGTAGTTCAGTATATTAAAGGGTAGATGACCAGCGAATTTCCCCTGATGGCATTACATGATCCATAAACCTCCAGGCACCTCTTGGAGATTAAACCGATGCAAGACCCTCACTTCGATTGGGGCATACAAATCACCAGACCACCAGGCGCTTGTGTTGTGGGTTCTCAAATTACTCGTAAAAGGGAGCATATTTGGCACTGATGGTTTTGGTTCTGTCTTGCACATTTTTCTTCTCTATTTCTTTTTTTCCCTCGATGAATTTGCTTATCTGGTTGTTGATGTTGGCTGTGACCTGTCTGACAGCT
Organism: Coenobita brevimanus; assembly: GCF_032717465.1. Taxonomy (NCBI): domain Eukaryota; kingdom Metazoa; phylum Arthropoda; class Malacostraca; order Decapoda; family Coenobitidae; genus Coenobita; species Coenobita brevimanus. Next base: position 60,679,262 of record NC_136967.1, on the reverse strand, counting down.
TGTCCTGCTTGTTCTGCCTGCTATAAATACACAGTTGCAATCACCCACAAACACGAACAAACTCACAGTCACATGTCACCACATCAACACGATGACTTGTGTTTTTATATTGTTACCATTAGACGATTTTCTTCTTATGAAAGGAAACTCCGACCTGGAGATCTTTTACATAAATAGCCTTAATTAACACTTTCACCTCTTGAGGTCATTCCGAAGTTAATGATCAGTCGTCTGCGGTGGCTTCATTTTGATTTAATTCTTGCCTAAGGGGGAGCGCAAGCAGTGAATGAATTAAAGAAACCTATAACTAACCCTTATGCTCGATGTCTCACCTAAGGTAACAAGAATATAATGGAAAAATACTTTTTCGAACAGAGTAGTGGTAGTAGTTGCAACCCCAGTCTCGTCTGGACGTGAAGAGAGTGGAAAACATGCTGCAGCCCACCATCCGTCTTTTGAGAGGTGAGAGGAGTTGATGGATGTTTGGGCATCTGGGTGTCCGTGCCACCGCGGAAAGGCGTCCCTTTCCAGCGCCTTACCGGATGCAGAAGTTAACACAGAAGATTTTACTTGAAGGGGGTTAGCCGAACATAAGGAGGGGGGGGGGAGAGAGACAAGCTGGTGGACACAATAGGCCAGAGATCAGATAAGCCGACACAAAGGACACACACAGGCAAATGCAAACACCACTGTTCCCTTGTCTTAAGCCTCACCTCACTCACACCCTTCTCATCACTCTCTGCTGATCATTCTTGGCGGGATCATGTTACTTCTCTTGCTTAATCAACTTCCAAGAAGTTGCGGGTTGTGGGCCCACTCTTTCGATGCTTTTATTGCTCTTAATACTTTCGCTAGAAGCGTGTGGGTGAAACGGAGGGGGAGAGAGGGAGACCAGGGATTAGATGGAGGGATAGATTTGAGCGATATATGAGAGGGGGGTATGAATTGGAGGTAGGACAGCCAAATGGAGAGGACAGGGTGACACGGAGACGATTTGTTTTATAGCCACCCCATGCGGTATTAATGCGTCTGGCTACAGACAAAATACTTTCAGTCCAGGGTGTTCATTTTACTTTAATGCTTCTACCACCAGACAGTTGTATTCAGCTTAGGAGGGCCTTGTCGAATGGATGGGTTAGATGCAGACGTAATTGATCCTTTCAGAGTTACTTTTCCTCATTGAAGTCAATAAAATTAACTCGTGGTAGCATGACAAATGAAAAACGCGCCAGCTCACAGAAATGGACTAAGAATATATATTTCTTTAGTCAGATGGTTTTCTTCCGCTTCGAAATCCGTATCAGGTAAAGGGTTGAAGTTACTGACAATACGTGAAACTGTCATCGATAGAAGAGAGTGAGAAAGAGAGACGGGGAGAATGAAAATGAGACAGTGAAAGTAAGGCAGAGAGAATGTGTGAAAAGGAAAGATGGGAATAAGTAAGTAAATGGACGGAGTAGATCAGCAGAACAGCCTTTGATTCCATGCTGTAGTGGAGAGGTATGAGTGGAAAGCCCCCCTCAGATTCACCCTTAACCTCTCTCTCTCTCTCTCTCTCTCTCTCTCTCTCTCTCTCTCTCTCTCTCTCTCTCTCTCTCTCTCTCTCTCTCTCTCTCTCTCACACACACACACACACACACACACACACACACACACACACACACACAAGGAGGGTGGTGGGGGGGACTCTCCACCTATGTGTAGCCCAAGGTCTGTCGTGGTAAAAGACTTGCAAGGGTTCGATCTCGGTGGGGTAAAGTTTAGGCGGTGTGTCCCCTGGTGCCTACGCCTCATCTTTCCCCCAGTGATGCTTGGTAGTGTGTCAGTGCTCTTTAGATGCAGCCATGATCAGCCTCTTGACCCGCTTAGAGTGCATTACCCTATATAAAGTATTTTTTTTTTCCAGCAAGCGACTGGAATGAATAAATGAATAAATCTAATAGTACCATTATTATTGTAATCACACACACACACACACACACACACACACACACACACACACACACACACACACACACACACACACACACACACACACACACACACACACACACACACACCAAAAAGTAAACCTAAGATAATCCCAAAAGAGGTTTACACAAGCACTATCAGGCAGTACAAAAAAAAGAAAAAAAGTAAGTGTATGAGGCAGTGACCATCTGGTGCTTGACAGGAGACACGAGTGCTTCAGGCAAGAGGGTCAACACCACAGCTTGCCCTCTCTCTTACCTTTGACCTCTCTCTCTCTCTCTCTCTCTCTCTCTCTCTCTCTCTCTCTCTCTCTCTCTCTCTCTTTCTCACCTACTACTACCCCCCTTCCCATCAATATTCTCCCTCCTCTGCTGTTTCACCACCTTCCACTCCACTTCTTCCTCTCCATTTGCCCAGTCTTTACCCACCTTTCCCCTGCGTCCTCCCTTTCCTTCCCATCTCCCTCTCTCTCCTCTCCTCTCTCTACTTTCCCCCACCCCCTCCCCAGGCAGCTGTCTGCATCAAATAACCCCTTCTTATGTCCGGCTGACCATCTGGTATCGAAGGGCGTGCGAATGGGGCCGTGAATGACTAATTATAAATGCATACATTTGACAGTGGGCTATTATACATATGTACCGGGTATACATTGTCAGTTATACATATATTTGCCTATTGTGTAAGAAAATGATTTATTGGACCTGGTAATAACTAGTGTTGTATTCTTTGTATTCAAGTATGCTTATTGTATTTATTGTTCGCTTAGTGTTTTCAGTTACTGTTTTAGGCCCCTGTTACAGAGGTGAGCAGAAAACATACTAGGCATAACGGAGATGAAAAATAGATAAATCAGCGTATATTAAAATCATAAGTAGATAAATAAATAAATATAAATACACTTGAGGGTTGGACCAGGTTGTATGTGTATGAATGTGTACACCTGACAGAATGCGCGGTGTTTTTTCCCTTTCACCCCTTCAGGTACTGGATGTCCTTTATAACCCCAGATGATTTAACTCAGCTTAAGATAGACTTTCGAACTGGAGGAGGTTAATACACACTTCATTTACCCATTCAATACCAAGTGGCTCTCCTGTATTAAAATCCTTTGGTAATAGCAAGAATAAATGACAGAAGACGTCCTCGGATTGAAGGTGTTTAAAAGTTTTCAGCTATCGCATTTGCAGCTACAAGGATGTACCCCATAATAACACCGGGAAGGTTTGTCCAAGCGGCATGTGATAAATGTGGGTGTGATAGGTGTGGGTGTGACAGGTGTGGGGTGGTAGGTGTGGGTGTGGATGTGGCTGTGACGTGTGGATGTGACAGGTGTGTGACATGTTGACAGGTATAGATGTGACAGGTGTAGGGTGGTAGGTGTGGGTGTGGCAAGTGAGGCTGTGACAGGTGTAGATGTGACAGGTGTGAGTGTGACATGTTGATAGGTATGGATGTGCCAGGTGAGGGTGTGACAGGTGTGGATGTGACAAATGTGAGTGTGACATGTTGACAGGTATGGATGTGATAGGTGTGGGGTGGTAGGTGTGGATGTGACAGGTGTGGGTGTGACAGGTTTAGGTGTGGGTATCAGTTCAGAACCTTTTTCGTATAACAGTCTCCCTGCCTCCTTCCTCCCTCTCGTTGTTTTAACCTTTTGTCTCTTTACTGTCCTCTCCTTTTCTCTTTTCTCCCCGCTGTTTTATTCCTTCTTCATTTCTTTTTCGTCCCCTCCCTCCACCCTTCCTCCTCTCTCCTTTTCCTCTCCTTCTCTCATTCTCTGTGCCCATCTTCTCCCTCATCTGGTTTTCCTTTCTTCTTCTCCCTCCCTTCTCACCTTCCTCCCTCTCTCATTCTTCTTCTTTTCCTTTCCATTTCTTCTCTATCTATCTATCTATCTATTGCCAGACGCCTCAATCCCGTTTGGGGTGGCCACAAACAAATCGCCTCCAAGTCGCCCTGTCCCCCGCCATTTCACTGCCCTGCTCCCAACTCACATCCCCCTCTCTCATATACCTCTCCACCCCATCCCTCCATCTCATCCTCGGCCTCTCCCTCCCTCTTCCCCCCTCCACCTCACTCACATACACTCTCTTCGTCAGTCTTTCACCCTCCATCCTCTCCACATGGCCAAACCACCTCAGTGTGTTCCTCATAACGCTTCCTATCACATCCACATCAACACCACAACGCTCCTTTATATCCTCATTCGTCAGCCTGTCTCTCCATGTGACTCCACAGGCTCCTCTTAAATAACTCATTTCCACTGCTCTCACTCTTGACTTGTGTCCTTCCAACAACGTCCAAGCTTCACTTCCGTACGTTAGAGTTGGTATCACAATACTGTCATGTAGTAACTTTTTCACTTCCATGCTCACTTTCCTGTTTCTTATCACTGCTTTCAAAGAACCAGCAACCTTTCTTCCCTGCTGTACCCTTTCAAGCACTTCACCCTCCAAACCTCCATCCTTACTCGTCACACTACCCAAGTACTTAAACGTACTCACATTTTCCAATTCCTCACCATCCAACCTCGCTGTACATTCACTGACTTCACCTCTCTCAAAGAACCTCTGTGGTACAGTGGTAAAGTGTGCGTTTTCGTACACTGAAGAACGAGGGTTCGCGCTCCGCTAGGGTAATAAACTTTGGGAGCGTTGTTCTGACCAAGTACTGCTTGGCGGACATAAGGGGTGCTGTGGTTGAACCAGTGTCGCATACTATAAAGTATGCTTGCACCCAGTCAACTTGTGCGGGCCGATTACACTTGGTTCACAGACTACACACACATCCAAAGCCACTCCAACAATACAGTTACACTTACATGCACTTCTCACCCTACATACAATCACTACCAGACAGCCTAAGCCACTTGGTAGAGATACATTGGCTGTATCGTCCCCACTTCGGTCGAGTTAGGCCGGTCCTGCAATGGACGCTCAAACGGCTGATGAGATAATAATGTCCCCCCCCTGGGGGTAAGGGGTTTTTTCAAGAATACTCCCCCAGTATCCCTGCTTGTCGTAAAAGGCGACTAAAAGGGTTGGCGGAGGGTTAGTGCCCCTCCCCGGAAAACAACTAACTAAAAAAACAAACAATAAGCCTCGGACAAGGACTGACCATTTCTTCTCACTGCTTTTTAATCCCCAACTCCTCTCTTCCTCTACCTCCCCCTCTTCCTCACCTCAGTGTTGCCTATCTCTCTTCTCCCTTTCTTCCTCCTCCTCCTCCTCCTCCTCCTCCTCCTCCTCCTTCTCATCATCATCATTATCATCCACTTCAATATCAAGAATTTCTCTCTATTCCTCTTCTTTTCTGGCATCTTTTCCCTTCTCTTCTCTTCATTTTCGCTCTAGTTCAGTCAAGTACTGTTCATTTCTTTGGTGTGTCTTTCCCTTTTTTTTTTTTTTCACTTCCTAACTCAGTTCAGTCCCCTTTCTCTTCTACTCAGTTTCTCCAACTTTCCTCACTTCTCCTTCTCTCTCTCTCTCTCACACACACACACACACACACACACACACACACACACACACACACACACACACACACACACACCCACACCAAATCCTAACGAGCTCCTACCCCCAGCACCTGCGAAGTCCTGGCCCCCCCCCCTGTCACCCCGCCACCAGCACGTATTAATGGCCCGATCATCCGTTTGGGCCAAAGATACGGCCAATTAGAAGATGTTTGCGCCGTGTTAGTGAGCGTTCGTTAGATGGCGCTGTTAGATTAGCCCGCGCCACCTCCCTCGCTGGCACAATTTAGCTTGCAGACAGGCGTACAGTGCAGTGCAAAAATTCTCCCGTTAATTCACCGCTTCACTCTTAGAGCATGTCCGTCACTTTCCTCCCTGATGCATCATGTAAAAGAGAATCATCTTTGGGTAGTAAAATATACCAGAATTAAACCAGGCCTTTCTTAATTAAGGAATATTTACCCAACAGAGGAATTGAGGCAAGTAGAAAAGGTGAAACTAGTAGGCGAACTGTTACCCCGACCAAACACGCAGGTCTTCTCTGATTGGCTGCAACAGGACTTAGAAGAAGGCCGTATTTGCCATATTAATGAGCACTGGTTCGATAATGGGGCTGCATTAGGTGTGGCTACATCCCCCAGTGGTGCCATATAACTTGCTAAATCATGATGAGTCGGCATGAGGCAACTTTGTTTTATGCCTCGTTTCCTCTTCATTTCCTGTTTTCTTTCTCAGAGAGAGAGAGAGAGAGAGAGAGAGAGAGAGAAATAATGAATGATCCAGTTTCATGGTGATAAAAGAAAAATTCGACTAAGGATTTTTTTTAAAGTAACAGCTCGTAGCCTGTAGTAAAGCAGTTCCTTGATTTTTTTTTTTTTTTTTTTTTTTTTTGGTGTGTGTGTAACAGTCAAAGGAATGTGTTTCTATACGCTGTCATAGGCGTAACATTTCAGTTGTTATGGAGAGGTAAATCGCTTATTTTACTCCTTTCACTTACCTAAAATCGCCCGTCTCTCTGTGTTGAGTGCTGAGTTCTAACAATGATTAACACAAGAATATGATGCTAGTCACGAAAATGTGAATATGGTACAGGTACGTCTCCTTTATAGTGTTCCTTGCCGCCTCCAGACAGTTTTATTCAACTTGTGAAAATCCTCTCGTATTGGGGAGGATAGTGAAGACATGTCTAACCCCCTCCCCCTCATTTCGAGGAATCTGTTTAAAAGCTTGATAAAATCGTCTAGTGGGGGGGGGGGAAATGCCGTGAGTGAGTGGGTAAAACATTACTTACAGTTTGGGGGAAAAAAAAATTATGTACGGTGTGGGTCAACAGGAATGAGTGGATAATGTGAAACAAGGAAGAAGTGCAGCCAAAGGAACCATAACTCAAGACATGCTGAGCTGTGTTTGGACTGAGTGGTGGGATGTCTGCAGCGCCCCAAATGGAGCTCATGTAGAGCGCTAGAGCACTGTGTTTAGTATCTAATTTGTAGTTTAATTCCTTCCATTAATATGTGTGGATGTGGCAAGATAGCTTCATGAAGAGTTGCGTACTCGTTGACTTCGCATGGATTAGACTTCATCCAGGATCATTTGAATTTTATGCATACAGAGGAGCGCAGAAATACTTCGCGCATACACTTAGGAAGTTGTTTTATATATACGTTCATGCGTCATTTTCCCCAGTATGTTTAATGGAGATTGTAACACATTCACTGCACGGAATCTCGTAAGCTGAATAAAAGCTTTTGCGTTACCCAGAATAAAACTACGTCCTCGTGTTGAATAGGTTACTCAGTTTTCTGTTATAGCCTGTCATCGTGAATTTTAAGTTTACATTTATTTATTAGTGTCTTTTCTTAATGTTTTTTCTCTGTTTCTTTCACCCTTTCCATCTCTGTGCCTCTCCTGTCCCTCCTCACTGTATAGTCCCTTCCCACTCCACCTGTCACTGCCACCACCTCCATCAGGCAGACAAGAAGGCAGACAATGAGGTACACTGTGAGCTGGCAAGGGGCAGCATTCTCTTTGGTATGGGAGACTTCGTAGCACTTCTTTATTAGCAATTTGTTAAGCATACGATACTTTAATATCCTAATAAGTGTTCTGTATTTTAAAAAAAATCAGCGTAGTTACGTAGTTTGCATGTATGTCATAAAGAGGATACTGAGGTGCAGTGTGCAAAATAAATCCCTAAAGAAGAGGTGTTACGATATATCCAAAGCCACTTAAGATATAGCCCAAGGACCCAGCACGCCACAGGCACTTCAGACGAGGGCACACAAGCAGAGAGGACACGGGGGGTGAAGTGGGGGAGGATGTCAAGGGGAATTAGGGGAAGAGGTGAGGAAGGGGGAGGGATGTGAAGAAAAGGGAAGGGGGGGAGTGTAGGAGAGGGAGGAAAACGGGGAGGGATTAAAAGAAAATGAGAAGAGTCATAAGTAACGCATAATTGGACTACCGTAATTATAATGGATTTGTGAGTGTGTGTGTGTGTGTGTGTGTGTGTGTGTGTGTGTGTGTGTGTGTGTGTGTGTGTATGTGTGTGTGTATGTGTGTGTGTGTGTATGTGTGTTCAGCTTTCGGGTACTCGCGGTTTTCCTTATATTAAATATTTTAAAGTTACCCCGCTTCAAATTCACAAACGAGATAGCACTGAAAAAATTAATGCAGTATTTTATCTGCATTATTTTGTCTCATTGCTGAACTTTAAGCCTTTAATTCTGCTTTTTGCTATATGTTTTACTGACCATAATATTTTGGCTGTTTTTCTTTCTAGTAGTCGTTTGTCTTTACTTCTTGGATACATATACAGTATTTCAAAATTTGTGGCTCTTTGATATATTTTTCCGAGCTCTTGTACCAGACATACCCGATATTTATTTCACGTGTTAATGGCACTTTTTTTTTTTCTTTTTAATGAGGAACGCGGGCATTCCTGTGTGTGTGTGTGTGTGTGTGTGTGTGTGTGTGTGTGTGTGTGTGTGTGTGTGTGTGTGTGTGTGTATCCTGCAATTTTTCAGAATTCAATGTCTTACTCACGTTTATCATCATCACCATTGTTCTGGATACATGAAGTGAGTAAGGGTGAGGGGCTGCATTACAGTGAGGGCATGGTGTATTGTGAGGATGAAGTGTGTGAGGTGAGCAAGTGTGTGATGGTGTGGGGACCTACATTACAGTGAGGGCAGAGTGGATTCTCCGTCCGTTGTATTTTGTGTTGTGAGAGTGAGGTGCATGCAATTATTGTGTAGTGGTGCGAGGTGTATGAGGTGAATGTGTTGTGGTGTTGGGTGCATGAAATTACGGTGTTGTGGTGTGAAATGTATGAAACTAGTGTGTTGTGTGTATGGATGAGCACAGTGAATTGTTGGTGATCTGTAGTACGTGTTTGGAACTGATATATAATGCATCCTCCCCCGCAGCTGTTGTGGTGGTCCTGGTGGCGCCCCCCTGTGCCCCGTCGTCCCCCTGCACCCCGCCCCTCGTCCGGCCCCCCACCAGTGTGACGCTGGGGCGGGGCGGGGTGGTGGCGTCTTTCTCCTGCCCCCCCGCCCACGCCCTTAATGGTACACCCGTGGCTGTGTGTGTAGCAGGCAGGTGGTCTTCACAGCCTCCGCAGTGTATACCAGGTCAGTCACAACACAATACCAGCTTACAACACATACCAGTTTAGTCACAGCACAATACCAGTTTAGTCACAGCACAATACCAGTTTAGTCACAGCACAATACCAGTTTAGTCACAGCACAATACCAGGTCAGTCATAGCACAGTACCAGGTCAGTCATGGCACAATACCAGGCCAGTCACAGTACCAGGCCATTCACAGCACAATGCCAGGTCAGTCAGCACAATACAACATTCTAAGGGATCTGTGAGGTGTGATACAAAAATTTTGGTAATGGTCAGCAAGCTCATTTTTGTTGAACATATATATTTTTTAGATTCTTTTAATTCACCATATAGTATAAGTCCCAACACCCTGAGGAACGTTGTCGCGGAAGGCTAAGGAGGAAAGGGACATTAAACACATACTATGCTTCATTTGTCTCCTTGAAAGTACTCCCTTTTTTTAACATACTGCATCCACACAAATGTTCCAACGTTCTTGCCACTGGTGTATCGCTAGACCTCTTCTTTCTTGATGCTCTTCAGGACGCTCATGGCTTCAGGCTGGGTGTCTTCAATTCCACCAAAACGCCGTCTTTTTATCACGAGTTTCATTTCTTTCTGTCAGATGTGAATTAGTCCCAGAAGCGTGGTTTATCCTTATTATGAGGTCCAGATTACGGGGGAGAGAGAGAGAGAGAGAGAGAGAGAGGAAATTAAAACAACCATATACGGAAGACCAGCGTATGATTTAAGACGGAGTTGGGTGGGAGCATAAAGCGGAGCAAATAGTCACTAAGTAAATTTTGGAGTACAAGGGAAGAGAAAATTAAATGAAGAATGTAGAAGAGGAAAAATATTAAACAGTGTCGTACAAAAACAACAAATCCACAATATAATAATAAATAAGAGCAGACCAAAGCGAGGAAGAAAAACATGAGGGAGGTGCAGGCGGGAAGACCACTCCTGCCACATACCAACTGAACTGAACAGGAGTGAGTGGGGGTGAGGGAAGAGATGGTAGAGGGGAGAAGAGAGGGGGGTTAGAGAAGAGAAGGAGAGGTGAGGGGAGAGAGGAGGAAAGGGAGAGGGGAGGAAAGAGAGAGGAGGAAAGGGAGAGGGGAGGAAAGAGAGAGGGAGCAAGAAGGAAAACGGTAGAGTGGGAAAAATTGTATGGAGAGAGAGAGAGAGAGAGAGAGAGAGAGAGAGATGGGCATGGTGAAAGACTTCGATAAAGGGTGAAAACGAGAACTAAAGGTAAAGGAATATGGATGAGGAAGTGACGCGGGAGGAAGATAAAGAAAATCAGTGGAAAGAACATCCTTAGGGTATTATATTTCGTTCACCTTTACTTACCAAAGATTTTCGGTCAATTTTTACACGTTACCCTCATCCGATTTTCGACTTTTCGTTAACATTTTCTAGTAGAACTGGTCATTCTAAGAATCTTTTCTTCTATGACATTTCTCTCGCAAATTGATAATAAACGAGTTACACGCGATTTACTTCCACCAATCACAATCACAGACGAGCGCGCGCTCTGTCCGCTCACCCGCTCACATTTGAAAGTTTGTCCCGGAAGACCAAACTTTACACGTACTCCTCATTTTTACACGTTGCCCTCATCCGATTTTTTCATCCAACCTGAGTGTTTCCTGTTGTTTTTGGTGTGATTCGATCGATTTTGACCTTCGTTTCTATCGCAAGTCGCTAGTTTTTGTTGAACGCCACTAGCGACTTCCGGTGGAAAGGACCGGTCCAAATCAACAAAAATCACACCAAAAACAACCGAAAACACTCAGGTTGGATGTTTGTTATCACTTGAAATGTAATGTTTTGCGGTTCTTCCCCCTCCCCCAGGAATACTGGGGAACCTGTGGGAAACCGGGGTGTTGGGTGGGGGAAAAACGCAAAAGCGAGTGATTTCCTACAGGAACTGTTATCAAAATCAAATGAAAAACACTAAAATCCTTCGGAAGAAAATAATTTTAAGCTTCTTTGGGAGTTCGTGTTTCCTAACTGGGGGGCTTCGCCCCCCAGACCCCCCAACCCTGGCCGTGCTTCCTAACTGGGGGGCTTCGCCCCCCAGACCCCCCATGACATTAACCAAACCTCATCTAACCTAACCTAACCGAGTGTAAATAAGAAATAATGCATTTACCTAGCAGTTTACAGTTCCTCGTCTGCATCTGAAGAGCTGTCTGTAGCTGTAAACGGCAACTGGTGGCGGGCGACAGTGCAACAGTCTGATCACGTAAAATGAGACTTTTGCCTTGATTTGGGTACTTTGTTTCTGTTGAAGGTAAAACACCATGCAATCGCACAAAGCCTACAGTTTTATCTTCTTGCTGGTAGAACTGTGTAAAGTTTGGTCTTCGGGGACAAACTTTCAAATGTGAGCGGGTGAGCGGACAGAGCGCGCGCTCGTCTGTGATTGTGATTGGTGGAAGTAACTCGTTTATTATCAATTTGCGAGAGAAATGTCATAGAAGAAAAGATTCTTAGAATGACCAGTTCTACTGGAAAATGTTAACGAAAAGTCGAAAATCGGATGAGGGTAACGTGTAAAGTTTGACCAGATTTTCGTCCTTTTGCAGCTTCATTCCCGTTGCTCAGTGACAAAATAAGACAACACTGCTGCTCTACATCCTATCCCTTACGTCTTTTCGTGATCAGCTTCATACTTTAGCGTTAATCTCATGTTAAGCTTTCGAGATGGAGAAATGACAGTTTTGGATCTAGTTAAAGTAGGCGAAGTGTATGAATGATGAGGGAGAGGGATAGAGATAAGATTATGTTTTGACAGAGTAAGAGAGGTAATATGAGGAGCTACTGAGATGGGGAGAAAGATGCTGAAGATTAGTGAATTGCTAAAAGTAATCACGTGGGCTGAAGTAAGAGGTAGTGAGTGATGAAACTGAGTTTGAATTTAAGAGGACTGACAGCCGTACTGTACAGTCGGCCTAAGAAGTGACGGCGGAGTATCCAGAAGTTTTCGGTCAGCGATAGTGCATATACTCTTCCTTATATCTCTACGAGGTGAAACCTAATACGTAAAATTGTTACAAAAAACAATAAATCATTGTCAAGGTGCCTATATATTTCAAAATTGTAGGAAGCAGTTCGATAGTTACGATAATAGGAAATCCTAACCGGAACTAATTGAAATTTCACAACTATCGCTCAGGGACAGTAAGGAATAATTTGTGGAGTTCAAAACTAGTATGGTAACACGCAATAATTTTTTAGCAGCGTAAGACTGAACAAAAGGGAGCTTCAATAAAGAATTAAAATTAGTAATTATTATTTATAAAATAATTTCCGTTACAATACTAGGGAATAATTTGAAGTCATTTATTTCCGTTTCCAAAGTCTCCATGCACGACGACAGAAAGCGGGAAGGCGACGTAAGCCAGTAAGCTATTTTAAATGTTTCGAGCAACACGCACGAAAGGAGATAACATTTACTCAAAGACATGCAGTTATTTCACTGCCTTTGGCCAGTTTTCCATTACGAAAAATCTCTGATTTATTTATATAAGCCAGAGGGCTATCTGTGAAGGAAGTATAAAAAAAATAAACCTCGAAATTTGCCTAGAGACGGAACTCCTTGGAGAATGCTAACTTTTGTCGTAGTCTGATATCCTCAGTGCATAATCGATTAGCAAGAGTAATAAAATCATTGAGTTCAAAACTTCCAGATCAGCATTTTCTGTTCAGCAGGACATTACAGTTTACTTTAAAAGACAGATATTAAGATTAAAAGATGGAGTAAAAATTGCGTGCTTTTGCATTGCAAGAGTTTATGAACTCATGTTTTGGTCCTGCTTATTGCCTAGTGTAAGAGAAAAAGGCTGAATCTGTCATACCTCCTTACAACTAAAAATAATTTTTGCATCAATTGAGAAAAAAGTTGCTAATTATAATTATTATTGGCGAGAGGAAGACGGAATAAAAAGGCAGTATGGTCTTGCTGCTACCGCAGGTAGGGCATCATTACGAAGAATAATTTCTTTGTTATGGCATCCTTATTGTTGCTGTATCATCACCATAGCATCTGAAAATAATGTAGCGTATTGCAGTCACAAGAGTTTTCCTTAACTGGTCTTCAAAACTAGAGCATCTGCATTTGAAATCAGGAACGCGGAGTAATAGGCCTACTGCCCACCGCGCGCGGAGTAATACATTTCACATTCATTCAAATCGGGAAAGGTAACTATTAACTTTAATATATCACTGCCTCCTGTTACTCATTTTACATCATTCTTAGCGCGATGTAATATATATTTTATTTGATATAACGTGATGAAGGCATTGAATGTTTACGTTATATTCTCAGTTTTCATTGAACGTATGTCAGTGCAGTGACCGAAGCAATCTGAAACTCTGCCATCACTTCTTGGGGCGACTGTACGTGCAATTGAAGGCTTCGTAGCACCGTCCTTTAGCGATTTATTTTACATATTACGCTTAAAAATTCACTTCGGTATTTATATCGTGTTAATATAGACAATTTGTATCAGTAACATTAAAGAGGATACTGAGGTGTAATGTGAAGGATAAATCGCTAAGGAAGAGGTGTTGCGGAATTTCCAGAGGCACTCAGACATCGAGCCTAAAAGTAATGACTAGTGATGTCTACCAGTGGATCAGAGGACGCCATATATATAAAATTAATTCTACCCCCAACCATTGTATTTATACTTTAGTAGAACGGCCCGGTAGTAGAGGGATTGATGAAGGCAGTATCTAAGCCTGACAATAAGAAAGCCTTATCCTTATCGCAGGAAATTCGCATGAAGGTAACAAGAATAAAATACATACTCTTCTGATCGAAGTCATTAAGTACCTGATGCTGTAAAATAACCTTAGCCGTATTTGCAATCACATTATCACTAGAGCCCTCATCAGCACAGTCTCATACATTATCACTACAACCATTATCACCACAGTTTTACAGCAGCTAAAGTTTATGTCATAACTACCCTTTCAGAGCACCACCATCACCATCACCATCATCATGACCACCACCCATCAAAACCACACCTATCATCACCACCCACCACAACCACACCTATCATCACACCCACCACAATCACACCCATCATCACCACCCACCGTTACCACCACTACCGCAACCACACCCATCACCACCACCAACGCCACCACCAGCACTAGCAATCAAAGCACAATAAGGCCTTCCCTAAAAAAGCCTCAGCCATTAATACCATCACCATAAATTACCATGCATTAAACTCCATCCTTGTTCAGTCATCTGGGGTACCACACCTGGTTCACGTGGGACGACTCAGCTTCCCTGATTCACAAACAGACGTACAGACAATTCCCCCCCCCCTCTTGTAATTAAGATCTTGAAGTGCAGGTGGGACAGTAGACATGGGGAGATAATATTGCTTTCCATGTCCTACCGGCAAAAAACAAAGACATAACTCAGTTTTATTTTTCCTCTCATTACTCGGATATTTTTATTGTAGTAAGTATAACAGACGTGGGACGATTCTACACTTTCTTTGTCCTTCCTGCAGTGCACATTACGTAGGACAGGGAGTTCATTGTAAATTTGTGTGTAAATATCGGCTCTGATCCAATGTGTTCGCTTTTATGTTCAGTTCGTGTCCTTGTTCATCTTGCAGTGATTATGTTTAACTTTTTTGGAGGATTTGATGGGCTGGGGAGAACCTTCATCTTTGCTGTCCTTGTCTTATTCAAGTAGTTAGTCACACTGTTAGAGGAGCTGCCTAGAATGGACCAACGGACCTTCTTCAGTTATCCTCTCTTCTCATATTATTGCGTTTTAACCCTGCAGTAGGATAGAGCGTTTTTTATTATCTTCTGCTGCCCCCAGACGATTTTATTCAGCTAAGGAAAGTTTCCTAGTAATGGAGGGGCTTTTAAGGCGAACCCTTGCATTTTGAAAATTCTACAATCATCATAGTCATGACCCTTAACAAACTGTCAGTACCCCTCAGAGCTCAGGAAGTTTACCAAGAGATGCCTTCAGAATTGCATATTATGTTACACCAATTTATTAAGCTGAGTGAATCCGCCTTCATCTTCAGTAGCAGCAGCCAACAGTGAATTATCCCCACCGTGTATAATCTGCGAATGACCATGTTGGCAAGTAAGGATGGTGTTTGTGTGTATAAAGCTGTGTATATAATGTGTGGAAGGCTTGAGGGGAGGTCCACCCAAGTTAGGGCTTTTTATGGAGGTAATGTTTGCTTGTTGATGCTGCTTGCCGAGTAAAGAAAGAGATGTATAGTGTAAATAAAAATGTGCACAGTTTGAATCTAAACAGCAAAATCTCTGTTCACTAACTTGTGTACAAAGAGAGAGCATTCCGCAGCTAAACTTAATCGTGTGGAATTATGAAGGATATTTAGTGCTGTCGGGCTGGATGAGTAACTGGACATTGTGTCCAACTCTTCACAGCGAAACGCTGCGTCTAAACTTTATATAATCATCTAGAAGTGACAAGCATATAATTATAATAAAAACAAAAAAAAATCGTACTCACTCTTACACGAATAAAGGAGCGTTTTCAGTTAGCACTGTTAGGTGTTTAAGATACAGAAGATACCAAAACCAGTGATACCTAACCAATGTATAGTATTTACTACGTCAGTATGTCCCAGGACCGTATTGATGGGCATATAAAGGGTGGAAGATCTGCAATCCCCACCACCCTCTCCGTTTTCGCCTGTTTGTCACGCAGGGAGTACGGGGGCAACATGGTTCGCCGGAGTGCAGGAAGTCACTTGGGTTGTCACTCAGTATAGTACATCGAAGAAACACCACATCGATTGAGCGGATATACCCCACCTGCCACCGGCAGTAGTTTTCCGGTTTCACAATTCCCTTTTCCATGCTTCCGGATTGTGTCTCACACCATCCTTGGATGAGGGAGAGGGTCAGGATGATGATGATGATGATGATGAGGAGGAGGAGGAGGAAGAGGAGGGGGAGGAGAAGAATAGAAGTAGTAGTAACAGAATCAGCAAGCTGTAGGGTTAGGATGATGATAATGATGATAGTAGAAGAATCAGTAAGCATACTGAACTGAAACAGGGACAGTCCACAAAGGAAGATATCAGTGAGACGTGGGGCTGAGCGGTTGATTGTTGGGACAGAGTTTTTGTGGTGATATGTTAGTGGTGTTGACGGGTGGTGATGGAGCTGTCGGGTGGAGAGGCTTTGGACTGTAGTCTTTACTTACCATACCGCGCTGTGGGCGGGGGTAAACACATCACATTCTCTGCCAGTACGAGGATACTGAATAGTGTACAAAGGTAAATTGTGACACTGAAATAAGAACTGCTGCGTGCTTGCGAAACAAGAGTGGTATATTATACTGTAGATACAAAAGCAAAATATCTTTCACGTCATTGGCAATTTAAATATTATAATTGTAGTTTATATTACAAGTTAGGGTAAGTAAAGTTAAGGGTGGCTGGATTAATTTTACACCTTTACATATTTTTAGTTATACGACAGTCTCATATTAGAAGCTAGGTTTGTGTTTGTCATAAAAGTGTTTGTTGTGTAATGATTTCAGTCATAGTATTTGATACTTAAGGTGCAGGTCACGTGCCATCATATCCTCCTTGAAGTCAACAAAGGCATATTTTTTCTGTTATAAATTACTTGCACAGTTGGATAACCCTATTTAATTCAATATAACTGTAAAAATTTTCGTAGCATGTCAACCTAATCATAACACTTAACTGTGTGAGAGGGGATCCAAAGGAGTTACAAAGCTTCGTTCTGTGGCGAGGCAAAGTGAAGATATAAATGCAGTGAGCAGTGACAGGCCACACTTATTTACGATTGTTGAGAGAGTGTAGAAGAGCAAGTGAATCAGAGAGAATGAGTCGAAATTGGTGGTAAGAAATAGTAGCGCTATACAGATGTCTAGTACTTCACTTGGGGTTGGGTTTGTCGTGTTGTGGAAGCCAGCACTTGGGTGGATACGCTGGGTCCTGTGATAAATTTGACCTCTACGCCTATCTCTTCCATTATTCTTAAGAGTACTGTCTGTGTAGCCTATCCAATTTACTGTGTTAAGCCCAAGGACAGAATCAGAAGTATTAAAACTATAGAATTTCGAATGAATGAAGACGAAACTGATATTCATTCAACACTACAAGTTATATAGTAATACTTAACACCTTAAGGCTCTTATGACTCACTCCATCTAAAGGGGAAGGCAGTGACTCAATCGGTAGAGAGGTGGCCTGCAGTCTTACCGGACCCAGGTTCAGATCCCCGCTGGGACCGGGAACAGTTTAAGGATTTGATTTCATAAAATCAGACTTTACTGATCTACCAGATTACCCGCCGACATGTAAAAATACCCCCGCTAATACCAATACACCAGTCCTGTATGAGACAGCCCTAGCATGCATTCAATATGGACGGTAGATGTTAGCGCAGCAGTGGTGGCAAGTAGAAGGGTATGGAATGTAGAAGGACTACTGGGCCTTGGGAGCGGGCTGTGAAGCGCTGCCCAGAGTCGAACACAATTAAAAAAAAAAAAGACAATGCCGCCTGGCTTTAGCTAGAACACAATGCTGAGAAGACTCTACCAGGAGAGGGTTAGTGATGATAACTTTAAAGTCTCTCCTGCCTATAATCTCAGCTGAATGAAATCGTCTAGTGCAACCTGGAATAGTGTGCTGGCTGGAATAGAATACTAGAGTTGTGTGAAGTAAGTTTCCTGGTTATAGGGTGCTTTGAGGTGGACAGGAGGGAGACAACATGTGTTGAGTCAGCCAGGGAAACATATATACAGATGTGTCTTAGCAAATCACCCCTTGAGCCGTGACGGGCGGGGAGCAAATGCAGATTACGTAAAAACTCAGGCTCAGGGATATGTCTGACGTGTTTTTAGATGCGGGAACATCTCATGAAGTGGCCATGTCCCTCAGTCGCTTTATTTTGTTTACTTATTTATTTATTTATTTTTGACTCCTGAAGACTTTAGCGACGCCTCTTAGTATTCCCTGATGGTTCCGCATCTGTCTAGCAGTTTTGTTCTTGTTATAGCTTATTCCTACTGCAGCCATGATTGTTTTCAGGTATGTACAGCCGCCTGGTAGTCAAGGGGTTAAGGGTAACATTCTAGAAGTTTTAGAAGTTGTATCCTCGAGTGAGTTAAAATTTTGATAGGCAATTCAGTATGAAAGAGAAAAGATGAAGAATCTCTCTCTCTCTCTCTCTCTCTCTCTCTCTCTCTCTCTCTCTTTATCGTTTTAGTTCTCCCTAATCGATTTTATTCCACTAAAGGGATATCTCGTGTAGTGAAGGGTTTTAATGAAGGCTGTAATTATCTCATCCCTTTAATTTGAAAAGTAGTCATAAAGTAAATTAAAAAGTCAGGCTATATCAAGAATGAAATAGAGATGACGTGCACGGACTGAAGGGGTTGATATCATTATGGAAAAATCACCTGAATGCATATAATAAGAGTTTAAGTCCAAGGCTAGGTTGAGGTTTATTTGCTGTAAAATTTAAGTAGCCTAGCCCCGGTGCCCTACGCTTCTGATGGGGATATATTAGATTAAGTAAAAAAAGAGAATAGAAGGATGGTGATGGCAAGGTGTTGGTGATACTGAGAGGAGCATTGTTGGCAAGAGTGTACAGTAGACTCTGTTTGTGTAATTACATAGAGAGAGAGAGAGAGAGAGAGAGACAGACAGACAGACAGAGACAGAGAGAGAAGGGGGTTGGCGGACAGAGGGGGTAGAGGAAGAGAATGTGTGTGTGTGTGTGTGTGTGTGTGTGTGTGTGTGTGTAAGACATAGTTTAATATGGTATATACAAAACCACACGGACCCTGCATGTGCCGACGATGTTGTGGCGTTAATATTAATAAAGCAGTGTTTAGTATTAATTTTGAAAGCGTAACTAATAAAGCAGAGAGAGAGAGAGAGAGAGAGAGAGAGATCGTTAATTAGCGAGATTACACAACCAGTGGGAAAATAAGTGTGTATGAGTGAATGAGTGTGTGTGTGAATGAGAGTGTGGTTGTGTGAATGAGTGTGTGTGAAATTGTGTGTGTACATGTGTGGATGTGAATGAGTGTGTGTGAATGTGTATATGCTTTTGTGTATTTGTGTGTATGTGTGTGTAAAGGAATGAAAGAGCGTGCGAGTGTGTGAATGGGAGATTGCTTGAGTAAATACGTATGAGTGTTTGTGAATGTGTGAGTGAATATGTATTTGTGTGAATGAGTGTGAGTTTGTGAATGAGTGTGTGAGTACAGTATGTGAATGAATGAGTGTGTTTAGTAAATGAGCGATGTGTGTGTGTGAGGGGGGGTGAGAGAGAGAGAGAGAGAGAGAGAGAGAGAGAATGTGTGTGTGTGTGTGTGTGTGTGTGTGTGTGTGTGTGTGTGTGTGTGTGTGTGTGTGAATCTATGAATATCGTGGTGAATTTGTGAGGGATTAACTTTGTGAGTGTGAAGCAGTTTATAAGTGAGTGTGTGAAAGACTGATCGAGTTAGTGTGTGAAGTATGTTTGGAAAGGAATATGTGTGAAAAAGTAGGCAAGTGAATGTGTGAAAGCCTGTGTGTGTGACTGTGTGAGTGAGCGAGTATGAAAGTGTGAGTGAGTGTGTGTGTGTGTGTGTGTGAGTGAGCAAGTGTGAAAGTGTGAGTGTGTGTGTGTGAGCTTGTGTGTGACTGGTGTTGATAATGCAGCCATTAGGGGAGCCCTGTTAACTCTGGTCTGCACTTAAGCAAGCAAGCAGACAAGCACAAACAGTAGCAACGTCTTGAGCGCGCGCACACACACACACACACACACACACACACACACACACACACACACACACACACACACACACACATTCGTCCACTGGTCTAGTTTTTATCTGATTTTGTTTTTTTCTTTGTATTGCTTTGCCTATTACTGTTTTCATTCTTGCTGTCCCTAACATTGAATTTGTTGTTACTCGAGGATTGCTATTCGTTTCATCAGTATTATTATTATTATTATTATTATTATTATTACTACTACTACTACCACTACTACTACTACTACTACTACTACTACTACTACTACTACTGCTGCTGCTGCTGATGCTGCTGCTGCTGCTGCTGCTGCTGCTGCTACTACTACTACTACTACTACTACTGCTGTTATTATATACTGAATATTTTAACGATTGTTTGTCAAATTCCGCTTATGTATACATGGGCTACATGTCTTTGTAGACAAGGAAAAGAGTAATAATATTAGAATGAGACAATGGTGACAGTGTAGAGGGGTGCTGTTAGTGATGTACCTTGTTATATGCAGTTTATATCAGAGGGTTAAAATTGGAATTGTTATTACGGAACACTGCTGCTGGTGTATTTAGAACACATCTGTAACACGTATTGTATAGAATATAGAATCATATTATCAAACTATGTAATTATATTATGAAATAATGTGAAATAAAATGAAATTACTACTACTACTACTACTGCTGCTGCTGCTGCTAGTAGTAGTAGTAGTAGTTGTTGTTGTTGTTGTTGTTGTATTGTAGTATTTGTGACGCGAACTCAGAATAAAGCTCTTCTTGGCGACGTAATGCAAGCAAGAAATTGACAGAGGCCTTAAGCCCTGTGATAACTGTTGTACCATATCATAGCGTAAGCCAGGCATAAGTCCAGCATAAGACAGTGTGATGCTGTAATGGCTAAGGTAATACTAGGGTATAGGCATATTATGCAGCTTTGCCCTAGGAACCGTGACATTTATTTCAAGTGTTAGGTGTGTAGAGAGAGATACGTTTTCTAGAATATTTTGGAATGTACAGTGGTTACTTATAGAATTTTAGTTCAACAGGTCTGGGGTTTATTGAACTGTGTAACTATTTATAGCGAGTGTTGGTTCAGATGATATATGTTGTATCTTCTCAGGCTTTCCACAGCCCTAGGCGCCCAAGGCTGCCCTGTTACTTAGAGAGAGAGAGAAAGAGAGAGAGAGAGTCATGGTAGTGAATGGGTTAACACAAACGCTGGGCTATAGGTGGACACATCCTAACATCAGTATAACAGACTTGTTCTGTCCCTCATTTCTACCCCATCCAGTGGCAAGATACGAGACGCAGAGAACACGTGGGTAATATTGTATTTCTCTCATCATCAGGGATACGTAGGGATACTTACTGTCATTACTGATGTTGCTGTACCAGTGTCAGTATTGTTGAGAGAACCCCTTCAATCTGATGACGTATTTTTCTCTAAATTCCCACTATCTCAGACAGTTTTATTTATCTTTGGAAAACCCCTTGGTACTCCAAGGGTTAGAGAAGGTTGGTTGATACCGTGTCAGCTTGAAAACTAGATTCTAAGCTGAGTAAAGTTGTCAGCAAATAGTAAAAAGCTAATGAACAGGACACCATCGGAAATAAGGTTTAAGTTTTGGATTCGTACTGTCTGAAAGCGTGTTTATTTACATACTGGCGCATTTTGATGCGTCATTTGTACATATATTTTTACCAGCGTTGTCCTTAAACTTCGTGGGGCCCTGGGCAGGAGAGTCAAATGCACACTCCATCATAACTTGTGATTTTCATGTCCTACCTTTAAAATACTAGCAGCTTTTAAACAGAACGGTCCAGGTTCTAAAATATTGTTACTTAATTGTGATATAGTGAAAGAATAAAAACTAAAATCTTATTAACATGTCTTTCATGAATATTGTGATATTACAGTAGCCAGATTTAGCCTCCCCCCCCCCCCTCTGCAGTTGCCCAGTTTTTTCATCCCAAAAGCCACCACTGATAATTGTATACTGTACTTACTAACTTTATTATTCCCTCCAGAAGAGGAGGAGGAGGAACACATCACCACCACTACCACCACAACCACAACCCCATCCCCATCTCGCCCCCGCCGAGGCAGGGGCCGAAGGAGGGGGAGGAGAAGAGGGAGGGGGGGAGGCAGGGGAAGGAGACGACGACCGGGCGGGTAAGTGGAACAGACACAGCCGACTTGACCTGTTAATATAGTTTTATAATAATGATGATGATGATGATGTTGATGATAATAATAATAATAATAATAATCTATCTATCTATCTATCTATCTATTGCCAGACGTCACAATCCCTTAAGGGGTGGTCATTTGACTTTGAGTTATTTGTTTTACGGGGAGGGGCACTAACCCTCCACCAACCCACTTGTTGACACGTAGGGAGCACGTATGGTTTGGTTATATGGTTACCACCCAGCGTTGTAAATGGTTTCTTGGCTTGCAGGAAACCATTTGGCTTGTCACTTAGTGTAAAGCCACCTGTAAAGGAAAGAAAAGCAATAAGAGGTGACAGGAGAGATGTGAGAAATAGGAAGAGAGGAGGGCAGGCACAGAAAAAGAATGATAAAGGTTTAGGGAGAAGTAGGCAGCACTACATCAAGTGAGTGGATGATGGTCGCCACCACCTACCACCATGACAATAATAATAAAAAATATAATAATAATAATAATATGGTTATGAGACGTGGGTAAGGAAATTCTTGAGGCCAACTGACAGGGGATCGAGCTAGTTGGATGAATTTTTTATTTGTATTTTACAGAGGACCATATGATAAGGATTTAGCATAGCCTGTTTCGAACTTGATAGTTGACGGAGAGAGAGAGAGTGAGGCATAAGTGGAGGAATGCGCGACATGATGTTTGCATTGCTGCATGTATACACGTAGCTTTGCCGTGATCTCAAAGACAGTGAAAAGGAACGACGATTGCTATGAAAATTATTGCTGTTCTTTCTCCGTACTATCTTTAACTTTTTTTTTTTCCCTTCCCACTCCCTGTATTCCAGTCGCAAAGGAGAGGATGTGCCTCTGGAGGAGAGGGAGCAGCAGGACCAACACATCATCACAGCCTACAACGCCGTCGAGTCGGAGTCCAGCACTAAAAAACTGCATGCACTAGGCAAAGGGGCAAGGAAAAACCCGATTACGGAGGAGGGAGAAGGTAATGGAGTGGAGGGGGAGGGGCAGGCTGGCGTGAGAGAAGAAGAGAGAGAGGTGCATAGTGATAGGAACGAGAGAGATGAGGGAAGAGAATCTCAGGTTGGAAACAGGGGAGAGGAAGACGAAAGACAGCAGCCGGGTGGCGGCGGAGAAAGGAAAAGGAAGAGGAAGAGAAGAAGAAAGAAGGGCAGGAAAGATCGCAAACTTGGACGAAGGCGTAAAATGAAAACTGAGGTAAGTTTAAGCCGCTTTTTTTTTTTCCACTTTTTCGCAAATCCTTTAAAGACCACCAAACTCCTGCACGGTCAGAAAGTTGATAAACAGAGGAGGTAACTGCATGTTGCTGTTGTAACCCCAGGCTCATCTGGTTGTGAACCGTAGACTGCAGCAGACCGGCCACTTCAGTCGGAAGCTTTCAGAGGTCTTTTGTTGAGGTTATGTAAAAAAGACTGTCTGTTTCGTGATAGTGTGGTGCATATATATACAGTACTGTTATATACAGTATATATGTATACAGTAATGTTCAATCGTTTTTTCTGATCCATTTTAAACTTTTTCAAACTTTTTTAACGCCCCATCCCGACCACTTTTCCACCACTGACTCCCCCCCCAATCCCGACCATTTTTTGGAAAAAAAAAAAAAAATTGGCTCAAACCTCCGCTTTTGGTGAGAAACATCGAAAAATCATAGAGAAATCGCTCACCTAAGGTTTAAAATACTCGAAACAGGTAGGAGTACCTCCTCACCCTACTGTGTTTTCTATCAGGCTGGCTCCAAAGAAAACGAGTTCTATGGGAGTGTAACCATTCCACACCACTCATAAACGGTATTTATTTATTCATTTTGTACGAATTTATATGTAGTACGAGAGAATATTGGTTTTCACACAGTAATATAGGCAATATCAGCATTGTTTCATTCATGAAACACATCAACATACCTGACCTTTTTTGGCAGCATTACCTGATCATCATTTCTGACTGTTTCTGCAATTACTGTTTCTGCAATTACCCACTAAACCACCAGGTGTCATAATTTGGTTATATGGTTACCACCCAGCATAGTACAGTAAATGGTTTCCTGGTGTACTGGAAAACATTTAGCTTGTCACTCAGTGTAGAGTCACCCATAGGCATAAGGACGAGAACAGATTGAAGAATAGAAAAACAGAAGAGGAAGGAAGAAAGGAGTTAGGAGAAGAATGGGCAGACACCCGAGAGCAGCACTACATCGACTGAGTGGATGGTGAGTGCCCTCACCTACCACTAATATATATATATATATATATATATCCACTCACTTGATGTAGTGCTGCTCTTGGGTTTCGCTCTTTCCTCTCCTCCATCCTTCTTTCCATCCATCCTCTTCTGTCTTTCCTTCATTCTTTCCTCTATCTTCTGCCTGCAGGTGATTTTACATTCCCTCTTGTGTCTTTCTTTCCTTCATTCTTACCTCTTCCTTCTGCCTGTGGGTGACTCTGCACTAAGTGACAAGCCAAATGGTTTCCTGTTCACCAGAAAACCATTTACTACAGTATGCTGGGTGGTAACCATATAACCAAATTTTGGCTCCTGGTGGTTTAGTGGGTAATAAAGGTGCTCCAATCGGATTGAGCCGGTGAAGGTTTATATCCAAGGGGTGGTTGGGGTTCATTGCTCACGTAATGCCACTCAGGGATGAGTGAGGCTGGTCACTCTCATTGTAAATGCCATGACCAACTTTCCTAGCCCCGGCTGCTACGCTTCTCATGGGGCAAAGTAGGATTGGATGATGGATATATATATATATATATATATATATGCATATATATATATATATATATATATGCATATATATATATAATATATCTATCTATCTATCTATCTATAGCCCGACGCCCTAATCCTGCAAAGGGTGGCCGCAGACAAAACGCCTCCAAGTCACTCTGTCACCCACCATTTGACTACCCTCCCCCCAACTCACCCCCCCCCCTCATATACCTCTCAACTCCATCCCTCCACCCCATCATCGGTCTACCCCTCCCTCTCCCTCCCTCCACCTCACCTACATACACCCTCTTAGTCAGTCTTTCATTCTGCATTCTCTCCACATGTCCAAACCACCTCAGTGTATTTCTCCTAATCTTCTCAACCACATCCACATCTATATATATATATATATATATATATACACAGTACTGTATATATATAAATAGATAGATAAGTAATCCCTCCAATATCTGACGTAATAGAGCCATAGGCAGGTCCGGATAGTGGTCCTGTCCGGATATTGGGCCCTAGCTTCTGGACTTGTACTTATGGACCCTGACTCAGAAAAACACCTATACAATTCCCTCTGGACATGCATAGCACCTGTTTAAGACCCAAATTACACAATAAGGGACATAAAAGACTGAAATAAATGCAAAAGAAGCATAAAATGAGGTTTTTGAGGTAGGTTCATACAATATTCAACATTCTGGGTACTTACAAGTTCCTGGCTCCTGGACTGGTAGTTATGGACCCTAACCTAGCCTAACTCAGAAAAACACCTCCCTACTGCACATGCATAGCACCTAAGACACAGCATATTCACACCAATAAGGGACATAAAAGAGTGAAATGAGGTGTTTGAGGTAAGTATAGTTTGGAAAATACAGTAGAGTACAGTATGAAACATTCTGCCTACTTACAGCAAGTCCATGGCCATCTCGATGAATAACCACCTCCTCTCAGACTCTGACAGTAAGAAGGATTTCCTGAAGCACTTGCAGTACACTGTTCATGAAGTCTTGCACTGAACTTAGTCATTCGCACTCAGAAGTCCATTCTCTTCACAGTGCACACTCTTGTCTAACTTATGCTCCATTGTAACTTAATAAGTGTTGCACTCTGCACTTTAAGTCTTTCCACTCTTATAACCATTTTCTAAGCCATAAACACACAAGTTAATTTACCTTAAATTTAGTCCAAAAATTGTCTTTTCACTCACAACTGTAAATCCTTAACACAATGCACTGTTTTTTTCACTGCACAACACTGTAAATTCCCGTGTGGTCTAGTGGAGAAGTTCTTGGCGTCTAATCACTGTCAGAGTCTGAGAGTGGCACAGGGAGGTGACCTAGGGGTGAGTCGCTGGGTTGTGGTGATGGCGTACCCACTGCAGACGACTCTGAAGACAGACGCAAACTCACGTCGAGCAGTGACTCCACTGTGACTGATGTGCTGGGCTGTGGCTCGGAGCATGAGGGCCTGTCTTGGGGAGGCAACGGAGTGGAGCCAGGGCTGGGCACAGCGGGGGTCACGGGCCTGAAAAAACTGTCAATGGTTGATTGACGCAAGGAACAACGATTCTGACGATTTGTGATGCGCTGCCGGAAAGCATGCACTTCCTCCACAAGTCCCAAGGGCCCCATCTCCCTGTCGCAGTCCAGGTGTTCCAGGTAGTTCAGAACGAACTCTAGGTGTTCCAGGAGTGCGCTTAGCTTGGGGATGGCTGGAGTTGTGTCATGCTGAGAGGAGTCCGTTTCATCGTCGCCGTCCTTGTCGGAATCTTCAAGCTGGGTACTGACACCTGCAACTGAAGATGCGATCTCGATGTCAGACAGGGTCTGATACCCAGGATCGCCCTTGTCATCATCCAACCACTCACGCACGTCGTCCACATCAACATCGTCGGCATGGAAGTCATCCACGTCAAAACCTAGGAAATCATACTCCACATCCGTTCCGAGAAGCAGACGAGACCAACCATTTTCTAGAGTCTTGACAGGGATTTCCTTCCATGCACTGGCCCAGTTGTAGATTGCAGACCTGATGTTGTAGCGGCGAAGGTTTTCCAAAGTCCGCTGGCTTCGCGTGTCCCGTCCCTCCCTGCGCTCGTCCTCGTCCTCGAGAACAACCATCACCTCGTCCAGGAACTTCCGGCGGTATAGGCGCTTCGTTGCCACGCTCACTCCTTGGTCCATTGGTTGGATGAGAGCAGTCGTATTAGGTGGCAGAAACATGCACCTAATGTGGCCATTCTCAGCCACCAAGTCCTTGTCACACGGGTGGGCAGGTGCATTGTCAAGGAGAAGGAGGGCCTTTACCTGGTCACGTGGGATTCCCAGTTTCTCCGTCTGGTAATGTATGACTTCCTTGATGAAATGGCGGTGGAACCAGCCTTTGAAGGTCTGGGCTGTGAACCATGCCTTCAAAGAATGGTACCAGACGACAGGAAGGACATCCATCACCCCACGAAGACATTGAGGCTGCTTTGCACGGCCAACAATAACGGGCTTGAGCCGGTGCATGCCGTTAGCATTGGCACAACACAAAGCAGATATGCGTTGCTTAGAGAGCTTGCGGCCAGGTACACGCTTCTCTGTCTCCTCAGCTAGATCGTTCGTTGGCAAAGAGCGATAGAATAAACCAGTTTCGTCAGCATTGTAGACTTGACCGAGAGTGAGGCCCTCCCTGTCGATCAAGCCCTTCACCTTGTGCCGAAACTCGTCAACTCCATCCTCTTTAGTGTCCAAAGCTTTGCCATGAGCCTTACAGTTGGTAAGGGTAAGGCCATGCCGTAACTTAAACGCGAAAAGCCAACCCTCGGATGCCTTGAAGTCTAGAGCGTCGTGAAGCCTGTCAAACTTCTCAGCAGCAGCCTTCAGCTCCATACCACGTACCATCACACCAGCAGCATGTTGCTGTCGATACCAAATCAACGTGGAGTGGTCGACTTCAGTAGACTTGGGAGTAAACATCACCTTCCTCTCCACGTTGTGTTTGCTTCTCGATGAGAAGTCAGCCGTGTACTGCATGAGTTTGTTCGGGATCTCTTAATATCAAACAAAGTAGATCGGGCCAGGTTAAACTCGCGGAGGATGCGTGAAGAAGACCACCCCGCATCTACTTTCTCCAATATCTCCCGCTTCTTCTCCAGAGTCAACACCATTCTCTTCCTCTTCTCAGGCAGCAGGGCCATCATCACACACACGAAGGAGAGGCACAAGAGCAGCAGGAGTGCCTGCAGCAGGTAAGGCACCACCACAAAAGCGAGCACGTGGGGAGCCATGACGACGAGCGTTCACTCGCGACGATAGACAGGCGGAAAGTGGGGAGGATACAGGGGCGCTCTAGCGGATGTCGGAGGAATGACGCGCCACAACAAAGCTGTCCCGCGCCCTGTGCGCCAAGTTCAAATTACGGGCAGGAAAAAAAAAAAAATCGGATATTAGAGGGATTACTATATATGTATATATATATATATATATATATATATATATATGTAGTAAATATACCCAGTATATACTGGTATATATATATATATATATATATATATATATATATATATTTAGTAAATATACCCAGTATATACCGGTATATATATATATATATATATATATCCATCATCCAATCCTACATTGCCCCATGAGGAGCGTAGGAGCCCGAGGCTAGGCGGTTGGGCCTGACATTTAAGATGAGAGTGACCAGCCTCACTCATCCCTGAGTGGCATTACATGAGCAGTCAACTCCAACCATCCCTTGGATATAAACCTTCACGGCTCAATCCGATTGGAGCACAATAATTACCCACTAAACCACCAGGCGCCAAAATTTGGTTATATGGTTACCATCCAGTGTAGTAAATGGTTTCCTGGTGCACAGGAAACCATTTGACTTGTCACTCAGTGTAGAGTCACCCACAGGCTGAAGGAAATGGAAAGAATGAAGGAAAGAAAGACAGAAGAGGGAGTGTAAAGTCACCCATAGGCAGAAGGACAAGGAAAGAATGAAGGAAAGAAAGACAGAATATAATGGAAGAAAAGAAGGATGGAGAGGAAAGGGCAGACACCCAAGAGCTGCACTACATCGAGTGAGTGGATGGTGAGCGCCCCCACCTACCACATATATTATATACCGGTATATATATATATATATACCTGGTATATATATACTGGTTATGGGCATGATCGGAGCTAATCCTGACAGTGGACCTTCACCTCTTTTCTCTGCGAAATGAAGTTATATCGTAGTGTTAAGCTACTGTGCTGTAATGGGATATACAGTTGTGAAGTAGCCTCATTTACAGTACAGTATATATGTCACTTCATTTTGTACTATACTGTCCACCACAGCTTTCAGAACTTGACTATTATAATACTGTGCAGGATTTTTATGGTACTGATGAACAGTTCTGGTACTAGAATTTGCTTTTTTTTGTTTTGTTTAGTTGTTTTGTTTTTTTTAAATAGAAATATATGGCTTATATTCATTACCACAAGAAGTATAAGTTTTTGTTCTTTTTAGTTTTTCAAAAATGTTGACTTTACATCCATTCTAGTCACAGAGGTACAGTATCAAAAAAAAAGAAAAGAAAATTAAGAGCACTTACAGTATCTAATCCAGGTGTACAGAAGCTGTGTTGTGTAATAGTGTCTTTCTCCCCACACAGAATTCAGTTGACTTTGAAGCCAGGAGAAGAGCAGTAATGGCAATCAATGCAGGAAATAGAATGTATAGAGGAATGAGAATACCAAGGCTTCCTGAGAGGGTAGCCAGAATAGAAAGGAGAAGAGAGAAGATGAGAATGAGAAGGGTGAGAAGACAAAGAAGAAGAGAGGAGAGAAGAAGGCAAGGGAGGAGGAGGAAGACAGATATCCAAGTTGATGAAAGAATGGTAATTGATCACAGTATTGGGCAGACACAATAGCACAATAGTAATAATGTCATAATTTGTCATTACATTCCTCATTCCTCTGCCAACTCCAGGCACACCACAGTATCATATTACAAATGCTGGTGGCTGCTAGACTAGTGTTTGTATCTGCCAAACTGTAGAAGAATGTTGTATAATGGTTTTGGTGACTTTCCACTAGTTATATCACTGCCTTGCATCACAACCTGTCGATGCTGTATCATACCATAGTAAGTGAACTGTCTTTGGATTTCACATTTAACATACACGGTGTTTAAGGTCCAGCCCATTGATTTCTAAGGTTCTAGACCTCTTCCTCTTCCTGTAACTGCTGTGTCTTGGTAAGCTAATTGGGCTTCCTTTGTTTATGCAATGTTCACACCAAGCCTGTTGTTATTTTCAAGGTTCTAAATCTTCCACACCTCTCACCATCACCCTTAGGCACATCACACCTTGAGTATTTGTGTCTTAGTCACCAGGCCACCTTTCATTTTACTACTTTGCAAATAATACTTTCAGTATTAGCCAAGCCTGTTGATCTGAAAGTCCTGTAGCCCCCTTCCCACTTCAGAGTTTGTAGACTTTGAGCCACTTTCAGAGTTGAGGCCCACACATCCCAGTTTATAACTTATGTCCTCTTAAAATAAAAAGTTGGCCTTATATTGAAAACAGTGCATTTGAAGAAGCTAGTGGCAACAAGTCTGTCTTCCTTTAAAGAAAAACTAAAGTGTCTATCAGTTCCTTATATAAAAACTCATGTTTGAACATGATTCAATCTGTTTGTGGTCTGCCACTCCCTCCCTCCCTCTCACATCACAGTAACCAGTTCATTAGCTGTGGACCTTTGTGCATTCAATAGAACTATTGGTAGTAGGGCAAAGTCTGGCCTACCTGTATTGATTTTCAAGGTTGTAGATCCCCACTTCACACCAGCACCTTCCTCTCCTCCCCCTCCCCCTCATGCATCACAGCTTGAGGATGCAGTACCTCAGACACTGGGACACTGCTGCCAGTAGTTGTCACACACACTACAGTATAGACCTATGGTAAAGATTCTCATTATTAATTTTCATAGATTTTTTTTTTTTCTTAATTTATTTCCCTGTCTCTTTGCATCACAAATTGAGGATGTTCCCTACCACCACTCCCCCTCTCTCAGTTTTTGGTATTCCATAATGTGTATTTATTAACCTGTTTAATACAATGACATGTCTTTGATTTTATTCCTGCCCTCTTCAGGTTATTTTTTTATCTCAGGAGAGACTTTTTGTGGTGGAGTGGTCAGATCCAACATTCTTTAACCTTTTCATTAGCATGGGCCTCTCATAAACTGAATATATCATCAAATAGCAGAAGGAATGGAGAAAAAAAATACATTCTCGGGTTTGAGAGTTTAAACTTTCATATGGCATGGTACATGTTTTAGATCATAATTATCTGCTTGTTTGTAACCCCTTCAATCCCAGCACATAGTTTATATTTCATTCTTGCTACTACTAAGTAATTGAGCTCAAGTAGTGAAGGGGTTAAGGAAAGCCACTCCCACTTTAGAAAATCTCTCTTAAGCAGAATAAAGATGAATGGTAATAGCAAGAATATATGTTAATACTTGATATATACTGTCCCAGAATTGAAGAGGTTAAGAAATTATAAGTAGCCTAACCATGACATGTATGTGATACTAATACCTTACACCAGTCAGTAATAGGGGTACCAAGGGATAAATTAGCATTTGACATTCACTATACGGATTGAGTCTCGTTTTATTCCGTGGCACAGAGGAGAAAAAACATCACCAGCGTATTTCTTGCAGGTTGTAAAGGGCATGTATAGTTCATCCTCGTTAACATGGCTGAGATATTTGTTCTTTTGAACTTGCATCCTGTAGCCCAGTGGCAGAATAAGAGATGAATGGTGTAGCTCAACTTCCGTCTGATAGTACTGCTTTATGACCAGCATCATACGCTGTTGTTAATATCTTATTATAGCTCAACATACAAGCGGAAGATATGACATTCTCTCCTCATTCCATGTGGGTTATAGTAGGTGACTAAAGTTTTGGATGTTAGTGCCAGAAAACCCATCTTTGTAGCTGTAATGGCATTGGGATATAGTGTCCATGCTGTGCACACTACTTGTGCTGAAAACACCCTTGTATTTCAGTAGCACAGAAGGATTGACTGTACTGTACTTGAATCTTCCTTTCCCCATGTACTCAACCCCCCTCCCCCAGATGCTAAGGTCCTTGTAGATCTCTTCACCTCAGTGGAACACAAAACATTTGACAAGGTCACTGATGAAGCCAACTGTTTCTCCACCGAGACTATATAGTCAAATGTGCACCCATTATAGAGTAATTATAATTTCTGTATCATTACATTACAGCAAGTCCTTGTTGTATGTTGCCCATTTTCTTTTGTTCATTTTGGTCATAAAGCCACGGTAGATTACTGAAATATCATCACATATTTCTATAGCTACTTTTAAATTTTTTTATGCCAGTTTCTTTAGACTTCCAGCACAAAATTTATGGAAATAATTAAAGATTGTCAACATTCCAAGGAAGTGCAGGATAGCCTTCACCCAACTACAGTACACTGACATACTTCTGTGCAAATTGCCATGATGATTAGTGAACATACAAGAACATAGGATCCTTAATTTGTTTATTTACAAGTATATATTATGACCCTTTCAAAAGCCTAAATATTAAAAATGAAAAAGGTTTGTGGGGTATTTGCCAAAAGAACTTGTGTGGCAAGTTTGGTGAAGAAAGGAAGAAATGGTAGTTAAACTGAAAAGTGTTCGGAAGAGAGAAAAAGAAAAGTAAAAATCTGAGAAAA
The DNA here is from genome assembly GCF_032717465.1 of Coenobita brevimanus. Classification (NCBI taxonomy): domain Eukaryota; kingdom Metazoa; phylum Arthropoda; class Malacostraca; order Decapoda; family Coenobitidae; genus Coenobita; species Coenobita brevimanus. The sequence continues at coordinate 60,646,717 of NC_136967.1, read as the reverse complement.
CACGATACAACCTCCACCAGAGTGTAGAGACCATAAAAATTGTGATAATTTCGAACATTTCCCCAACATATGATGGGGACCATCTGTACTTGGCATTCTTTCCTTACCACTGTCAGCACCATCTTACAACTAAAACACTATTCCTCCTCCATCAGGAAAATGAGGACCGTTCTGTCAATGAAGTTAGCCAAAATGAAGATGTATTGTTGTCTAGAGAGGGAGGGGAAGAAGAGAGAAACAGGAGGAGAGGCAAAGGGAAGAGGAGAGGTAGGAAGAGACCAAGAGATAAAAGCAAAGGGAAGAACAAGGAAGGTAAGAATCTATAACTTGTCCTTAATGTAGAATATATAAGTACCATATCCCATTGGAGCCCGGTGTCCTCAGTATTGGACAGAACTGGGAATTTTCAAATCTTAATAAAGTAAGGAACCTCCGGGGAGGGACCTATGAGCTTTGCGACCATGAGCCGATAGGCGGAGGATGGTGCGCTTAGTACCCTCCCAGTGCAGTGCCTCACCCTGCAACTCTGGGATCCAATGGGTTAATGACGGGCAAATCTGTCAGTTTCTTTAACCTATTGGAGCCCGGTGTCCTCAGTATTGGACAGAACTGGGAATTTTCAAATCTTAATAAAGTAGGGAACCCCCGGGCAGGGACCTATGAGCTTCGCGACTATGAGCCAATAGGCGGAGGGTGGTGCGCTTAGTACCCTCCCAGTGCAGTACCTCGCCAAGCAACTATTGGATCCTATGGGATATGATTAAGAGTTATTGCATGACTTTTGCTTCCAGTAGATTTTGTTAAGTCATGTTATATGGTATCTCTTTAGAGTACTGTATTCCTAAATTCTTACTGTTTTTTCCTGCTGATTGTTACTGATTCCTCACTCCATGCTTAAACTGTTTTTGTAAACCCTTGAATTATAATAATCAACATCAACACCTCCCTTACCTTCATCCCCATTGGAAATCCATATTAGGATATGGCTGTGAGAGAATCAACTGCATTTTTTCCTTACTTCTCTCACTCTGCGAGTTGCCATCCTCCCTTCCCTTCTCTTTCCCTAATATACTATTCGGCACTTCTGTTCCATTACATACTTTCTCCCTTTTCCTCAAGTAGTATCAATCTCACATTCCAGACTTATCTTTGGTACCATATGCATTCGTGTGAGTTTGAATGCATTGATTGTCCATGTCATCTCAGTGTAATTCTCTTATTATATTCACCAGTGACATATGTCTCTCCTAGAATGCTTTCTTTCATCATTAAGATCTCATACATTCCCCTTTTGCATAAACATCCATACTGCTTATGCATATGGCTTTTATGAAAAGTATTTTGTATGGTCTGCAGTCAAGAACATTCTTTCCCATATCATTGTTCAGTTTCACCCCAGTACAAGCATTTTGGAAGCAGTTTGTTTTCATGCATGGTCTTTTCACCTCCAGACTAATTATCCCCCTCTTGAGAATACTGTTTAGACAGCCATATTCACCAGTTGTTTTGCTTTCATACTCCTCACTCTTTATTTTGCCATGCACGGAAAACTCACACCAACATTCACGGAAAACTCCGTGAATGTTGGTGTGAGTTTTCCGTGAATGTTGGTGTGCACGGAAAACTCATCACTCAAATCTCCATTCACTCTCACACCCAGGTGAGAGTGAATGGAGATTTGATTGATGAGTTTTCCGTGAATGTTGGTGTGCATCAGGGGTCAGTCTTGAGTCCCATGTTGTTTATCATGGTACTTGAAGCCTTTTCACGTGACTTTAGAAACGGACTCCCGTGGGAGTTGTTGTATGCTGATGATTTGGTGTTGATTGCAGAGAATGAAAGGGAGGTGGAGGAAAGGTTTAGGAAGTGGAGAGATGGTATGGGGCAAAAGGGTTTAAGGTAAAACAAAAGTGATGATATCTAGGGTTGGTGGCAGTACTGTCAAAGACGAGGGAGAGTGGCCATGTGCAGTTTGCCACAAGGGCGTGGGAAGTAATTCCATCTTGTGCGGTGTGTGTGATAAATGGGTGCATAAGAGATGTAGTGGTATCAGAGGTAGACTGCGAGATAATGCTGATTTTATGTGTACGGTGTGCTGGGGTGAGCAGGTGGAGATTGTCAGACATGAAAGGATTGAACTTGCTGGTGAATCTCTTGAGTGTGTGGAAGAGTTTTGTTATTTGGGAGACATGTTGTGTGCTGGAGGTGGGGCTGGAGCTAGCTCTGTGGCTAGGGTGAGAAATGGTTGGAAGAAGTTCAGGGAGCTCTTGCCTCTCCTGACATTGAGAGGGCTCTCCCTACGTGCTAAGGGGTCTTTGTATGCAGCATGTGTTAGGAGTGTAATGCTGTATGGAAGTGAGACCTGGGCAGTGAAAGAGGAAGATATTCGCCAGCTCAGACGTACAGAAATGACAATGATTAGGTGGATGTGCAGTGCGTCCCTGCGTCCAAGGCCTGGAGGGGCTGGGTTTACAATGGAAGAGTTGAGAGGTAGGATGGGACTGGAGTGTATTGGTGTTGTGATGAGGAGAGGTAGATTGAGGTGGTTTGGACATGTGGAGAGGATGGGGGATGATAATTGGGTGAGGAAGGTGAGAAGTGTTAATATTGGGGGTGGGGTTATGAGGGGTAGACTGAGAAAAACATGGGACAAGGTCATTAAGTGTGACCTTAGGGTTAAGGGACTGAACAGGGAGGCTGCAATGGATCGTGCAGCGTGGAGAGCCGCCATTAGGTGACCTTAGGGTTAAGGCCGACAAATGCAAGCATGTTGGAGCCTTTAAAAACGAAAACGAAAAACTAAACGCATATAGGTGAGGGCAGTCACCATCCACTCACTCTATGTAGTGCTGCTTTCGGGTGTCTGCCCTTTCCTCTCCTCCATTCATCTTTCCTTCCAGCTTCTTCTGTCTTTCTTTCCCTCATTCTTTCCTCATTCTTCTGCCTGCAGGTGACTTTACACTTCCTCTTCTGTCTTACTTTCATTCATTCTTTCCTCATCCTTCTGCCTGTGGATGACTACAGTGAGTGACAAGCCAAATGGTGTCCTATACACCAGGAAACCATTTACTATGCTGGGTGACAACCATATAACCAAATTTTGGCGCCTGGTAGTTTAGTGGGTAATACGGCGCTCCAGTCATATTGAGCCGGTGAAGTATTGCCACTCAGGGATGAGTGAGGCTGGTCACTCTCATCTTAAATACCAGGACCAACTTGCCTAGCCCTGGGCTCCTATGCTTCTCATGGGGCAACGTAGGATTAGATGATGGATGGATGGTAGGGGTTTATTGCTCACATAATGGCACTGAGGGATGAGTGAGGCTGGTCACTCTCATCTTAAATGTCAGGACCAACTTGCGTAGCTCCGGGCTCCTACACTCCTTATGGGGCAACATGGGATTGGATGATGGATAGATGGATATACAGTACAAGATAGTTTCCGTATCAGTAAATGTAATTTCTCTTTGTTCATTTTTCTTCAGTGCATCCTGAAAAGAGAGGACAGGAGAGACAGGGTGAGGAGGTCAAGGAAGAGACAGTTCCAGAAGCTACAACACAAGAAAATCATATCCCTATTTGGCAACCCAGCAATGATGGGTCATCTGTTAATTTTGACAACAGTATGAACAATGAGATCCACCCTGAAGAAGAAAGAAGGAATAGGAAGAAGAAAAGAAAAGGTGAGAAACTGAGAGGAGAGGAGGAAGATCATAATCATTCCCAGGAAGTAGGTACTGATGAAGGACCAAAATTAGCAGATCCTGAGATATCATCTGTCACCACAAATGAGGGTGTTGGTTCAGGTTACCCTAGAGATTCTTCCTACAACCCAGTAGAGCCCCAGTATACAGTAGCTGGGCAGGGAGAGGATGCACAACCAACAATAGTTGATTTTGTCCCAGAATCTTCCGTAGAAGGTGAACTGAAAAAGACTTCTATGAAGAAAAAGAAAGGAAAAGAAGGAAATTTGAGTGAAAATGAAGATGAAAATGAAGAAGGAATAACAACTGAGTATCCAGGTGAAGACAGTGAAGTGGATGAGTACTTGGATGAAATGGAAGGCAGAACTGCGAACCCTGAGGAGCTGCCAGATGGATACCCAATGGACAGATTCATTACGGATATGGAAAAGTCCCAGAACACTAGGTGAATACTGTAATGACCTTTTGTATGAGTGTTGAAGTAACTGATATTTTTGTGTTCCAATAGTATAGAATGTAAGACATACAAAACTTACTAAATTGATTGTACTGGCCTGGATTCATACGAGGCCCCTCGTACTCCACATGCATACTCGTTACACTTGAGCCAAAGTGAGGATCCCGGTTTTGCGTCTGGCAACACAACCTTGTATAGACCCCATTACTCTATTTTATTCTCCTAGTGATTAATTTGGTGAGTTTCTCTCACATGCACACGTACACCCCTCCCCCCCCACACACACAAACATATGCACATTCATGGTAGCAACATGGCAACATAACATTGGATGCTGGGTGACAAAACCTGCAGTCCATCACCGTAACATACAGTGGTAAGAACACTGCTAGCTCAGACCAGAAATCCTTCTCATCTTAATTATTTTGCCAGTCAAGCCTTGTCTCACATCCCACAATTAATTAAGCACTGTACTGGCCAGGTTTTGAATGCAGGCCCCCACACTCCATGTGCATGCACATTACACTTAAACCAAAGAGAGGATCCCCACTATGCCTCTGGCAAAATGGGCTTATATAAGCCCTGTTACGCCAGTAGCCTGCTCCTATTTATTTTCCAGTAAATCAGGGTTAGATCATAGCTGTGCTGTACTGTACTGTATTTATCTTTTATTTCCATAAAACTCTCAGGACTCTCCTTGCCATAAGTCATTAAGGTTAATGACCTGTATTATAGCCTACTGTCTTGGAATTTTGATAATGAAGAAGAGTGGAAAGGAGCATGTCACAGGAGGAGTGGTACAGAAAGGAACTGTGAGTTGAAGAGCTTGATACCAAAGATATATCATTGTGTTATGTTTCTTCCTCTTGAGTGAGGTAGGCCATAGTACAGGTGAAGGATTTCTGTGGACTGGAAGCTTAACCAAGTGCCAAAACAAGCTAATTATTTTCCAGTAGTTGCCAAAGACTGTTTGGGAAAAGATATTAGGGATGATTAATATGACTAATAGTGTGAGGACTTGAGTTTGGACTCTGAATTTTTTTTGTGGCCAAGTCTCCAGCCAAAGAGTGATGATTGGCTACCTAGCTTCTTGTCACGCATTATCTTGGCAAGGAGCAGTTCTATGATATTAGATACAGAAACAGTACCTTTTCTGTTTTTGAAGGTATTGGGTTCATTACTGACTTAAATTTATGTATGTCGATATTTATGTGCTATCAACACTTTCCCTCTTCCCCTGGCAGGTTCATTGAGACAGAAGACATTGACTTTTCTACCTTAGACCAATCATGTGTAATTTCTGAGAGTGATGGCATCTACCTCCCTCCACCCAGAGTTCGACATGCCCACATTTCAGCCTACCATATGTAAGTAAGCTCAGTGTAGTAAGCTGTACAGTCCCATAGTTGGATGGCTGCATCATAATTACTTTCACATTCACTGAATTTGTACAGAAAAAGCCCAGCATTTCCTTGTAGTACAGTAGGTACCCACAGTACGCGAGTTCATGGGTGGCAGAGGAGGTTGCATACTAGGAATTCGCTTACTGTGAATACATAAACTTATGGGAAAAATTACATATGGGCGTTACCCCCCTTCATCAGTAACCCTCGAAACTCTTTTCAGACCTAAGTATTGTACTGTACATGGAAAATTTCTAAGACGTATTACCTAAGATAAAGTAAACTACAGTATCAGGTTATGGCTCTACTAAATCAGCAAGGATATGGCTTAACTAAACCAACAAGAATATGGTTGCTCACCTTAACCCAAGAGGACAACAGGCTTAATGGAGGTAAGAAGAGGATCCGAGGCAGATTGAGGCACAATTTGCTGTTGAGTAAATTCATTGTCACAACAATAACAAGACAGATTGCCATCATTAATGGAGACAGCTATGGGTAATGCTAGAATATAATTCAAAAGGCAACTACAGCAGGGAAGAAACAAGTTAATTATTGACTAAAGCTGCAACTAATATATAATATCCAAAGCCTACGCTATCGAACATAGACTTTGATAAATGGATGGAATATCTCAAATTTGTTGTATGCTGATGACGCGGTACTGCTTGCAAGTACCGGACAAGAACTTGGTAGGCTAGTGCAGAGTTTTGCTGATGTCTGTAAGCATCGTGTCTTGAGAGTAAATGTAGAAAAGAGTAAAATAATGGTTATTGAGAGAGAAGGTGACTCCTAGTGTGATGTTACAGTGAATGGAAAGAGACTGGAATTGGTGAGAGAGTTCAAATACTTGGGTACAGTGATAAAAAGAGAGGAAAATGTGGAAAAGAAGTTGAAAGTAGAGTGACACAAGGAAGAAAAGTAGCTGGTGCAATGAAGGCCTTAATAAGAAACAAAGGCTTGAGTGCTGCAGCTGAACAAGGCTTACATGAGGGAGTGTTAGTGTCAACTTTAACTTATGGATGTGAGACTATGGTGTGGCATGAAAATGAAAAGTCAAGAGTAAGAGCAGTGGAGATGGGACTTCTGAGGAATGTATGTGTAGTACAGAGGGTGGATAGGATACGAAATAATGTGATTTGTGGGAGGTGTGGAATAAGGAAGTCAGTGGACACCAGAATCGAAGAGAGTGTACCGAGATGGTATTGTCATGTGGAGAGAATGGATAACAATAGAGTGGTGAAAAAGGTATATCTGAGCGAATTTGAAGGAGGGACGAGGCGAGGTAGGCCAAGGAGAAGGTGGAGAGATATGGTGGATGAGTGTGTGAGGAAGAGAGGTGTGGAAGTCAGTGATACTAGGGAACTGACAAGAGATCGAGCTGGCTGGATGAATGTTGTAAGGAGAAGTGCATGATCAGGGATTTTGGCACCCCTTTTTAACGTGGCAGCGTCTGGATTGACTCAATTGCTTATGTTTATGTGAGGCTACAGAATGTGGTGAATGTTTTTGGCGTATCCGATAGAGCCAGGATTCCGGGGGCTTGAATGATGAGTGAATGGAAGCATGGCCCATTGGATTAGGCAGATTTGAGCTGTCTGGACATTGCTACACCTCACCCTGCCCTTGTGTGGGAAAGGAGGTCTGGATGATGATGATGATGATGTACTGGTACAGTACATATAAATGGTATAGCAATATACTACACACACACACACACACACACACACACACACACACACACACACACACACACACACATGAGAAAAACATTCATGTGTGTAAAGGTAGACTTGATAAATGTGGATATGGAGACAGGACAACACGAGCATTGCTCAATTCCTGTATACTACAAATAGGTAAATGCAAATAGGTAAATACACACACACACACACACACACACACACACACACACACACACACACACACACACACGCACACTAGACGCAGGAATTAGAGGACGGGCCTGCTCATCGCTCTGCACCAGGCCAATCTCGGCCATCAGATGGCTATACCTAAAAAGTATCTATATGAGTCAAGCTTAGTACTAGGTCCAACTAAATAGTGTTCTAATATAAAAGAGGAAGTTCAAGTAAAAGTGTTGTTCGAATAACACAATACAATGAAGTAAGCAGCAGTGCCAAAAAAGCAAATCAGCAGTTTCATTGTGGACTATTTAGTCTGCGACGTAGAGGAATGCAAAACTGTAAGTAGAAGCTTGCTGTTGGTACCAGAAGATGACCACCATCTTTAGCAAATCAACTTTGGAAGGAGTTAAGAAAAGGGACAAAGGTATAAAGCAGGATGATGATTTCTACCAGGAACTGGTGGAAATGGAGACGTATAATAAGCTGGTAGAATGAGTGTACAGATTGGAGAAGGCATTTCAGAGTGAAATAGTTGAAATTAAGAAGCAGTTGCACATGCAGAAGGAAGAAAATGAAAATTTAGTAAAGGAGATTAATAAGAAAGACACAATAGTAGATGAATTATCAGTTGAGGTGGGTACACTTAGAAGGAAGATTTATGAAATGGCAAGCACAGTTGTCAACCATGAGAGTATTATGGAAGAGTTCAGAAATGATACATAGACAGTAAGGCAGGCAAGCACTCTGATAGATCATAGCAGTGATATTGAGAAGATAACCGAGGTAAATGAAGCGATGCAAAGCTACAGAAATGATGTGGAAACCACATATGCTGAAATGGTGAAAGTAAAGAAAGACTTAGAAACAAGAGTTGAAGAAAAGAGCATTAAAAAGGAAGTGAAGAAAATAATCCAGAACAATCAAAAATTTGTCAAAGATTCAGCAGACATCAACAAATCTATAGTAATCACTGGTATAGAGGAGGAAGAAATAAAAAACAAGATTTCGAGAAACAAAAAGATGGCAAATGTAATGAATATATTGAAGGAAGTGTCAGAGGAAATCTGTAGTAAAGACATGGAGGAACACAAAAGGCTAGGGAAATATAAGAGAATTAAATCAAGGCCCCTAAAGGTAACCTTCCAGAATGTAAACACTGTGGAGGAAATACTGATAAATGCAAAGTTATTGTAAAAGAGGACTTCAAAAATTTATGGATAAAAAGATACCTAACTCAAGAGGAACTTGGATTACTAATAGAGAAGAGGGAGGAGGCAAGAACAAACAATGAGGGAAGATCAGAGGAGGAGAAGAACACATTTTTTTTAAAGGAATTGGCTTGCAGGTTCGAAAGTGGTACATGAACAGGAGGGAATAAAAAGGAGAAAGGTAGTAGACCCAAGTCATGATAAGTATGTAAACAAGATGATTAAGTTGATGTACTCTAATGTAGATGGAATGGTATATAAATTACTAGAGATGAATGATTATATCAAAGAAAAGGAACCGCATATTGTTTGCCAGCTGAAACAAAATTAATACCAAGGATATCAAACAATACACTAAACCTAGAGGATTACAATATATGGAGAAAAGATAGGAACTTAAAAAGGAGGAGGAATTATAATATTAACAAAGAAAAATCTGCAAGTCAAAGAAATAGAACTAGATGTACCCTCTCAGCTAGAACTGATCACAGTAGAGATTAATGTGTCTGAAGGGAATGTAATTGTGGCAGCTTTATACATACCACCTAGATCAAACATTTGGGAAAAAGGGGAATATGAAGACCTGGCAGAGAAAACAATTCAAAGTTTAAGAGCATTACTACATAGAATGGAGGAGAAATCTGAAAGAATTATACTAACAGGAGATATAAATACAAATATAAATTTGAATACTCTAGATATAAAAAGCCAGGAAAGCTGTTGGGACCAAAAGCTCCTGGACCTTGTGCAGGAGTTTTTCCTAACACAGCATGTAAAAGAAAGCACCAGAAAAAGAGGACTTGACATACCATCAGTACTAGATCTTATATTTACTGGGCAAGAAAATGATATTGACAATATAATGTATCACCCTCCATTCAGCAGAAGTGACCACGCAGTATTAAATTACAACTTTAGGATCGCATATGACATAGTTGATGGTAATGATAGTTACAAAAAGAGCCTTAACTACAAAAAGGGCAACTGAGATTGGGAAAAAGAGCTTAGAGGACAAGATTTAAATGTTATATATAGAAAATTCTGTGCACTCTATGAAATAGGAGTCCAGAAGTACATCCCACAGCACAAAGAAGCAGAAAAGAAAATAAAGAAATGGTTTAATACAGAATGTAAAAAAATCAAAAGGAAAAAGTGATTTGTTGTGGAACAGATACAGAAGACACAGTAGTGAAAGGGCATATAACAACTATAAACAGGCAAGAAACAATTATACAAGAATAAGGAGGGAGGCCCAGAAACAGTTTGAGGAGGACATCGTAAATAAAAGTAGCGATCAACCAAAGCTATTTTGCAGCTACATCCAAAGCAAAACCAAAGTAAAAGATAAAATAAAATCCATTACAGATGAGGGGATCACCTACACACAAGAGAAGGATATTTGTGAAGCACTAAGTAAGAATTTCCAATCAGTTTTTACAGAAGAAAATAATTTTGAGAGGGATTATATGGAATATGCATGCCCACACATGCTACCAGATATACAAATATCAGAGAAAATACAGGAGGAGTTAAGTAAATTAGACAAAGGAAAAGCAAATGGTCCTGAGGAAATTTCATGTTGGAAGCTACCTGAATGTGCAAAGAAGTTAAGTAAACCATTATCTTTAATTTTCAAGGAATCCTTGGGACAAGGTAAACTACCTGATATTTGGAAGGAAGCAAACATTGTTCCCTTATTCAAGAAAGGGCATAGACAGTATCCACTCAGCTACCGACCAGTATCACTAACCAGTGTTGTAAGTAAGGTATTAAAAAGGCTGATAAAAAAAGTTTGGGTAAATCATCTAGAAGAACACAATATGATAACAGAAAGACAGTTTGGTTTGAGAAAGGGAAAATCATGTACTAATTTGTTAACCTACTGATAGAGTAACAGAAACATTACAAAAAAGAGAAAGATGGGTGGACAGTATATATTTAGATTTCAAGAAAGCATTTGACAGAATAACGCACCAAAGACTTTTATGGAAACTGTACCATCAAGGAGGAATCCAAAGCAAACTGTTTTGTTGGATGCAAGATTTTCTTTTAAAAAAGCGAAATGAGAACAGTACTATGGGGAAATTACTCATCATGGAGGGAAGTGACTAGTGGAGTTCCACAGGGCTCAGTGCTGGCACCAATTATGTTTTTAGCGTATATATATGATATAGACAGTAACACTGGAAATGAAAGCTGTCTAAATATGTTTGCTGATGATGCAAAAATACAAAGGAGAATTACTAACACAGACTCTTGTAAAGAGCTACAAGAAGAATTAACTTCATGAATAGAGCAATACATGGCAAATGGAATTCAATGTGGGCAAGTGTCATGTAATCAAGTTTGGTAAAAGTGGTAAAAGACCTGATTGGGATTATAAGTTAGGAAGTAAAACCCTACACACATCAGAAAAGAAGAAGGACCTAGGTGTGATTATTAATAACAGACTATCTCCGGCTGACCACATCAGTGAGAGGGTACGGAACATGTCTACGCTGCTTGCAAATATGAGAATAGCATTCACATACATAAATGAAGACATGCTAAGAAAGATAACAACATCATGCTTCAGACCAACCCTGGAGTATGCATCAGTAGTCTGGAGTCCTCATCTCAAAAAACACATAGATAAGATTGAAAAACTTCAAAGGGCCACCAGAAGATGGGTACCAGGGTTAAGGGTTCTAAGGTACAAAGAAAGACTAGAAAAACTGAATCTACCTACACTACAAGAGAGAAGGAAAAGAGGTGACATGATAATGCTATGTAAATGCATATCAGGGAAGGAAAAAATAGACATAAATGATTGTATAACCTATGGGGATGCAGCAGCAAGAGGACACTGCAAAAAACTGCATAAAAAGAGAGGTGATAAAGATGTAAGGAAATTTATTTTCCCAAATAGGGCGATGGATCAGTGGAATGCACCGCTGAATAAAATACAGTAGTGTGTGCCAAAACAATTCTGTTTATCTATTGCCCGACGCCATAATCCCGTAAGGAGTGGCCGTTTGACTTTGAGTTATTTGTTTTACGGAGAAGGGCACTAACCCTCCACCGACCCACTTGTTGACACATAGGGAGCACGTATGGTTTGGTTATATGGTTACCACCCAGCGTTGTAAATGGTTTCTTGACTTACAGGAAACCATTTGGCTTGTCACTTAATGCAAAGCCACCTGTAAAGGAAAGAAAAGCAATAAGAAGTGACAGGAAAGATGTGAGAAATAGGAAGAGAGGAGGGCAGGCACAGAAAAAGAATGATAAAGACTAAGGAAGAAGTAGGCAGCACTACATCAGGTGAGTGGATGATGGTCACCACCACTTACCACTAAAAACAATTCATAAATTTAATTATATGTATGATAAAAATGGTTTAAGACACGGGACAGTACGAGCTTGATTCATTCCTGTAAAGATACAATTAGGTAAGAACAATTAGGTAGGTTAGAACACACACACACACACACACACACACACACACACACACACACACACACACACACACACACACACACACACACACACACTGATTACGCCCAGTTGGAGCGACGTCATGCTTTGATCAGTCAGTTTTCTACTGTATCTCACGTGAAAGTCGTATTTTTATCAACTGAGCTATTACATTACAGTACTGGTAAATGAAAATGTAATATATTTTAGCACTTTTCTCAAGGGTCTGCTGTATTGTTATATACTAATATTTTCATTCTTTATAGTGGTAGGTAGGGGTGCTCATAGTGGCAGGTGGGAGCGCTCACCATCCACTCAGTGTAGTGCTGCTTTGGGTGTCTGCCCTTTCCTCTGTTCCTTCCCTCCTTCCTCTTCTGTCTTAGTAATTCCTTCATTTTCCTCTTCCTTCTGCCTTCGGGTGAGTTTACACTCCCTCTTCTGTCTTTCTTACCTTCACTCTTCCCTCCTCCTTCTGCCTATGGGTGACTATACTTAATGAAAAGCCAAATGGTTTCCTGTACACCAGGAAACCATTAGCTGGGTAGTAACCATACTGTATAACCAAATTTTGGTGCCTGGTGCTTTAGTGGGTAATTAAGGCACTCCAGTCTGTTTGAGCCATTGAAGGTTTATATTCAAGGGGTGGTTAGGGTTTATTGCTCACATAATGTCACTTAGGGATGAGTGAGGCTGGCCACTCTCTTCTTAACCCTTTAACCGCGGGCCTGATTTGCTTTTTCTTGCAGCACCCGTGGGCATATTTGTGCTCCGACAGACTCTCTAAAAATATTTGCCAAAAATCAGTTATTAGTCCTAGAATATTAAAATCACATATGCTTATGGCACATGTCTTCAGCTTTCTCCTGGGATGTTTGTTGAGCCTTTGTCGAGTACCATAGGACTTGTGGAGACCTCTGAAGTTGGGTAACGAAGTCACCACTTTACACTTCCCGACAACCCGTAATATGATTACCATAGCGTGATATTATCACTAGAAACACTTTTCTCTGATTCTCAAATAGTTTGGAATCCATATTCAAAAAAAAAAAAACTGTGAAAGCAATGAAAATTACGAGGGCGTATGACCTTCCCACTTGTGCTAGTTCGCCGCTGGTGTTGTCATTTTTTATTCATAAAAACACTCACAGTTTATATTTCTATTACAGTATAACACTTATACATATCTACAGTCTTTATCCATAAGTTTCCTTCAGTAATAGTAGTTTATTGTCACTGTAGGCATTCAATACGTAGCATTCACTTTCTCGTCCTGTATACTAGCATTGAGAGTGAATGTCACTTTCACCTTCACTCTCATATCTCATAGTATTCATACATGCTAGAGTGAAACTTTCACTTTCATTACTCCTAGTATATATACTCGTATTCTTATAATACTACTCATTTACATTTCTATTTATGTTCTCTATTTTATTTACATTATTTACATTTCTATTTTATTTACACTGTGTTGTGCACTGTCACTTGAAGTAACTTATAAAACTATTTTCCACTGTTCACTTATATTTACATTCATTGCATTCACTTGCTGTTTACACATTATTTACAATTCCACTTGCACTGTTTTACTCAACAGAAAGATCGTAGTCACTCTCTTTCAATTGTCAGCCCTTTACCTCTTTCCACACGAGATTTAGTAGGGGGTAAAGGTCACAGGGCCCTTTGCATGGGGGCTAAAATCGGCGGAAGTTAGCAGGAGCAAACAGACGTACCTTCACCTTGGAAGATGACAGTGAACTGATAGGGGTGGGCCGGGGTGTCCTACTTAGGGAAATGCATTACTGCCAACGTCAGCCTCTTGACAGCAGCTAATATATAGCAGTGAAATGATTGGCAGGAAATCTAGACAATACATTATAAATTAGGTAGTTCCAGGTGAATGTAAATATCACTTAGGCTTCTCCCTTCCCTCCTTATATATATTTTTAGTACGAGAATAGATTATACGGCATATTTCAAGGGGAAATAAACAGCGAAAATTATCGAACGAGTGCACGTGAGGTGTTGTCAGGTGATAATTAGCAAATTCCAGGTGTATGGCAATCTCACTTACCTTATTTCTTTTTGGTATATATTATTTGGTATAAGAATAGGGCATAGGGCTTATTTCAATGGATGAAATCAGTGGAAAATTCCAGGGAAGATTTACTTAGCGTAGCACGGCTGGGCAGGCGAGAGGTTAAGGTAATGGAGAGGGGGTAGGGAGGGGAGTCAAGAACGGGGAGAAATGGCTAAATTGTCAACAATGGATGGGAGTACAGATGAGATTAGGAGTGCTGACTAGTGTTGGACATTGGCAGTACTGATAGATGATACAAGCCCCCACTTGGAAGCCCGGGTGAATTCAAAATAACACAGAATCACAAAAGCGACGCCCCGCGGTATGATCCCTTGCTCCCAAGTGTCATGAAAGTGTCGCCCCACGGTTAAGGGGTTAAATGTCAGGACCAGCTTCCCTAGCCCGGGGTTCCTATGCTCCTAATGGTGCGGCACAGGATTGGATGATGGATGGATGGATGGATAAATATTCATGTGTTTATGACAGTGCCTCAGCGGTCATAAACACAAAACAATGAACTGACCTCAACATGTTTCTACCAGTTGTTTATACTGTACAGTATCTGCTTTCTTATTAATCACATTTTCCTTCTTTATGTTTCCTCTTATTTCTCTGGGCATATTGATATTTATATCTTGACTCTGTCTATTCATTGTTCTTTTTTTTTCTTCACACCTAGTCATGATAATAGCCATTCCTAGCTGTTCAGTAATTCATTCCCACAGTGTGACGAATCCTGCATCACCCCACAACAAGTACGCAGAGGCTGTATATGAATGCAAGTTTGGATATCGTCTGGCAGATCACCACGCCAATAGACTCTTCTGCCGCAGGGACAGATGGCTTGGAATCCTCCCATCCTGTGTTGCCTATGGTAAATTTGCTACTAGATTTACCTGTATGTTCCCAAGCATTAAGCTCTAACTACAGAGTCAAAAGAATTTTTTAATTTTAAAAGGCTTTTACATGCTTAAGTGTGTCAGCCAAGTTTAACTTAATTTTTTTTGACCTGATGCTTTACAGATTATTGATATGAAATGTTAAGCTTTAATTATAGTCTGTGAGAACTGATAATCTCTGTTAGCAGCTATTTAGTGTTTTGTATGGGCTCGTGAGTGACTTTATATGTACTGAGTAATCCAGTGTTGTTAAATCAACTAAAAGTTATGAAAATATGAGATGGATACCATAGCTCCTAGCTGTAGCATGAAGTGAACAGAAACATAATGTAAGGTTGACAGAACCAAACCTGCCTATTATCATTTGCTTGCTGGAACTTCTTTTGATCATGTATAGAGAGACCCTGTCTCTGTCTTTGTTATTAACAGATGCTTAATACTTCTCAGTCATGTGTTACTCTGTTTTGTTCAGATGAAAAAGACTGATAAGAGACTGAGATTTGGAGAAATAACAGGTCTAAAGGAAGAGAAAGTAAGAGTAAATACTGTTGACTTTTATAGTAATGATAAGGGATGAATGACAGAAAAAGTTTCAAAATCACTGACCCCTTCGCATCCTCACTTGGTGTCTTGCCAAATGCCTTCTTCATGACTGTACTATAATCATGGAGTCCATACCTGTACCATCTTTTCCAGTTAGATCATCCATTACCCTCACTCTGCAACTCTTTGTCAAAAGTTCTTACCCATCATTTCTTAAGCATTCATCAACAGTCCTACTCCTTCATTACTCATACCTAATCTTACTAAGGTTCGATCGTTCAGTTCATTCAAGTTACATCCACTCATCTTTATTTCACACAGTCCATCACGTCACATCATTCATTCTTGAACGGGTACTGTACATAGCTTCCACTCTTAAATATTTATCAGTTTACACAGTCATTTGTGTTTGCCTAATTTTAGAGGTCACTGTGTAGATTTGGGACCCATTTAAGAGTTTTTTTTTTTTTTTTTTTTTTTTTTTTTTTTCCTGTTGACTGGTGTGGAGATTATAGAATTCCCAGTCTCATTACCCCCTCTCGTATAGCAGGAGATACATAGTCTGCTCTATAAGTGCTAAATGATGGGTTTGTAAATACCCTACACTATCACTGGATGTTGAGGCATCTAGTCAGTAAAACTGGTAATCCTCACTTTAAAAACATAGCTTTAAATGTTTCCTTATTATGCAGGCCTGAGGGATCCAGATAAAGCATAATTTACACACAGTAGTTTGTAATCACACTACTGATAATAGAGTAAGTCACCTGACAAACTGGTTAACTAAAGCATCATTTAGAGGTAAGGGCCTTTATTTTTTTAGAGGTAAAGTATCATCCACTTCAGGGCTTTATCTGAAGAATTGTTCATTACTGTATATGACATTTGTTATATACTGTATACAGTATTGTCTTTGATATTTTCTCACAGTGCATCAGGTGACAAGTGGTGAGTGTGGTGAAAACAACGGTGGATGTGAGCAGGTGTGTGAGCCATTGAGTGAAGGTGGCAGGCAGTGTGTTTGCTACAAAGGATTCAGGCTCAGGGAAGATGAAGTGTCTTGTCAGGGTGAGTATACAGTGTATATGTTGGCTCTCCAGTGCTGTACCAGATATACAGTATTAGCCTCAGACTAAGGTTCACGTATTCATAGTAGTGATTTGAAGGTACCCACTAGGTGGGCATTACAGAATTGGGTATAATGTCAATAAAGATTATACCATATAACAATATCATGGTGTACCTTTTTATTATATAACTGCAGCTGTACAATATGTCAGGTTGGAATTAGCAAAAACTTTTAATACTGTTTCTACACATAGGTATATCTGAAGTTTCACAGTATTCATTTTGACAGTACCTAGAGAATTACAGAGTAAACATGTACTTATTTGGACTGATCATAAAGCAGGTTTACACCATTAAAACCAAAAACAAGGTTAGGTGGGTGCCTCCATCCTCTTCAGTGGCTCAATCATCTCCCAACCCTTAACTCAACATTATACATATATATATATATATATATATATATATATATCTGTCAATCTATTGCCAGACGCCTCAATCCCGTTTGGGGTGGCCACAAACAAATCGCCTCCAAGTCGCCTTGTCCCCCGCCATTTCACTGCCCTGCTCCCAACTCACACACCCCTCTCTCATATACCTCTCCACCCCATCCCTCCATCTCATCCGTGGCCTCCCCCTCCCTCTTCCCCCCTCCACCTCACTCACATACACTCTCTTCATCAGTCTTTCACCCTCCATCCTCTCCACATGGCCAAACCACCTCAGTGTGTTCCTCATAACGCTTCCTATCACATCCACATCCACACCACAACGTTCCTTTATATCCTCATTTGTCAGCCTGTCTCTCCATGTGACTCCACATATATATATATATATATATATATATATATACACAGTATATATATATATATATATATATATGTATATATATGGTAGATGGTATTACTTTGTTGGTTTCTGGTAGGAGTGATGGAAATCATTACCAAGGAGTAGGCTTACTGCTGATTAGAGATGCTTGTAAGGCAGTATGTGAGTTTGAACCAATTAATGAGCGCATGCTTCATGGTTGTTTAAAATCTGACCATGGTAATATCAGTATGGTTGTAGGGTATGCTCCGACAAATAAGGCTGCTGATGAAATGAAGGATGACTGAGAAGCTGCAGGATGTAGTGAACAGAGTGGCAAGACATGATGTGTTAGTTTGCATTGGTGATTTAATGCAATTGTTGGCTGTAGTAGGGATGGCTTTGAAGATTGTATGGGTAAGGAGGGTGTTGGTATAAAAAACGAAAATGGGGTGCAATTTGGAAGCTTTTGTTTGGCAAATGACCTTATAATTGGTGGAACTATCTTTGAGCATAGAAAAATACATAAGGCTACTTGGATTTCACCATGTGGTAAATATTGTAACCAGATTGACCACATTGGAATTAGCAGAAGGCATTGAAGTTATTTGCAAGATTTATTTGTAACGAGGGGGGAAGATATAGGTAGTGATCACCAACTTGTTGTGTCAAAGATTAAAATAAAACTTAAGAGAAACGTTAATGGTGATTATACAAGAGGTAATAATTATGATTTTGATGAGCTGAGAAATGATGAGAGCACTGCATTGCACACAATCACCTGCGCCAACTGCACAACATATACTCCTCGAGAGCTCTGTGGGAAAGCCCGGTCTCGGCTGTGGCCTTCCTTAGGGACTCGGGGCTGTTCGGCCAGACTGCCTAGGGAACAACTGCTACAGGCATTCCTGCTCTCTCTTTCACCTCCATTCCCCGCGGGAGTACCACCCTGAATGATTATAGTAGTAGTAGTAGTAGTGGAGCAACCCTGGCTTGTCTGGTAATAAGACTGTTAGAAGAGGAATGAAAGATTTAGGAGAACTCAACCTTGCTTACTGGTGGTAGGCTGGCACAGCACCAGATATAGGTACTTTTTGCAATCTTGATGCATGGATAGATGGGTAGAAGGCTCCTCTGGGTGAAATACAAGTCAAAGATGGTAAAATATGGTTCAGTTAATGCATGGTTAAGTGAGAGATTAATGAGCTTATGTGTTTTGTATTAAACTTAATACAGATTTTATTGTTTGTATCCTTTATAAAGAGTCCAACATGCATACATGCATCGGCCTTGATCACCTAATGGCAGTTCTCCACATTGTTTGATCTCTAGCAGTCCCTTATCCCTGGGGTCACACTCTATGATCACATCCTAGGTCTTTTGCAATCTGCCTTTGGCAACCCAACCCCCAACATTCACACTTCTCACTTTCCGCTCCTAATCGTCATCCTCCATCCACTCAGCATACCTAAATCATCTCAATCTATCCCTCATCATCTCAGCATCATTGCACACCACTTCCATCCTTCCTCTCTACTCTTCAGTTGTAATCCTAGCTCCCCCAGGCCTCACATTCAGGGATGCACTAGTACACATACATCTAATCATTGTTGTTTCTGTATAGTTAAGCCTACAAATATCCTCTTCCTTTACTGCCCAGTCTCACTACCGTGCAGTATGACACTCCTAATGGTGTTGTATAAATATCTTTTGAAATTAAGTGAAGATGAATTTAACCTGTATATTTGAGGTAAAGTATATATCTTGTACAGTATTTAAATGTGTGCCCCAAGACTATTTTACGACTTCCCCGCTCCTCCCTGCAGATATAGATGAATGTGAAGTGGACAATGGTGGATGTTCAGGACGCTGTGTCAACAAGCTAGGCTCACACCAGTGCAAATGTCCACGTGGATATCGTCTCACCACCAATGGAAAAACATGTATTGGTCAGTTATGACTCAGAACTGGTCATGTATACTATTTTACTTGATCACAGTTAGTGTGTTGTGTATGATCACTGTCTACTAAACTTTACTGGATTCAGAAAGCCAGAAATAGTAGCAGACCTTCTAGAGTTGGACCATGACCAATGTACACATCCATAGGATATGAAGTGTCAGTTGAGCGGTGGTAATCCATATGTTTTGCATGATTTATGAATGATCCTTACATGTAAGTGGTCAGTTGCTGTGTGATATGTGATATACATGTATGAGTATTTCTAGTGTCAGGGAAGGTGCAAAAGAATTTTTCATTTATCACCCTAGAGCTGTCAGACAAACTGTGTATAATTAATAAAGTTGTCTCTTTGCTGTTTAAGTTGCTGTTGCAGTTATAATGAACAACCAAATTTGTTTATAGTACACAACTACACTGTCATATAGATCTGATTTGTTATACATCTATAATTATTAATGCCTCTGTCTTCTGCCAAGTTCACACAAGCCTATTTTGGTGCCATCTCTAATGGAATGTAGGCACTGATAATATCACAGCTGGCCATTTAAATAAGTTGGACGTTGGATAGATACCGTCAGGTAGTATGAAGACATGGACAGCCATTTTCTACAATATACCCTCCTTTTCTTCCTTGTGGATATGTCTGCCCCTGCCTGAGAAAGCTGTGAAGAGAAGTATGGGCATAGTAGTTGCTGATCAAGAGGATTCTTTGTAGTAAATGCCTGTAGTTAAGAGAATGGGAAAAACAGCGATCCTTATACATTACCACATACCATATGACTTCAGTGACCTTTACAAACTCATGTTTAGTAGGTACTGAGAGAGAGACAATAAAATCAGTGAGTGGCAGCTGGAGCTTTAAGCCACTATGGTATTGGGAAAGATCCTTACACAATACCACATGCCTCATTACCTGTGTTTGCATGTTTACTAGGTGTTGCTGCTCTATCAGATTGTGTCTAGATATTATTATATTTGCTATTTTTATGTTTGGTATAAGATGAGAGTTTGGAGGATAGGGAGTTAGAGGAGTACTCAGCATGAAAGATTTGTAGTGAAGATGCCAAAAAACAATACTGTGGCAGATAGATATGGACATAAGGTTTTGGACACCATAGTGCCCACTCAGAGTGAATGAGACAAAATATACCGTATTTGAGCAGAACAGACACGTCGGAAAAACAAGGAGACGAAGTATAGATGAACACTGGTTCATATGTATGTTGCCTGCACTAAAGTCATCGATGGCTGTATTTTGTTGGAGATGGATGTAAAAGCAGGCTGGTGTGAACTGGGCATATAATACCTCTTTTTAACTATTGATTCCCCCAGCTAGACAGGAATGAGTGTCTTCTACGTAATGGTCATGGCCCCTGCCAAGACACCTGCCACAACACAGAGGGTGGCTACTACTGCACCTGTCATAACTTGCCAGGTAGGAGAATACAAGCATTGATATGCCTGCTTTTCCTTCTCCCCTGCCTATGGTGATGTTAGTACCCACGGCAGTGACAGCATTTTTTCTCTTATAACTGTCATGGAGATTTGTGGAATTTGAAACATCTTCAATCAGTAACCACGTTCATTAGAGGGTGGACAAGACTTCCATTGCAAGTCATATGAAACCTTCCCTAATTAAAGTTTCACCGATGTATGAACTTTAATTGTATCCATCATCCTGGGGAATCTACCCACCCAGACAATGTGGAGATTTGAATATTGTATTGTAATGAGGTTTATGAAAGCCAACATTGCTTAGAGGTAAAGCAGGAATCCTCTCTTTGGCTCAGTGGTAACGTGTGCGCATAGCAAGTGCAAGGGCCTGAGACTGAATCGCTGCCAGACCAGTGTGATTAATTTGTTAAGTTTCTGTCTGGTTATTACATTGGTTGGCTGTGGTTTGGGATGTGAGGCGAGGCTTGGAGGGCAATGATGTTGTCGATTAGCTGACAGCATCCTAGTCCTTACATCCCGGGGATGAGCTGTTCAGTGTGGTCCGCAACGTCCCCAATGGTGGCCTCCGATGTTACGTTACTGTGTGTTAGAAACTGACTAAATTATTCACCAAGGAGAGAAAAGAGTGATGTTATGGGGCCTATAAAAGCCCGCGTTGTTTAGAGGTAAAGCGGGGATTCTCTCTTCGGCTCATTGGTAACATGCACGTGTATCAAGTGTGAGAGCCTGAAATTGTGTATCGGCAAGGACAGTGTGATTATTTTGTTAATTTTCAGTTCGGTTATTACAGTATGATGGTATTGAAGTTTGTATTAGAGGAAGTTTATACCACAGTGAGAAGTACAGCGTCAATGTTGGAGTAATGTATTCCTTACTTTTTCTATAATTTTTGTTCTTTATGCTTTTATTACAGTGCTTGACAGACTTTAGCAGAATAAGTTATGGTCTAATGTAATGTATATGTACAGGTTTAACTGTACTATATTTTTTCTCTTCCATTAATTTCCTTACCATTTTCACCATCTTGTATGTGCAATAGTATGCTAACAGTTGGAATGTAGACCCAAGTGTTCAGTCTGATGCCTTATACTGTTGGCCAGTGCCTGTAAGTACCAAATACTTCAGAATTTTAGCACTTATGGAAAAATGGCACTTCAGGATTGGCTATTCCTCCAAAAGAGTCAGAAAGCACAGACATTTTCTACATTTGTAAAATATATTGATTTAAGTTGGCCAGTCACAGCATAGAAGAGGTTGTACTTACAGTAGGTGGTATGAGGAAGTATTTTAAAAAATTGTTTAGTGGCAAAAACTGTTTTATTTAAAGTAAATTGAAAGTAGAAGGGAATTTGACAAACTAAGAGGAAAATGACACATGAGTTTGAAAGCAGCGTTTGGAAGCAAACAAAGAATGGAACTGCCCTTTAACAAAATAAGAGTTTTGTCCATTTTTAACTTGGCATTTGATGGAATAGCTCTACCGTTTAATGGTGAAGTGATTTGTGGATGATACAACCTGTAGGATGGTGCCAAGAATACTGTACAGTATCTACTTTTCTGTGACTTGAATGATAAATTAATGGAATTCCTTTTGGCACTATTGAAAACTTTTCCTGCCCCTTTATATATTTATTTATTTATTCACTGTATATACAGTACATATATATATATATATATATATATATATATATATATATATATATATATATATATACACTGTATATGTAATATGTATGTGTGTGTGTGTGTGTGTGGATCTTACTCACCCAGCTGCCAGAGGAAATTGTGGATGGAATGGCGATGAAGATAACATGCATATTGGTACTTCAGGTGATAATTGTAACACACGTCATTCTAAAATAATCATTATGCTTTTATAACACCCCTCTCCCCCCTAAAAAAAGAAAAGAAAAAAAAAAAAAGATCACACTCTTGCAGGGACACATCTGGGGGCTGATAATCACACCTGTGAAGATGAGGATGAATGTGCCAGCAACAATGGTGGCTGTTCACACATTTGCCTCAACACATTTGGACAGATCTTCTGCACCTGTCCAGAGGGGTTCATACTTGGTATGGATTGGAAGACATGTGAAGGTGAGTTGTTTTATAACAGTTATACATGAGTGCATCCTTACCATCCTCAGAAGTTGTTGATAGTTCCCCCACTTTTGTACTTTCTCTTGCCTTGTTTCTTAATTTTACCTTGCTTTATCCTTAAGTGGGAGAATAGGTCAGGATGCTATTGATGACTATGATGGTGATGGTTCCTTGTGTTTAGGAACAGTTTTTGGTAATAGCCTGACTTCTCAAATGTGTAAGGCTTCATGAGTTTTGGTTTAGCACCATCCATGTGCTCGTAAAATAATGAAGGTTCTCACACACACACACACACACACACACACACACACACACACACACACACACACACACACACAAAGGACATTGTCAGCAGTGGAGCTCCATGCAGATCTTGGGAAAATAATGTAAAATCAGTGACGAAAAGGAAGCATGCCTATTGTGAATATGTGAATTTAATGCGTGAGTGGTGGTCCCATCTCGTTTGAGTGAAAACTAGAATGGCAGTCAGTAGAGCGCATACCTTCTCCAACGCCCTATCTCGCAGTATTAAAGAAAATGAAAAATAAAAAATTCCTGGATCCGCACCTTTAACTGGATCTGCACCAAAATTTATTGGAGTGTATTCTGAGCCAAGGCCCATTCTTCTGCCATGTTTCGTGGAAATCCGTCCAGTAGTTTTTGTGTAATCTTGCTCACAAACCAACCAACAAACAAACAGACAAATGGACAGGGGTGAAAACATAACCTCTTTGGCAGAAGTAATAAAGCTGGAGGTTTCTGTCAAATAAAAATAAAACATAGTGACAGTTTTAAATTTTGTACGATTGTGCCATGGCAGAGAACAGCAGTCCATTGTTTGCAGCCAGTGATAGCGAGTTCATGGGGTTCTCCAAGGAAGACCAAAGCAGCAGAAGGATCAAACTGAACCAGACAAGAATAACAAGCGTGGAGAAAGTGGCTGAGAAGAATGCCCAGGAATTCAAACATGTATGGGCAGTACTTAGTGAATTACAAGAACAAGCCTTGGAACAGGAGAGGGAGATAGAGGAGTTGAGAGATAGGTTAGAGAGCATCTAGTGTTGACCAGGAGAGAAAGGTGTCTGAATTAAAAGCGAGTAATGAATCAGCCGCAAGTAAAATAAGACAGCTTAAATGGGAAAGTATGAGGCTGGAGGAGGAAAGGGACAAGATGAAATGTAAACTTGACGAGCATGCATCTAAAACTAAGATGCATGAGTAACTTATCAAAGAAATCCAAGATCACCATAAGGGCAGGGGCGCACCCAGGAATTTTCTAAGGGGGGGGCCCATAGTGAGGAGAGGTCTGGTAATCCGATAATTACTAGGAGGTCACATGCAGGTTTAGAGTCAGAGAGCTGCTGGCTCATGTGTTACTCTTTGTTTGTACTTGCCAATTTTTCATGTTTTGCTGTTATTGAAATAAATATATATAAATTTTTAAAGGACCCCCCCCCCCGGGGTGCACCTCTGCATAAAGGGTGGAAAAAAACTCAGCAGGAAGGTAAAATAAGTCTTAAAGAGATTTTAAAACAACAGAAAAAGAAAAACCAGGAACAGGTGGAGAAGGAAGTGGTGAAGGTATTAAAAAGTAAGGAATCACATGTCAAGAGATGCAGCAGACAAGAAAAATGCGTGATTATCTCAGGTTTGAAAGAAAAACCGATGTCAGTGAGGTCAGAAAGGGAGGAACTGAGAAGGGCAAAGGAAATAGTATCAATAGTTATGGAAGGAAATGGCGATGCCCAAGAGGAGATCGAAGAAGTATTTAGGCTGGGAAATTATGTGGAGGGAGGGGCAAGGCCACTAAAAATAAGATTTCAGTCTCAGGTCACAGTAAATGAAATAATCAACAAGACTTGGAAGTTAGCAGATAAGGAAGGATTAAAAAATACGTGCATAAGGAGAGATGCAAATGAGGAAGAAAGAGCTTAAATAAAGGAACTTGTTAAGGAAGCTAAGGAAAAAAACGACCAGAGAACAAAGGAAGAGAAGACAGAGTTCTGTTGGGGAGTTATGGATTAGAAATTGAGGAAGTGGTACAGAAGGAGAGAGAAAAACAATGCAGAAAGTTTGAAAATGGCATATGCTAATGTAGATGGTCTAATCTCAGCAAGGCTAGAAACAAATGATTTCTTGAGGGCAAATGAGCCAGATATTATGTGCTTCATAGAGACTAAACTAAGAGAGAATATTGAAATCCAAATGAGTGATGGGAAATACAAAATATGGAGAAGAGATAGAAAAGAAAAAATGGGAGGAGTGATGATAGCAGTGAAAAACAGCCTAAATGTGGATAGTGTGGAACTGGGAGAAGGTATGGCTGAAGTGATAAACATGGTAATCGAAACCAAACCAGAGGGAAAGGCAAGAGAGACATTGCAGTAGCATATGTCTCCTCCAAGACAAGGGCTTGGAATGAGGAAGAATATCAGGAGATGTTGTTGGACATGGTTAGATACTTACAGAAAGTGATTGAGAAAGCAACAACATAATCCTGATGGGTGACTTCAGTCGTAAAGAGGTAAACTCAGAGGAGTGGAACCCAGGAAGTAGTAAAGATTCATGGGGCAGTATGCTATTAAATGTAGCAATGGATAATGTAATGACCCAGTGGGTCAAAGAAGAGACAAGATTTAGGGGGGATGACACAGCAG
This sequence comes from Coenobita brevimanus, assembly GCF_032717465.1. Taxonomy (NCBI): domain Eukaryota; kingdom Metazoa; phylum Arthropoda; class Malacostraca; order Decapoda; family Coenobitidae; genus Coenobita; species Coenobita brevimanus. The sequence continues at coordinate 60,621,053 of NC_136967.1, read as the reverse complement.
CAAGACTAGATTTAGTTCTAACCAAAGAACCTTATGCAGTTGAATTGCTGAAATATCGGTGTCTTATAGGAAAAAGTGATCATGTAGTGATAGAGTTCCAAATGATAGAAGGAAATGGGGAGACAAGGGATAAGCTATACAGACATGGAAGATACAACTGGGAAAGCAAACTTTACAGGACTGAGAAAATTTTCCAAGGAAACGGATTGGCAAGAATTCTGGGAAACAAGAAAGATATCTTTCTAGACTTCTATAATACAGATGTGGAAAAGTATGTGCCAAAAGTTAGTGGGAAAGAGAACTGGAGAAATGACTGGTTCAACTTAGGTGTATGATAGCAAAAAAAGAAAGGGATAAGAGATGGAACAAATGGAGAAAGAGAGATAATGATAGAACAGAGGAAGAATATAAAAGAACTAGAAATAAATATACAAGATTATACAGAGAGGAAGAAAGAAACTTCGAAAAAGGCATGGTTGACAAATGTAAGGAAGAACAGAAATTGATTTATAGGTTTGTTAATGGCAAATTGAAACAGAAGGAAGGAATCAACAAGCTGAAAATAGAAGGAAATGTCTATAAAGATGTGGTTATGCAAGCTGAAATAATAAACAAATGCATCTAATCAGCCTTCATTAAAGAATGTGAGTTTGTGGAGGAGGAGGGAGTGACTAGAAATGTAGTGTCAAAAGATGTAAAAATATAAGTGCAAGAAGTATACAAAATACTGGAAACCCAAGATGTGAGGAAGGCCCCAGGACCAGACGGGATCTCTAATTGGATACTAAAGGAATGCAGGGAACAACTGGTGGATAAGATTCATAGTGTAATTGTATGTTCTCTGGAAGGAGGGAAAATGCCTCGGGAATGGAAGAAGGCCAATGTGGTACTAATTTATAAGGGAGGGAACAAGGAAGAACCCCTGAATTATAAACCAGTGTCCCTTCCCAGCTTGGTTGCAAAACTGTGTGAGAGAATCCTGAAAGACAGATGGATAAAATATCCAGAGGAGATGAACATTTTGGCAGAAAGCCAGTTTGGATCCAGAAGTGGAAGGTCATGTGTTTCCACATTGTTGAGCTTCTACTCAAGGGCTATTGACGTGCTAGAGGAGAAGGATAGTTGGGAGGATTCTGTGTACAGTATTTACATTTGGAGAAAGCCATTGACAAGGTACCCAGAAGTGACTAATGTGGAAATTGGAACATGTAGGAGGACTGAAGGGGAACCTCTTAGAGTGGATGAAGACTTCTTGAGAGACAGGCAAATGAGAACAGTAATAAAAGACAGGATGTCTGGATGGAGGGAAGTAACAAGTGGAGTCCCACAGGGCTTGGTGTTAGCACCCGTAATGTTCCTGATTTACGTAAACAAAATAGTAGATGGAATGAGCAGTTATGCAAGTCTTTTTGCTGACGATGCAAAGATCATGAGGAGAGTAGAAGTTGAAGAAGACTGTAAAATGGAGGGAAGTAACAAGTGGAGTCCCACAGGGCTCGGTGTTAATGCCCGTAATGTTCCTGATTTATGTAATCAATATGGTAAATGGAATGAGCAGTTATGCATGTCTTTTTGCTGATGATGCAAAGATCATGAGGAGAGTAGAAGTTGAAGAAGACTGTAAAATGTTGCAGGAGGACCTGGATAGGATTCATGGTTGGAGCCAGATGTGGGAAATGACATTCAATGCTAAAAATGTAAAATATTGGAAATGGGTAAAAGTACCAAGAGACCATCACAGAATTACTTGATGGGTAATGAACCAATCACAAAAGTGAGAGAAGAGAAGGGCTTGAGAGTGCTGGTCCAGGATAATTTGTCACCAGAAAAACAGATTAACAAGATAGTTAGAGACGTATAATCTCTTGACTAACAGAAGAGTAGCATTTCATTACATGGATGAGGAGATGATGAAAAAATTAATAGTGGCCATGATCCGCCCCAGGTTGGAATATGTGGCAGTAGTGTGGTTCCCACATAAAAAGAGAGATAGAAACAAGATCGAGTTAAATTCGACTTATTGAGAAACAGCGATGGAAACCCACGAGCATAGTACATTCCGTGTATATCACAATTAGGTATATTCTTAAATATTTGAAACGACTTAGACAAAGAGGTGGTGCATGAGAAAAACATTCATGTGTGTAAAGGTAGACTTGATAAATGTGGATATGGAGACAGGACAACACGAGCATTGCTCAATTCCTGTATACTACAAATAGGTAAATACAACTAGGTAAATACAGCTAGATAAATACACACACACATTTATATAAGAATTTTAAGGGTCATCTAGTGATCAGTACATTTATTGATGAGTGCTGAGAATTAGTAATTAGAGTATGGCATATTAGGTGATTTCATTTAGTATGAGGACAGACATATATGCCTCCACTCCAGACAACCATTAATAATAATATTTTCTTTCAGATTTATGGTATGTAAAATTAAGAATGTTAATGTATTTGTACTGTACTGTGCAACAGTACGACATAAATGTGTAAAGGAAGTGGTAAATAGAGTGACCCAAGGAAAAAAATGACTGATGCCCATGTTATTGTATGGGAGTCAGACTTTGGAATGGCTTAAGTGTGAAGAGGTAAAAGGCAGGGTTCATTTAAAAGTGTTGGAGTATGTCTTTGAAGCATGGAAACAGTGTCATCCTCAGGAGGTGATCATGTAAGTAGCAACACACATTATGTGTGGGGTTCCTTCATTTTCATTTTTGTCATAAATGGCCATTAAATGACCAAAGCTGACGCATACAAGCATGCTGGAGCCTATACAAATTAAGTGAGACAAAACAAAATGATGCCTGATTTCTGCATGGCCACTTAGGTTATCATTTTTGCCACACAGTGTGTACAGTCATCAGCATAAATTGACTGGAAATCCACTCGTGTGATGTGCGTCCTTTTGTCTGGCAACAGTGTAAGGGGAACAGTTGCCACATAGACTTTTATATTCTTTAAAGAAGTGTTTGTAAGAAGTGGTGCTAGAGACTGCCTAGAGTGCAATAGTCTGTATACCGTATTTGATCAGTATAAAAAAATGCAAGAGTTGACAGAAGAATGTTATGGAACGACGAATAAGAATAATATTCTGGCATTCCTCACTATAATCATGTCTAAGCTCCCTTCCCCACTCCCCCTTACTCTTCCTGATGTCCCCCCCACCCCTCCCCTCCCTCCTACCTCTCACCCACATTCATGTCTCTCCACTTTCTCCTCTCCCCACCCTCTCTACCTTCATTCATTCATTTATCCATGGCACTATCCCGACTGGAGCATCGCAATTCTCTTGACTGTTAACTAAACCCAGTCCGTCCTGTTCTCAGTTGCTCGCAATACTTTAATAAAACAAACTGTATCCAAGGCTAATTATCAATATTCCTTCCTATTCAAGTCCCATTCTCACCCTCCCCATCTCCTTCCCACTCCTTTTATTCCAGTTGTCATTCTTTTCTCCACCCCTTGTCATTACCAACAGCCGCTAGATACAGAAACATATGAGGTCTCGTTCTTTTGAAGTACTGTATTCCATACTGTGTGTGTGTGTGTGTGTGTGTGTGTGTGTGTGGCAGTCGGTGGCTATTATTTCGGAAGGCAAAATTAAACATTCGTGCCCATTCCTCCTACTTCTCTCTCTCTCTCTCTCTCTCTTTCCACGGAAAATGTTCCCATTCTTATCATACTGTTCACTGATTCATGAACCAGTATCAGAACCATAATGTTTCGAAATGCTGCATCATGTTTGAAGTAATGAATGGGAGAAATAGACTGTGGCATGGCAAGAATCTCACAAACGCAGTGAAACAAAAATGTTACAAGAATAGACAAGAAACAGAGAAGAGTACGATTTATTACGTTTGATTAGCGCCATGGATAATATAAGGTAGACAGGATGGGCAGAGAGGAGAGTGGAAATGAAGCAGAGCAGAGGGAGAGGTGTGGTTAGAGGTAGGCTGGGGTGGGTGATCGTAGGGGTACAGGGAAGAGAGCAGATTTTTCGTCATTCCATAGCGTTTTTTTGTCGTCTTCAGCACATTATTTTGCTAATCAGATATAAAGTATATTGCACTCTGGGCTATTTACAGTACTAATTCCTACAAACTTGTCTTTAGAGCCTAAAAAAGCTTATGTGGCAACTAGTTCCCATACATCGTTGCCAAACAACGCGACCCACATCACACGAGCAGGCTTGCAGCGAATTTGTGCTGACGACTGTACCAGTTAAGAGCAGCTGTGGACAGTAACCTATATATCCCACCAGTAACCCTTAAGAGTCAAGGTTGCTATTGGAGTGGGCAGAGACATTAACATTGCAGCAGTATAGGAATTCACCATGTCTACCTTCAGGTCTTAAGAGTTAGATACAGAAATAGAATGAAAAACTTGTATGAAACAGCAGTACGAAATATATGAATCCTATGTACATAGTTGCTGTTGTCAAGAAGAAGACATACATATTATGCAGTTGTACAGGGAGAAGCTAAAACTGATAGCCATATTGAAGAAGAAGTGTAAAGTTAGTAAACTCAATGGAGGTTAATGCCATATTCCACACCCATGCCATGTTACTAATTTCTTGTGTGCATGACCATCATGCTTAGTAACTGGTCATGTAAACAAGGCCTTAGAGCAGTTGAAATGGGATTCTTGAAGAATTTGTGTGAATCATATAGAGTGGGTAGGATAAGAAGCATAGATTTGTGGAAGATGTAATGCAAGGAAGTGTTTTGATAAAATGGGCAAAGAGTGTGTCCTTAGATGGACATGATTATTAAAGGGGCTGTCATTGTAGTACCATAAACCAAGTTGGCCGAAGAAACAAGAGTACTTTTGCCTAGGACTGTGTGTTCCTCTGAAGAAAACTTCAGCAAAGTCAGGCTGGTGCTGTTGGTAAATTGATAAAGATTTTTTTAATGAATATGAATAGTATTTCTGTTGCTTATTAGTATGAAAGCATAAGTGAGTGTATGTTTCATGCACTGTGATGAACTACTGAAATCTGTGATGCAGATAAATCATTGCTTACACTGGGAAGCTAATCCAGTAGAGAGGAGCAGAACATGGAGTACTGTGTTCCAATTTTCAGTAGTGAGGACTTGGTATGGTAGTGAAGATACAGTGGCTTGTGCCCAGACTGCTTGGAGTAGGAAAGCTGAGTACTCACTAATAGAAAATGTGAGGCCATTCACTTGTCCTTGGGATCAGATGGATCCTATATAAATTGGAACATAAAGGGGGTATCACATGGTACCTGAAATCATGGTTTGCCGAAGAAATCGTGGTAACTGCCCAAGAAACCATGGTAGCCGCCGAGAATTTCATCGGCAAAACTGGATTCAGTTCAAATCCATTCCTGACGATGAAACCAGGAACAAAACGTTTTCTCTGATTGCAGAGTGAGCTGTATGGAGAACTTGGAGGCTATACTGCAGTATTTTGTTTATTTTTTAAAAGTTATAATTCCCTCCTAGAGTGCCTATTACTTTCCATTATATATATTATTAATTATGAAAGCTTAAATAGCCTTTTATATCATGCACGGGTGAAATAACTATGTCGATAATTCAGTGGTTTTCATTGGGGAGTGGATACAGCACACCACACTGGGTGAAAGAGTATTGTATGTATCTTGCTGTTCATTCGGCACTGCAGATACGATGGCATCTGGACAGAGAGTATGGAAAGGGCTGCTGAAATTGCCCTCATTGAAAAAATAAGGCCATTCCCTTGTCATGAGAAGGCGGCTCCACAGCCGCCTTCTCGTGATTTAGGCCGCCACCACTTCTTTTTTCTCAAATGCCACCACTGCAAGAGCCAGTGCAGCAATCACTCTCCCCTCAGCAAATTCAAGAAAAACCATGTTGTGTCTGATACGTGTGACTCGTGTGAGGTGGTGGGACAGACTCCGGTATGCTTTGTTTACATTTTTGCCAACCGTCGGCGGTGTTTGAGGAATGTGTGTGATAGGGTTTGTGTCTGGTTCCAGCAAACTAGGAATGCGTTCCGTCGGCAGACCATGATTTCAGGTACTGTGTGATACCCCCTTTAGGATCCTGTATAAATTGGTCATCTCTCATAGATCTACTCAACCGAGAAGAAGGAGAAGCACTCCTGTCAGAGATTCAAAGAGTGAGGCACAAAGTAGTGTGATAAGGTCTGTACCTCTCTCCAGGAAACTTGTATGTGGAATGAGGTTTGCTGATGAAAAGAGGTGCTAGTGTGATTTAGAGAGAGTATGTATAGTTAGCAAGGTGGAATGGGTATACATCAGTGAATTTGAAGGTGAGAGGAGGCATCATAAACTGAGAAGATGGGTGGATAGCCTATTGTGAAGGAGTTTGTGAGAAAGTAAGGCATGGATGATGAGGAAGCAAAGTAATGTTGAAGTGGATGGATGAAGCAGTGGTAGAGATGCACATGATGTGGATTTGGCAGTATGTTAAGCATATTAATAGAAGAAAAATATGTGTAGATTGTTTGTTTGTTAAGATGGAACCAGGATATTCAGGATTTGAATGATGTGTCAGGGCTCTTGTCTGGCGAGCCACAGCTCGCAAATGCGAGTATTTTTTCCCTTTGGCGAACAAATTTTACATGCAAGTCGTCTTTTGGCGATGAGAAAATGCATCCGCTTCAAAACCCAGTAAACTCCAAAATAAGTAAATCTCACTTAAATGAACAAAAAAGCACATTGTGATCGATTATTAAGTCTTTCCTTGTCGCCACTGTGAATGTTTAAAACCTCATTATATGGTTCTAATCATCACAATGTGTAAATAAATAAATACATTTATTGCTCGTAAAACATTTCGCCTCATAGTCCGTTTGGCTACTAAAGATTATTTGGCTCGTAAATCTGAAACCTTAGGAGCCAAATGGCTCGCAACCATCAACAGTTAGCAAGAGCCCTGTGTGTGAATAATGGCACATATCGCTGGGTATGATGATGAACTGTATTGGGAACAAAAATGGGTTGGGATGATGGTGATGGTGCATTTTATTTATATATTTATTTTTTTCACATCTGTGCATCATTGAGATTGGTTAAATGGCATTATCAGCATACAGTAGACATAGAAATGTAGTTGCTGCTGTGCTGCCATATTTAATATTTGTATATACTATATTGGTCCATCCATCCAACATCCAATCCTGTGTTGCCTCATGAGGAGTGTAGGAGCCTGGGGCTAGGTAAGTTGGTCCTGGAAAATTTAGTAAAATATTTTATTATAATGTACAGTGATGTATTAGAGGCACATAGTAGGGCATGATGTAACTGAGACAATATATTTATATTCTAACTTGTCTGTCTCCAGATATAAATGAGTGCGAGTATGATGGTGTTTCAAGTGAATGTCCACATGGATGTATCAACACCCCTGGGAGTTATCACTGTGACCAGTCAGGGGAGCTGGTTAATACCCTGGAATGTTCACCTGGCCTCTCACACACTGAAGACTTACATGGTTGTGTTGGTCAGTACTGACATACCTCATAATTATTTTGTAATTACTTCAATAATACGTTAGGGGTAGGGTTGCAAAAGGCAGACAGTGAAAGACCAGGGATGAAGTCATAGAGTGTGACCTTAGAGATAGAGGACTGAATAGGGAGGCTGCCAGAGATTGAGCAGCATGTAGAGCCACTGTTAGGTGACGAAGGCTGACGCATTTGAGCATGTAGCGGTCTTATAAATGATATGATATCACACACACACACACACACACACGAGAGCATGGAAGGATGACGAATACCATGAGATGTTGTCAGATATGGCTAGCTACTTGCAAAAAATAATTGAGAAAAGCAATAATATAATTTTGGTGGGTGACTTTAATTGTAAAGAGGTGAACTGGGAGGAATGGTACTCGGGAGGCGGCGAGGATTCGTGGGGCACTATGTTATTAAATATAATAATGAATAATGTGATGATGCAATGGGTCAAAGAAGAGACACGGTTTCGAGGTGAGGACACACCAGCAAGGTTAGATTTACTGTTCACCAAAGAACCAGATGTAATAGAATCATTGGAATATCTCTGTCCTTTGGGAAAAAGTGATCACGTGGTCATTGAGTTCAAGATGTTAATAGGAAACGTTGAGCCAAGAGACGAGCTTCATAGACAGGGAAGATACAACTTTGGGAAAGCAAATTTTACAGGATTGAGAAACTTTTTTGAAAATGCGGATTGGAGAAAATTCAGAGAAACAAGAGAGATACAGAGGAAGTGGGATATCTTTCTAGACCTTTATAATTTGGGAGTGGAAAAATTTGTACCAAGAGTAAGAGGGAAAGAAAACAGGAAAAAGGAGTGGTTTAATAGAAGGTGTATGATAGCAAAAAAAGAGAGAGATAAGGCGTGGAACGTTTGGAGAAAGAGAGGTAACGACAGAACAAAGGAAGAATATAAAAGAACAAGAAATGAATACCCAAGAATACGTAGAGAAGAAGAAAGGAATTTTGAAAAAGGTATAATTGACAAATGCAAGGATGAACCCAAACTGTTTTACAGATTTGTTAATGGTAAACTGAAACAAAAGGAAGGAATCACCAAGCTGAAAGTAGAAGGAGAGGTCTATAAGGATGCGGCAATGCAAGCAGAAATAATGAACAAACGTTTCCAGTCAGTTTTCACTAAAGAAATGGAGCTTGTGGAAGGGGAGGGAGTGATTAGAAATGTTCCAGTGATGAAAGATATAAAAGTGGAGGTACAGGAAGTGTATAAATTACTGGAAACTCAAGATGTAAGGAAAGCCCCAGGACCTGATGGAATTTCTAATTGGGTACTGAAGGAATGCAGAGAACAACTGGCGGATAAAATTCACAGCTTAATTGTATGCTCACTGGAAGAGGGGAAAGTGCCAAAAGAATGGAAGAGGGCAAATGTGGTACCAATTTACAAGGGAGGAAACAGGGAAGAACCCCAGAATTATAGACCAGTGTCTCTAACCAGCATGGTCGCAAAATTGTGTGAGAGAATCCTGAAAGACAGATAGATAAAATATCTGGAAGAGATGAATATTTTGGCTGAATGTCAGTTTGGATTCAGAAGTGGAAGGTCATGTGTTTCAAACTTGTTGAGCTTTTACTCAAGAGCGATTGATGTGGTACAGGAGAGAGATGGTTGGGTGGATTGTGTGTACTTAGACTTAGAGAAGGCCTTTGACAAGGTACCTCATAAGAGACTAATGTGGAAACTAGAATATATAGGAGGACTAAAGGGGAAACTTCTGGAATGGATGAGAGACTTTTTGAGAGACAGACAAACGAGGACAGTAATAAAGGAAAAGATGTCTGGATGGAGGGAAGTAACAAGTGGAGTCCCTCAAGGCTCAGTGTTGGCGCCAGTAATGTTCCTGATTTACATAAATGATATGGTAGATGGAGTGAACAGTTATGCAAGTCTGTTTACTGATGATGTAAAGATCTTGAGGAAGATAGAGGTTGAGGAGGATTGTAAAATACTGCAGGAGGATTTGGATAGGATACGCAATTGGAGCCGGACGTGGGAAATGAAATTTAATGTAAAGAAATGTAAAATATTGGAAATGGGTAAAAGTACCAGGAGACCATCACTGAATTATTTTTTGGGTAATGAATTAATCACAAAAAGGAGAGAAGAGAAAGATTTGGGAGTGCTGGTCCAAGATAGTTTGTCACCAGAAAAGCACATTAACAAGATAGTTGGAGAGACTAACATAAGAGTAGCATTTCATTATATGGATGAGGAAATGATGAAAAAATTGATAGTGGCCATGATCCGCCCCAGGTTAGAATATGCAGCGGTAGTGTTGTCCCCACACAAAAAGAAAGATATAAACAAGATTGAGAGAATACAAAGAACAGCAACCAAGATGGTCCCCAGTCTGACAGACCTGTAATACAGTGAGAGGCTGGAAAAACTGGATTTGCCTTCGTTAGAGGAAAGGAGAAAGAGGGGAGACATGATTGCGGTGTTCAGGACCATGGTGGGAGTAGATAAAATTGACAAAGAAGATCTGTTTGTATGGGATAAGAGAGCAACAAGAGGACATGGAATGAAATTGAAAAAGTCAAGCTGCTTGAAGGATATCAAGAAATATAGCTTTCCTTACAGAAGTATAGACTTATGGAATAGCCTGGACAAAGAGATCGTCCAGTCTAAAAACATAAACGAGTTTAAAGTTAAATTCGACATATTGAGAAACAGCGACGGAAACCCACGAGCATAGTACATTCCGTGTATATCACAATTAGGTATATACTTAAATACAGTAATCACTCCAATATCCGGATCAATAGAGCCATCGGTAGGTTCGGATATTGGTTTTGTCCGGATATTGGGCCCCAGCTTATGGACTTGTACTTACGGACCCTAACACAGAGAAACACCTATACAACTCCCTCCGGACATGCATAGCACCTATTTAACACCCAAATCACACCAATAAGGCACATAAATGACTGAAATAAATGCAATAGACACATAAAATGTGGGTTTAGAAGTATGTTCATACATTAATAAACATTCTGGTACTTATGGACTCAAACCGAACCTAACCTAACCGAACCTAACCGAACTCTGAAAAACACATTCCTACTGCACATGCATGAGGTAAGTTTAGTATGGAAAGAAGTACAGTATGACACTTTCTGGTAAGTATAGTATGGGAAAAAATACAATATGAAACATTCTGGTAAATATAGTATGGAAAATAGTACAACATGAAACATTTTGGCTACTTGCAGCAAGTCCCTGGCCACCTCGATGAATAACCGCCTCCTCTCGGACTCTGACAGTAAGAACGATTTCCTGAAGCACTTGCACTACACTCTTCCTGAAGTCTTGCACTGAACTTAGTCAATAACACACAGAAGTCCGTTCTTTTCACAGTGTTCACTTTAGTCCAAATAATGTTCCATTAAATTTAAGTGTTGCACATTAACTTTTCCCAAGTTTTTTTAAGTTTCCAAAGCCAAAACAAAGAAGGTTAGTTACGTTAAATTTCTTTTCTACTTAGTCTTTTCTCCCAACTTGAAAACCTTAACACAACACACCGTTTTTTTCACTGCACAACACTCAAAATTCCCGTGTGGTCTAGTGGAGAAGTTCTTGCTGTTTATTCACTGTCAGAGCCCGAGAGTATCACTGGCAGGCGTCCAAGGGGTGCATCGGTGGGTAGTGGTGATGGCGTACCGACTACAGAAGACTCTGAAGACAGCCGCAAACTCACGTCGAGCGGTGACTCCACTGTAGCTGATGTGCTGGGCTGTGGCTCAGAGCATGAGGGCCTGTCTTGGGGAGGCAACGGAGTGGAACCAGGGCTTGGCACAGCGGGGGTCACGGGCCTGAAAAAACTGTCAATCGTTGACTGACGCAAGGACCGACGATTCTGGCGATTGATGATGCGCTGCCGGAAAGCACGCACTTCCTCCACGAGTCCCAAGGGCCCCATCTCCCTGTCGCAGTCCGGGTGTTCCAGGTAGTCTAGGACGAACTCTAGATGTTCCCGGAGTGCGCTCAGCTTGGGGATGGCTGGAGTAGTGTCCTGCTGGGCGGAGTCTGCATCATCATCGCCTTCGTCGTCGGAATCTTCAAGTTCGGGACTGACACCAGCAACCGAAGACGCGATCTCGATATCAGACAACGTCTGATACCCAGGATCGCCCTCGTCGTCGTCCAACCACTCACGAACATCGTCCACATCAACATCGTCGCCGTGCGTACGTAGCCGTGCATGGAAGTCATCCACGTCAAACCCTAGGAAATCGTACTCCACATCTGTTCCGAGAAGCAGACGAGACCAACCATTTTCAAGAGTTTTCACAGGGACTTCCTTCCATGCACTAGCCCAGTTGTACAGCGCAGACTTGATGTTGTAGCGGCGAAGGTTTTCCAAAGTCCGCTTGCCTCGAGTGTCACGTCCTTCCCTGCGCTCGTCCTCGTCCTCGAGAACCACCATCACCTCGTCCAGGAACTTCCGACGGTACAGGCGCTTTGTTGCCACGATCACTCCTTGGTCCATTGGTTGAATGAGAGCAGTCGTATTAAGTGGCAGAAACATACACCTAATACGGCCATTCTCAGCAACCAAGTCCTTGTCGCACGGGTGGGCAGGTGCATTGTCGAGGAGAAGGAGAGCCTTTACCTGGTCGCGAGGAATTCCCAGTGTCTTCGTCTGGTAATGTATGACCTCCTTGACGAAGTGATGGTGAAACCAGTCTTTGAAAATCACAGCTGTGAACCATGCTTTCAAAGAATGGTACCATACGACAGGAAGGACATCTATCACCCCACGAAGGCACCGAGGCTGCTTTGCACGGCCAACAATAACGGGCTTAAGCCGGTGCATGCCGTTAGCATTGGCACAACACAAAGCAGATATCCGTTCCTTAGAAAGCTTGCGGCCAGGTACACGCTTCTCCGTCTCATCGGCGAGAGTGTTCGTTGGCACCGAGCGATAGAATAGGCCAGTTTCGTCAGCGTTATAGACTTGACCGAGAGTGAGGCCCTCCCTGTCGATCAAGCCTTTCACCTTGTGCCGAAACTCGTCCACTCCATCCTCGTTAGCGTCCAATGCTTCGCCATGTGCTTTACGGTTAGTAAGTTCATGTCGCAACTTGAACGCGAAGAGCCAACCCTCGGATGCCTTGAAGTCTAGGGCGTCGTGAAGCCTTGCAAACTTCTCAGCAGCAGCCTTCAGCTCCGTTCCACGTACCATCACACCAGCTGCACGTTGCTGTCGATACCAAATCAACGTGGAGCGGTCGATCTCTGCATACTTTGGGGTAAACATAACCTTCCTCTCCACGTTGCGTTTGCTTCTCGACGAGAAGTCAGCCGTGTACTGCATGAGCTTGTCTCGGGAACGCTTGATATCAAACAAAGTCGACCGGGCCAGGTTGAACTCGCGGAGAATGCGAGAGGAAGACCAACCCGCATCAACCTTCTCCAATATCTCCCGTTTCTTCTCCAGAGTCAACACCACTCTCTTCCTTTTCTCAGGAGGCGGGGCCATCATCACACACACTAAGAGTAGGGCAGAGAGCAGCAGGAGGCCTTGCAGCAAGTACGGCACCACCACAAAAGCGAGCACGTGGGCAGCCATGGTGAAGAGCGTAGGTCTTGTCGCGGTGAGAGACAGGCGGGAAGTGGGGAGGATGCAGCGGCGCTCTATCGGACGTCGGAGGAATGACGAACCAAAACAATGCTCTCACGCGGCGCGCGCGGCAAGTTCAAATTACGGACGGCAAAAAATCGATTTTTTTTCCAATTTTTTTGGATTTTCGGACCATTTTGGGAATGTTTGATCCCAGGACGATAAGGTTCAGTTAGTGGGGATGTTCGGATATTGGGCGTCCGGATATTAGAGTGATTACTGTATTTGGAACGACTTAGACAAAGAGGTGGTGCATGAGAAAAACATTCATGTGTGTAAAGGTAGACTTGATAAATGTGGATATGGAGACAGGACAACACGAGCATTGCTCAATTCCTGTATACTACAAATAGGTAAATACAAATAGGTAAATACACACACACACACACACACAAAGGAGAATTACTAACACAGACTCTTGTAAAGTGCTACAAGAAGAATTAAATAAACTTCATGAATGGAGTAATACATGGCAAATGGAATTCAATGTGGACAAGTGTCATGTAATCAAGTTTGGTAAAAGTGGAAAAAGACCTGATTGGGATTATAAGTTAGGAAATAAAACCCTATACACATCAGAAAGAGAGAAAGACCTAGGTGTGATTATCAATAACAGACTATCTCCAGCTGACCACATCAGCGAGAAGGTACGGAACATGTATACACTGCTTGCAAATATGAGAATAGCATTCACATACATAAATGAAGACATGCTAAGAAGGATAATAACATCATTCATTAGACCAACCCTGGAATATGCATCAGTAGTCTGGAGTCCTCATCTCAAAAAACACATAGACAAGATTGAAAAAGTTCAAAGGGTCGCTACAAAATGGATACCAAGCTTAAGGGACCTAAGCTACGAAGAAAGACTAAATAAACTGAATCTACCAACACTACAGGAGAGAAGGAAAAGAGGTGACATGATAATGCTATATAAGTGCATATCAGGGAAGGAGAAAATAGACATAAATGATTACTTAACATATGGAGAAGCATCAGCAAGAGGACACTGCAAAAAACTGCATAAGAAGAGAGGTGATAAAGACGTAAGGAAATTCAGTTTCCCAAACAGAGCAATTGATCAATGGAATGCACTACCGAATGAAATAGTGTGTGCCAAAACAATTCACAAATTTAAGGATATGTACGATAAATATGGTTTAAGACACGGGACAGTACGAGCTTGACTCATTCCTGTAAAGATACAATTAGGTAAGAACACTGCAAACGGTTAATATCCATAGTAAACTGGAGATTGGTGATATGATGTAAATGTAAAATATCTGTACTGTCCAAAAGGGGGTATGGCAAATCACCAAATCGGCATTCATTTACTGATTTGGCACTTTTGATTGGAAAATGTTATCAGTTTTTTCATCATGTAGGTTCATACATTGGTGATAGGTGGTGGTGACCTAATCCTGCATCATCCTTAAACATACTTGGAGTTTAATTCCCGAAAGATCACATTACATCTCTTGTAAAATCAGCTTCCAAGAGATTAGGTGTATCAAGCCAGCTTCCTACCTTCTTTACCCCTGCACAGTTGTTGACTTTATACACGGGTTTTATTCTCCCCTTTGTAGAGTACAATTCTCATATGTGAGGAGGCTCCCCACATATAGCTCTTCTCAACAAGGTGGAGTCAGAGGCTGTTCATCTCATTATCTGCTCCTCTTACTGGCTCCCTTCAACCTCTGTCTCTTTGCCACACTGTTGCATCTTTATCTCATTTCCGTCACTAATTCAGTGGTTACTGCTTCTCTGAACTGTCTGCTTGCATCCCTCCTCCTTTAGGACAGGCGCATAGCACCCATCAAGCAACAAACTCTCATCCCTTTTCTGTCCAACTCTTCAATGCAAGAGTTAACTGTTACCCCCTGTCCTTCATTTATACAACAGGCCACCTCTGGAACTGTCTCCCCCTGTCTGTATTTGCTACTGCTTATGATCTCCAGTCTTTCAGATACAGTGTGTCCAGGTATCTTGAAATGAATGGATCTTGAATTTGGCACTCTGTTGTATTGTTTTTGTTTTTTTTCTATGAAAGGAATGGTTTGTGGGCTCCAGGCCTTTGGTTCTGTCATCCTTGCATTAAAAAAAAAAAAAAAAAAAAAAAAAATCTACTCGCTTGATGTAGTGCTGCCTACTTCTTCCATCACCTCTATAATTCTTTTTCTTTGCCTGCCCTTTTCTCTTCCTATTTCTCATGATCATCGACTCACTTGATTTAGTGCTACCTACTTCTTCCTTCACCTTTATCATTCTTTTTCTGTCTACCCTCCTGTCTTCCTGTTTCTCCCATCTTTCCTGTCACTTTTTATTACTCTTTTTTCCTTTTCAGGTGGTTTTACATTGAGTGACAAGCCTAATGGTTTCCTGTGAGCCAGGAAATCATTTACATCGCTGGGTGGTAACTATATATCCAACCCATACATGTTCCCTGCGTGTCAGCAAGTGGGTTGGTGGAGAGTTAGTGCCCCTCCCCATAAAACAACTAACTCAAAGACATATGGCCACCCCTTGAGGGATTATGGCATCTGGCCATAGATAGATAGATAGGTTCATACATGCCTAATTATCTGAAATCTGATTCAAATTTTTTTGCTTAATTTAACTATTAATATAAAAAACCAGGATTCAGAGCAAAAAACTTGCTGAAGCTGTTGGAAGTATTTCACCCTTAGCTTGACTACTCCCCATGACAAACTTGTATTTTGTGTAAATGTTGATCTACAATGTAAGTATATTTATTTGCACTTCAAATCAAAATTTATGCAAAACAGAAGTCTGTCACTGCATGCTGGTGATCTGAAGGGGAAATACCCACTAACTTTAGCATGTTAAAGCTCTGAATCCTGATTTTTTATTAACAGTTAAATTTAGCACAAATTTTTTACTGGATTTAAAATACTTGGTTGTTTATGAACCTGTATGGCAATAAAAATTATAATGGTTTCCAGTTAAAAGTGCCGATTCAGTAAATGACCACCGATTCAGTAATTCGTCTCACTATCCAAAAGGTGCAAATTAGTAATATTATCAAGATCAAAATAGTTTATGTAGTGCAAGATGGAGGACTGGTAATATGTAGAATTGGAGAACTGGACTCATGATTTGGAATGAGCAGAAAATCTCTTATTTATCCCAGTTAAAGATATAATATTGCTGGCAGTCTTTGCTCAGTAGCGATATAAATGAATTGATGGTGGTGTAAATGCAATCATGACTGATGTGGATAAATATTGCTGGCAGTCTTTGGTCAGTAATGGTATTAATGAATTGATGGTGGTGTAAAAGCAATCATAATTGATGTGGATACCTAGTGGTAGCCAAGCCAAGTGGTGGTTAGTGAGTCAGTAGTGGTGACTGTGTTCTGTGGCAGTACCGGTAAGTATTTCCCGGCTTGGTGAAGCTGAAAAACAGGCTGGCCAGGAGGCAGTATATCATACTGCACTGTCCCTCTTAATTCATCAGTAGGCTGTACAATAATTAATGTAGATTTAAGATCTGAATAGCAGATAAAGTAAGAAAATGTTGTGTTGCAGTTAATATAATGAATAGACATTCCATGCCTACAGTAGTTAGAAATCAGACCTGGCAGGCCCATAAATAATGTCTGAGTTGCATGCAAATACAGTAGTGTTAATTAAGCTCAGATGATCTATTGGAAATCCATGATTCCTGTAGAAAAAAATTGAATGTAAACACTTCCTATCTTATTTACTGTACATGACTTTATTTGGAAAAATTGTTTAGCTATTTGCTGGGAGTACACATCATAATCGTAATGGTGAAAAATGAATCATATCCAAACAAACATGCATCAAAGTACTAACAGTAAATTTATTTTTTTTCACCCAGTCTTTAACTGGGAATAAGGTTTGGGATGACATGTCTTAGTTCACTGACAGCAGTGATGAGGTATGGGGAAGTGAACGTGGAAGTAAAGAAGTCACTGCATGAGCATATTGTGATGCCTGCTATAATGTATGGAGGTGAAGCTTGGACCCTGTTGAAAGGGTGAGAGGATAGGAAGTGAGTTATGTGAGAGGAGCATGTGGAATTATATGGAGAGACAAACAGACAAATGAGGAAGTTATGGAACATGTTGATTTGATTGTCGTAGAAAGCATCAGGAGAAGCTCTTTGAGATGGTTTGGCTATATGGAGAGGATGGAGAAAAAGACTGACTAGGAGAGCATGTGAGTGAGATGGAGGGATGAAGGGGAGGAGGAGACCAAGGATGTGGTGGAGGGATGGGATGGAGAAGTATATGAGAGAGAGGGAGATTATGAGTTGGAGAGAGGGTAGCCCTATGAGGGAGGACAGGGTGACATGGAGGCAATCCATTTGTGGCCACCTCTTTTAGGATTGAGGGATCTGGCTATGTATAAATAGAGATTTTTCAGAATCTGTCTATCTATCTATTGCCAGATGCCTTAATCCCTCATATGGGGTGGCCACAAACTAATCGCCTCCATGTCACCCTGTCCCTCGCCATTTCACTTTCCTGTTCCCAATTCACACACCCCTCTCTCATATACCTCTGCACTCCGTCCCTCCATCTCCATTTTTCTGAGTATTGTAGTTAGAATACCTGTACAGGAGAGCTAGATCCATGAAGAGGGTAAGAAACACATCTGCCATGCTAACAAGAATCCTCCCTCTTATTGATAAAGCTCAGAGACTAGCTGAAGCATGAATATAGTTGAGACAAGATGCCAAACTCTAGAAAAACCAACAGTGAATGCTGAATGAGTTTGTCATCTGCTGTGCACAAATTAAGAATAAACTCTGTACAATTGGAGGCTGCTTGCCCAGAATTATGTATATACAATACAGAACTATAATAAAGGAAACAGGATAATCCTGGAACCCCATTAACATCCATTATATGTACTAGAATTAGGTGGCTAAATATAATAACCCAGTTGGTGTTCTCTAAAACAATCAGTGTTGATCAAAGAAATATGTAAATTTAAGACATACTGGTCTTGTTGATCCCCCCCAAAAAAAAAGAAAAAATAAATAAACAAAAAGGGGGGAGATGGTTGTTGCATATGCAGCATTCTGTTGATGAGACAAATTCCATCACTCCTACTACTGCCAACCCGAAACCTAATCCTTACAGCATAGGTAAGACTAGGATAGACGGATAAAAAAGCCAGATTTCCAGGTACCAAGTTGTTCTTATGATGCCAGTGATGCTTAAGGTACTGCAGTATTGCACCTCAATATGATCTAGAAGAGCCCAGTGAGAGACTAAGTTGAAATGGAAAAATTTCATCTGGAACCTTGGAGATAGTTTTGTTGCAAGGTTTTGTGGCATTTTGGAAATAAGAGCATCCATAACCTCGTCACTGAGTTTCTTTGATGATGCCCTCAACCCCACAAATACCTGTGTGGTGGCAGTAAAGACCTTTGTGTCTCATCCTAACTAGGCATCTCCAGGACTGAGGGTAAGGTGAAAACTTTTGTTTGTTTGTTTTTTTCCACTATTACTCCACTTGTGTTTGCCAACAGTTGTTGACTTTCCTTGTTTTTATAATGAAAAATTAAATCAGTACTGTTTGTACAGTGTTATCTATTGCTAAAGTATGTTGAAACAAGAAAAATTGTAAAAAACTGTTCATATCGTGTTTTATTAGCTTGATTATTGGAATGTATAAAATATGGTATTTGTCAAATGTTGGAACCAATTTCTTTAATAGATGTAGATGAGTGTGATGGTGATGACAACTATGGCTGTTCCCATACCTGCATTAACACTCATGGTTCAGCATTCTGCTCCTGCCCTGCTGGATATGAACTAGAAGCAGACAACAAGACATGTTATGGTGAGAGGATATGCAATATATCAGTGATGTACTGTACAAGGTTTTAGCTCTGCTTGAAATGAATCCTGACCCAAGGCAGTGGTGGGTGCTGATG
Source organism: Coenobita brevimanus (assembly GCF_032717465.1). Taxonomy (NCBI): domain Eukaryota; kingdom Metazoa; phylum Arthropoda; class Malacostraca; order Decapoda; family Coenobitidae; genus Coenobita; species Coenobita brevimanus. The sequence continues at coordinate 60,601,966 of NC_136967.1, read as the reverse complement.
GAAGTGATCTGTTATCACCTTGCATTTATCCTCCTTCCCAACACAGCCCCTCACCCCCATTCCCAGTGTTATAGCAGTTGTGTTCTGGATTGATGGTTGTGTCTAGCTGTTCTTTCGCCACCATTGCACTAGTATGTGCTAGTTATTACTGATTTGCTGCCTTCCTAATATGCCAAGTAACTTACTTATGGTCGAAAAAGCTGAGATTGCACAAGTTACAGTCATGGTGATATAATGTTATGTAAGACTTGGCATTGAGAGTGTTATTGAAACTAAGAGCTTATCTCACATTGTCAGTTTTGAGTAAACAAGATTAACATCAGATTTTGTGTGTGATCAGAACCATGTTGTGTTAACTAGCAATGGACAAGTTCACTTTTCTTTACATATAGTTGAATATTGTTTTATTTTGAGTAAACAAGATTAACACCAGATTTTGTTGTGATGAAAAACATGTTGTATTGACCAGTGTTGGACAAGTTTATTGTATATACACTTCCTTGCAAAACTTTCTCCTTTCATTGATATTAGCTACAATAACTATATACAGATATGAATGAGTGCCAGAAGGACCATGGTTGTTCCCACACTTGCCACAACACTGATGGTTCATTCTCCTGCTCCTGCCCTACAGGTTTTACCCTTGCATCTGATGCCCTCACATGCCAGGGTATGCATCCCCTTAATGTTTATTGCTTATAAGTTAAATACAGATTTTATAAATATATAAATTACAGGCTTCTTCCAGGAAATTTTGTATTTATTGGCGTAATATTTTTTAGAGTATAATATAAATATATTTCATGCTTGACTCATTCTTTGATAAACTAACATTTATTTTCTTTGATATTATAACCTAATGAAATGCAGAATATCTTTCATAAGCCTGAATCACATTAATTTAGTCAACAGTGCTATTATAATAATTAATAATGAACCAAGCATTGCATGACATTAGTGAAACCTAACTTTTTCCTCTAACAGACTCAATATTGGAAAAGCCTATTCAAGCTTGGTAAGTAAATCTGATAATTGATATTGTTTGTAAAGGCTTCTTTTCTAGGTGGAGTATAGTAGTGTAATACATTAGTCATGATGATAATGTGTGTCTTGTGATGATTGCAGAATCTTGAAGTTCTTGTACTTCCAGCATGTTAGAGGTTGAAAGAATATTGTAACCAACAATGAAAAGCAGGCTAGGATAGCTGTATTAGGAATGGCAGAAGTAGAGGGCCTGAGGATGATTAGATAGAGTGTGATTTGGTGAAAGGAAGTGACTGTCACTAAAACGGGTTTTGGGACAGATTCTTTTGAGTGTATGGTACAGAATATAGGTTGAAATCTTGACGTCCAGAGGAATAACAGTAATGAACTTGATATTTGGAATATTTGGGATTGCATGGGAACAGAGTAGAATGCTGGGTGACTGTTAGGAAGAGTACATGTAAGTACAGTCAGTAAAAAAAAGTATTATGCAGGTCTGTGATGCTATTTAAAAATGACCCTTATACCTTATGAAGTCTCAAGAAGATTAATCGGTTATTATTTAATTATTCATATTCATGCAATAGGTCGGCTTTGGAACTGTCCCCTTCTGTCTGTATTTCCTGCTAGCTATGATCTCCAGTCTTTCAAACGCAGTGTGTCCAGGCATCACAAAATGATCGGATCTTGAATTTGGCTCTCTCTTGTATTTTGTTTTTTCTTGGAAGGAACAGTTTGTGGGCTCATGGCCTTTGGTACCTTCTTCCTAGCATTATTAATACTGACTTTATTAATACTGACTATGACTAAACACAAGAATAAATTCCAAAGCAAGCCTGAGGACATTAAGTTGTCCAGGGTAATGAGGGTGGGTTCATGGAATGTGGGAAGTTGGGGGGGAAGAGCAGCGGAAGTTGTTGAGGCATTCAGTAGGAGGTGGGTGGATGTGCCATGTTTGCAGGAAGTCCAGTACTGAGGTGGATCAGCCAGAAAGACTGTTGGGAAGGATTGTTACTATAAGTTGTTTTGGCAGGGGGGTACAGACGGATATGTGGGTGTTAGTGTGATGGTTGCAGAGAAGTGAGTGGAATATGTTATGAATGTTATGAGAGTAAGCGATAGGATATTGGTAGTGAAAATTCTGTTTGGTGGAATGATAACTGCAATTATATTGGCATATGCTCCACAGGCAGGCTTGGATGAAGTAGAGAAAGATAGATTTTGGGATGACTTAATACGTGTAGGTGGTATGCGTGATGATGAGATAGTTGTTTTGGGAGGGGACTTAAATGGTCATGCTGGTGAAGCACCTCAGGGTTATGAAGGAGTACATGGGGGATGTGTGTATGGTGTAAGGAATTCGGAAGGGGAAAGGATACTCAAGTTTGGGGAGGCAACGAACATGATTGTGTGCAACACACATTTTAGGAAAAGAGAGAGTAGGTTAATAACGTATGAGAGTGGGGGAAATAGCAGTCAGGTAGATTATTTTCTGGTTAAGAGGGCTGCTAGGAGATTAATGAGGGATGTTAGTTATAGGAAGCAAGGAGTGTGTGCAGCAGCACAAATTATTGATATGTGATATGGTGCTTAACCCACGCCCTCCCGGCGATGTGAATTAATGCGGCAGCATTGCAAGGTCCCTAATTTGCACAATTTTCAATTTTCGCGAGTGAATTCGCGAGTGATTTTTGGCATGTATACACGGGACACCTTCCTCTATTCCTCTACAAGATGCCAAGCAGGAACAGTGCCTTACACCGTATAATGTCTCCCCCCCCCCCTGCACGCCATTGTCTCGGCAATTCACCTGTTACCTGTGACCTGGCCAATAAAGACATTCAGGGCCAGAGTGATTTCCCAATCGATGACAATGTGGAGGACAATGTTTACATAGCATTAGAGGAAGAAACAGTCAGAAATGATGATCAGGTAATGTGGGAAAAAAAAAGGTCATGAATGGTGATGAGTTAGTGAGTGAAACAATGCTTATAATGCATATATTACTGTTTGAAAACCAATATACTCTTGTACTACATATAAATTTGTACCAAGTAAATAAATAAATACTGTTTATGAGTGGATAAAATAGTTACTCTCCCATAGAACTTGTTTCCTTTGGTGCCAGCTGTTAGAAAACCCAGTCAGGTAAGGAAGTACTTGTACCTAAATCGCGTATTTTAAACCTCAGGTGAGCGATTTCTCTATGAATTTTCGATGTTTCTCACCAAAAGCGGATGTTTGGGCAAAAAAAAAAAAAAAAGGTCCAAAAACGTCGGGATGGGGTGGGTTAAAGAACGAGTGATGAAAAAGAGGACTTATTTACCTAAGTGGAAAATATGGAAGCTGGAAAGCCACGTAGTAAGGGATGCCTTCTATAGTGAGATGAGGTGAGTGGTGACTGAACAGGGAGCCATAGACAGAGGCGTTAATGAACAGTACAGAGCCCTCAAGAACAACCTCTTGAGAGTTACTGATGTAATATTCGATTGGACAAGAGGCCCACCAAGACATAAAAGTAACTTGGTGGTGGGATGAGGGTGTAGAAGCTGCAGTTAAGGAGAAAAGAAGGCTTTTCTGGGAATGGAAGAAGGATGGTAACAAGGAGGAATACTTGGCTGCCAAGTGTAGGGCTAGAAGAGAGGTATATAGGGCGAAGTCCGAGTCACAGAGGCTTTTACTTGATAACTTAAATCATGGGGAAAGGAAAAATATGATACTTAAGGTGGCAAATCAGATGAAGAGGGATAATTTGGATATTACAGGTGAGCAGTGTGTGAAGAATGATGAAGGAAGGGTGGTGGTGAACAGTGGGGATATTAAAGATGCAGTGAGAGAGCATTATAGCCAGTTGTTGAATGAGGAGTTTGACTAGGACAGGGAAGGTTTGGAGCCAGCAGATCCAGTGTTTGGCCCTTTGCCTTTGATTGATGCTGCTACTGTGAGTGAGGCAATAAACAGGATGCAGGTTGGGAAGGCAGCAGGTATGTCGGGGTTGACTGCCATAAAGTTGAAGGCCTCAGGAGATATAGGGGTGAGGTTAGTCACTGACCTGATAAATATGATTATATATGAATGTGTTGTCCCAGATGATTGGTTTAAGAGTGTAATTGTAAATGTGTATAAAGGGAAGGGTGATGCCCTGGAAAGAGGAAATTATAGGGGTATAAAGCTTTTAGATCAGATAATGAAGGTAATGGAGAGAGTTCTAGAAGTTATGATTAGAGAGAGAGTGAATATTGATGAGATGCAGTTTGGGTTTATGCCAGGCAGGGGGACCACTGATGCCATATTCATTGTTCAACAGCTTCAGGAAGAATATATTGGGAAGAAAAGAGATCTGTATTTTGTTTTTGTTGATTTGGTAAAGGCTCACTCTCATCTTAAATGTCGGGACCAACTGCCTAGCCCCAGGCTCCTATGCTCCTCATAGGGCAATGTATAATTGGATGATGGATGGAAAAGGCCTTTGACAGAGTCCCTAGAGAGGTGGTGAAGTGGACAATGAGAAAGCTTGGCTTGGAGGAGTGGCTGGTTAGGGTGGTTATGGCCATGTATGTGGGTGCTTACACCCGGGTAAAAGTGAATGGAGATTTCAGTGATGAGTTTTCTGTGAACGTTGGTGTGCATCAGGGGTCAGTTTTGAGTCCCATGTTGTTTATCATGGTACTTGAAGCCCTCTCACGTGACTCCAGAAACAGACTCCCGTGGGAGATGTTGTATGCTGATGGTTTAGTGTTGATTGCAGAGAACGAAAGGGAGGCAGAGGAAAGATTTAGGAAGTGGAGAGATGGTATGGGGCACAAGGGCTTAAGGGTTAATGCAGATAAAACAAAAGTGATGATATCTAGGGTTGGTGGTTGTACTGTCAGAGACAAGGGAGAGTGGCCATGTGCAGTTTGTCACAGGGGCATGGGAAGTAATTCCATTTTGTGTAGTGTTTGTGATAAATGGGTGCACAAGAGATGTAGTGGTATCAGAGGTAGACGGTGAGATAATGCTGATTTTATGTGTGCGGCGTGTCGGGGAGAGCAGGTGGAGATTGTCAGGCGTGCAAGGATTTAACTTGCTGGTGAATCTCTTGAGTGTGTGGAAGAATTTTCTTATTTGGGAGACATGTTATGTGCCGGAGGTGGGGCTGGAACTAGCTCTGTTGCTAGGGTGAGGAGTGGTTGGAAGAAGTTCAGGATGCTGTTGCCTCTCCCGACATTGAGAGGACTCTCCCTACATGCTAAGGGGTCTTCGTATGCAGCATGTGTTAGGAGTGTAATGCTGTATGGTAGTGAGACCTGGGCAGTAAAGGAGGAGGATATTCGCCGGCTCAGACATACAGAAAGGACAATGATTAGGTGGATGTGCAGTGCATCCCTGCATGCAAGGCCTGAGGGGTTTACGATGGAAGAGTTGAGATGTAGGATGAGACTGGAGTGTATTGGTTTTGTGATGAGGAGAGGTAGATTGAGGTGGTTTGGGCATGTGGAGAGGATAGGGGATGATAATTGGGTTCAGAAGGTGAGAAGTGTTAATATTGGGGGTGGGGTTGTGAGGGGTAGACCGAGAAAGACGTAGGACAAGGTCGTTAAGTGTGGCCTCAGGGTTGAGGGACTGAGCAGGGAGGCTGCAATAGATCATGCAGCGTGGAGAGCCGCCATTAGGTGACCAAGGCCGACGCATGCAAGCATATTGGAGCCTTCAAAAACGAAAACGATATACAGTACATCCCCCTAGTACGTGAGTATATGTGCGGCAGAGGACGGCGTGTACTAGGAATTTGTGTACTCTGAATATATAAACTTATGGGAAAAAATACATATGGGTGGCACCCCCCCCTTCATGGACAACCCTTGAGACTCCTTTCAGGCCTAAGTATTGTACTGTACAGGGGAACTATCTAAAACATATTACCTAAGATAAAGTAAGCCAACAAGATTATGGCTTTACTAAGTCAACAAGGATATGGCTTAACTAAACCAACAAGAATATGGCTGCTCACCTTAACCCAAGAGGACAACAGGCAAATTGTCTCCTGCACCACTTGGTTTCAGGACAGTTCTGCATCAAGTCAATTCGCCGTCACAACAATGACAAGACAATTTGCCGTCATTAATGAAGACAGATATGGGTGACGCTAGAATAATTCAAAGGTGACTGCAGCGAGGAAGATACAAGTTAATTAAACCACCAGTGATGGAGAGTGGAGACTTGTCTATGAGCTATTTCCTGGGGAGGATCAAGAGGATGATGAAATGTCTGAGGTGTCAGAAATAGACTTTGAAAGGTTTATGAACGAAATGAGTGCATTAGCTAGTGAAAGTGTTGAAAGTGCTGGTGACGAGAGTGATGAGGAAGGTGGTGTGTTGAGTGGTGCAGGAGAAAATTTGCCGTCAAGTCAATTTGCTGTCAGACAATTCCCCATCAAAACATGGACGATTCCCCATCAGAACAATTCGCACCCTGGACAATTCCCCGTCATTGTGTAAATACAGTATACTTATTATTAATTAGTCAATACTTTAATAACCATCAAAGTCTATGTTCAATAGCATAGGCTTTGGATATTATTTATTAGTTGCACCTTTAGTCAATATTGACTAAAGGTGCAACTAATGAATAATACCCAAAGCCTGCGCTATTGAACATTGACTTTTATGGATCCCCCTGAAATATAGTTATTAAAGTATTGATTAATTAATAATAAGTATACTGACGGGGAATCGTCCATGTTTTGACGGGGCACTGATGGCGAATTGACTTGACAGCGAATTGTCTCGGAACCCTAGCGTGCAACTCCTGCACCACTCAACACACCATCTTCCTCACCACTCTCGTCACCAGCACTTTCGACACTTTCACTAACTAATGCACTCAATTCATTCATAACCCTTCAAAGTCTATTTCTGACACCTCAGACATTGCATCATCCTCTTGATCCTCCCCAGGAAATGGCTCATAGACAAGTATCCACTCTCCATCACTGGTGGCTGGCGCTTCTTGGGGTGGCAATGTCGCGTGCTCGGGGTAACCCTGGATTTGGGCCATTCCTTGCTGCCCGCCTCGCTTACAACGATTCAATTCACGTACTAATCAAAAATACATTAAAATTTGAAAAAAAAATAGCCCCTCGCGTACAATGAGGATCACGTATTTTGAACACGCGTACTAGGGGGATGTACTGTGTATATATATATATATATATATATATATATACCGGTATATATATATAATGATAATAATATTGACAAGAAAATGTCATAAGCAAGCTATATATGACATCCATAAGAAGGGAGATATTTCAACATGAGAAAAAATCATGGAGCAGTTTCCAGTAGCCATTGCCCATGGCCGTCTTCTTTTCTTTTTTTCTTTTTTTTCCTCAAGTGTGCACCGTATACACCAATACTTTTGCAATTTATTGTAGTGGAAGCAGTGAAGAAAGTAAAAATGGGTAAAGCCCCAGGAATTGATGGAGTGTGTGGTGAAATGCTGAAGCACAAGGGAGAGATAGTAGTAGAATGGATATGGAAGATGTGCAGAGTGGCCTGGGAGGAAAGTAGAGTCCCGGAGGATTGGAAGTCTGGTATAGTTAATCTCTCGTACAAAGGAAAAAGGGAAAAAAGTGTGTGGTAATCTTAGGGACATTTGTCCTCTTAGTGTAATTGGAAAAGTATATGGTAAGATACTTATTGACAGTTATGGAAATAACAGAGGAATTAGTTGAAGAAGAACAGGGAGGTTTCAGGAAGGGAGGAGAGTGTGTAGATCAGATAGTCATCCTAAGGTGTTTAGTAGAAAAGTTTCTAGAGAAGGGAAGGAAGTTGTATGATGCCTTCATGGATTTAGAAGGCATATGGCAGAGTGGATAGACATGGAATGTGGAAAATATTAAGAATGTATGGAGTAAATGGGAACGTGTTGAATGCTGGGAAGAGTATGCATGAGGGTGCTAGGGCTGTAGTGCGAGTGGATGGTGAACTGAATGAGTTTTTCTGTCTGAATGTTGGATTGAAACAGGGATGTGTCATCTCTCCATAGTTGTTCAGTTTGTATATGGATGGAGTTATAAAAGAAATACAAGGTAGCCCTAATGAGAGAGGACAGCATTTGGAAACTTCTTGTTCTGTTGTTTGCAGATGATACTGTATTGTTACGTGAAGATAAAGGGGAACTGCAAGGCTTGGTGAATGAGTTCAGAGAGTATGTAAGAAATTGAATCTAAAGGTGAATGTAGGGAAGTCATGTTGTTGTCTTTGAGAGAAATGAAGTCACTGAATATACAGTGAGTCTGGATAGTGAGGAAATGGAAAATGTGAGTGCATTTTAGTCTTGGGTTGTGTGATAAGTGTGAATGGAAGTTTGGAAGACCAAGTGCTTAAGGGAAGAAAGGTTGCGGTACAATGAAAGCAGTGATAATGAATAGGGAAGTGAGCATGGAAGTAAAAAAAAAGTCGCTACATGATGGCATTGTGATACCAACTCCTATGTATAGAAGCGAAGCTTGGACCTTGTTTGAAGGACACAAATCAAGAGTGAGAGCAGTGGAAATGAGTTATTTGAGAGGAGCATGTGGAGTTACATGGACAGAGACTGACAAATGAGGAAGTGAAGGATGTAGATGTGATAGAAAGCATTAGGAGAAATACATTGAGGTGATTTGACCATGTGAAGAGGATGGAGAGCGAGGGACTAATTAGGAGAGTGTATGTGAATGAGCTGGAGAGGGAAGGGGAGACTGAGGATGACATGGAGGGATGGAGTAGAGAGGTATATCAGAGAGGGGGGTGTAAGTTGGGGGGTGGGCAACAAAATGGTAGGGGACAGGGCGACATGAATACAATTTCATGGCCACCCTTTGTGGAATTAAGGCTTCTGGCTATAGATAGATAGATAAACACCTTAGGATGTGTTTGATAAGAAACTGACATCATGTAATTAGCCACTACAGTACCAGGATATTATTTGCATTTTATTACTGTTATCTCCATCAGACAGACTGATTCAGTTTAGTTAAATCTGCTCATGGTACTGGGATTAGGAGCAGTCTTCTTAGAATATTTTTTAATAAGTTTGAATTGCAACCAGACAGTTTTACTCAGGATTGGAGAGACCCATCATTGTGAAAAAGTGAAGAAAAATATTGTACAATACAGTACATAGTACTCCAATAGAAATATTAAGTGGTAAATTGTTATTCATCCTTCTCTCTCTTTCTCTCTGTCTCTCTCTCTCAGTAGTTACACATGCTATATTAATACTGTATACAACTATAGGCATATCTAGACTAAAGCCAATACTATTTCATACTGCATGATGAGTTGGGTCCCCGTCCCGCATCCTGGTAACACACTTAAGTGTACACTTCAGTGTGGCTGAAACTCGTCACTTTATACTGCATAAATGTAATGTAATATGTGTAAAGAAAAAATAAATCCGCGTCCGCGTCTGCAACCGCGGACATGGAGGTAAAAATAATCCGCAGTTGTGTCCGCGTTTGCAAAAATTATTATCTTAACCTCTGCAGGTATATCCTCAACCGCATTTTATAAGAAATAGATATCCGGCTCCGCCTCCGCCTCCGCGGAGGTCTAAAATTTGGTATCCAGTACATCACTAATAAGTACATACACTCCTCTCATTCTCAGTACAAATTTTGTACCCATGTGACATAGTTCTTTCGATATTTTATAAACCTCATGGATGTCATTAAGTTTTTCTTTTTTAACCATCTAAATAGTGATGCTGAGTTTTCCATAAACATGTTTTCCCAGATGCTACTTTGTTTTTTTCTCTTAGATGTTTATGCAGTTGTAATCTTGTTTATGATCCCCCCATTCATTTACTTCTTTGTTCTTTATCAAGTGATACTACTGTAATGATAAGTTAGTAGTTTGCATGTGATATTTATGGTATAAAATTCTCAGTAATTTAGCAGTTGGTGTTAGATAGGATAGTTTCATCACATTTTTGTCAACGTGTCTTGTATACATTCAAATTATTACATTGTTCTTATGCCCTGTACATATTCATCATTTCTTCTTGAGCTAAATCCTAAGGAACTTTGTGCATAATGCTTACTTTTGTGTCTGTATTGCCAGATGTTGATGAGTGTTTGATTGAGCATCATTGCTCCCAGATCTGCAACAACACTCATGGCTCTTACTCCTGCCTTTGTTTGGATGGTTGGACACTGGCACCAGATTTAACCAATTGCATGGGTAATATAAATATTACTTAACTATTTGTCTTTGATTCTATTATAAACACTGCAAAAATTTCCTGTATGGCCTGTTCCTAACTTTTATTTGTTTAAGAGAGAGGATGAGAAAAGAATATTTATCCTGAGCATACTGTACTTCTGCATACATGAGTAGACTGGCATGATAGTGACAAAAATGACTAGGAACTTCTTTTTAGAAGGATAGGTCCAGATACTTCAGCAAAAATTATAGATCCAGATTCAGAATCCTTTCCATTGGTGTCCCATAGGGCCCTCCTTCCAATGGAATCCAACCACAGGATAAGAGTACAGTAATGTAGTTTAGTTGGTCTGCCTTCACTTGTAGCCTGGATGAATATGACATACTTCCTCTCTTTGGTACCAGATGTCTCAAAACATTCCAAGCTACTTAAGCATATACAGTACATCCCCACAGTATGCGAGTTCCGTGTACGTGATCCCCCTTGTACCAGAGGCCTTTTTTTTTTTTTTTTTTTTTTTTTTTTTTAGTATGCAAATTGAACTCCTTGTAAGCGAGACAGGCAGCGAAGAGTGGCCTAAATCCGGGGTTACCCTGAGTACGCAACATTGCCCCCCCCCAAGAAGCAATAATGGTTACTTTCGCTCCGCCAACCTGGCGACGTCGATGCTGCTCACTTGTCACGTGTTGCCCATATGTGCCACTTGGCGGGTGGTGAGGTGAGAGTCCCAGTAGAGGAAACACACGCGCACATAGGGTACACTCGCTGTTCCAGGTACATCCCCGTGTACTCTGAGGCTATTTTTTTTCTGAACCAGGATGTTTGCCCCCTCCTCCAGGAAGAAGTGCATCACCCATGCCATGAAGATGCAAGTCATTAGGAAGAAGGAGAGTGGAAAGGGTAACACGGCCATTGACAAGGAATTAGGCTTGGCAGAATCGTCCGTGCGAACTATATGGGCTAACAGGGAGGCCATAAAGAAGACTGTGAAGACATATGGGACGGCGGCATTGGACGGGAGAAGCAGGCTGACCAACCATGCTATAATTCTTATGGAGCAGAACTTGGCTACATTTATCCTGAGGAAGGAGAAGGAAGTAATTCCACTAAACGGGCACTACATCAGGGACTAGGCCAAGATTTTCTACAAAGCTGCAGCTCTGAAGCTTGCTGTAAAGAAACCATTTAAAGCCTCTGTGAGACGGCTTTACCGCTTTCTGAAAAGAAAGGAGCTATGTCACATTCGCCTCATGGGGGAGGGTGCATCAGCGGATGAAATGGTGGCCAGGGATTATCCAGCCATCCTAAAGGGGATAATCGATGAGGGCAGCTACAACAGGGACTAAACTTATAACATTGATGAAACAGCCCTATACTACAAGGCTATTCCAAAGTGTACTTATATTAGTAAGCACCAGCGCCAGGCCCAGGGCTGAAAAATCAACAAGAGCAGGATAACAGTCATGTTCGCCGTGAACTTATCAGGCTCACGCAAGATGCATCCCGCTGTGGTGCATACCGTAGCACACCCCAGATGTTACAAGAATCTGCGCTGCATGGATGACAGCGGGGTATACTGGTACAGCAATTCCAATGGTTGGATGACGAGTAGCATCATTTCCGAGTGGTTGTTGCGGCATTTCATCCCTAATGCCAAGGCAAAATCCCGGAACTTGGCATCCCCTTCAAGGTGCTTCTTATCCTCGACAGTGCCCCAAGTCATCCAACCTGGCTAGCAGACCTCAGCAAGGAATGCAAGATCGTTTTTCTGCCCCCAAGGATGACCTCTCTCATCCAACCGATAGACCAGGAGTTGATTGCAACGGTCAAGCAGCTATACCACCAAAGCCTCTGTGATCACCTCCACAGCAAGACCGACAGCTGAGAGGAACTGCAGGCAGTTCTTGACTTGAACACAGCTGGGAGGGATGTCATGGACGCTGAGGATGGTTTGGACTCACCACCCACTTCACCCGCTTCATCCTCACCACGCACAGCACCCGCACAACCAACTTCAACTCCTGAGAAGACTATTATGGCTTTTTGGTGGTCATTCAACCTCAACGATGCCATCACTCTGTTGTTGTCTTCTTGGGCAGATATAACCATCCATCCATCCATACATCCATCATCTGATCCTACATTGCCCCATGAGGAGTGCAGGAGCCCGGGGCTAAGCAGTTGGTCCCGACACTTAAGATGAGAGTGACCAGCCTCACTTATCCCTGAGTGGCATTATATCAGCAATCAACCCCAACCACCCCTTGAATATAACCACTGCAACAATTAACCATGCTTGGCGCCTCCTCATACTGCACCTGTGTGAAATTGCACCTGGAAGCGGCTGCCGAGGCAGCCACTGTCACAAGTGCACAAGCTGTGCCCGGGTTTCAGGCCATCTCGCTGGAGGAGATCAGGGGTGTACATTCGGCGGCAGCAGAGCAGGATCTCTAGGAAATCGTTCAACGAGTGGACGAGGCCGACACAAAGCAGGAGATCACAGCAGAAAAGGCAGCAACACCAGTGATGGAGAGTGAAGATTTGTCCATGATGGAGATCAGCAAGGTACTGTGTGCCCTTGATAAATTCAAGGAAGGATTCAAGGACATTGAACACTCTCAGTTGGGAGTGGAGGAGGTAATGTCTTCACTGGACAAAACCTTCCACTACTACACCGACAAGCACAACCAGGAAGTAAACAGATGGAAGCAAACACTCATCACTCGTTACCTTCGGCTTGAACAAAGTGAGGAATCACTCCCTTCAACATCAGAAGAGCCATATCCTGAGGAGAATCAAGAAACTGATTCGATGTCTGAGGTATCAGAAGTAGACATTGAAGGGTTTATAAACGAAGTGAGTGCATTAGCTAGTAAAAGTGTCGAAAGTGCTGGTGACGAAAGTGGTGAGGAAGGTGGTGTGTCAGGTGGTGTGGTGGGTGATGCAGGAGATGCACGCTAGGTGCCTCATCCTGCCTCAGATCCTCTTCTTACCTCCATCACGCCTGTTGTCCTCTTGGGTAAAGGTGAGCAGCCATATTCTTGTTGGTTTAGTTAAGCCATATCCTTGTTGATTTACCTAGTAAAGCCATAATATTGTTGGTTTACTTTATCTTAGGTAATATGTCTTAGATAGTTTCCCTGTATAGTACAATACTTAGGTCTGAAAGGCAACTCAAGGGTTGCCCATGAAGGAGGGTGCTGCCCATATGTAATTTTTCCCATAAGTTTATGTATTCACAGTACGCAAATTCCTAGTACGCGCTGTCCTCTTCTGCCCATATACTCGGGTACTAGGGGGATGTACTGTAATACATTTGCAGATCCTACAGTGATATCAAAGCCTACAGTGGTATCTGTTCACTTCATAGCCAGCTCACATGAAAGATAAAAGGTCTCCATCTCAGACTGGGTGGTGAACAGTCAAGTCCTTGCTATAGCTCTCCCTCTGTCCTTGGGTACTCTCCCTTAGGTTGTCTCCAAGGTTGCAATAGACAAAACTGGCATTTACACCACTAGAAACCCAATTTTCACTGCCAGCAAGTTAACTTCATGACCACACACAGTAACCCTACTTAAGAACACTTCATTTCTTCTCCATGTTACACACACAAAACAGTGGCAGTTGCTAAGACATCACTCAAATGTGGGTATACATGCTCTGCCTGCGATGTGCACTGCTGAGCAATTGCTATAAACAGACATCCATGACTTATTTCTTGTAACTGAATACTTCAAATAGTGCACCCTTTTTCCAGCTCTCAGTCTGGTATGATTATTCCATTTACCACTTAAATGCCTGATTGATGCTGTAGGATGTCTTTATACCATGTTGCTATGGGACCTATTCTTAAAAGTAGCCTTAAGTTCATTAACTGTGTGTGACAGGTATAGTCTCACCAATCTAAAACCAAGGTTTGGGTGGGGTCTGGCGCTGGGTGCAGCCATGCCATACTTCCTAAACGAGCGATGAGTAGATTCTGTTATATATGTAATAGGCATCACAGATAGGTACACACATACTAGTACAATATAAACGTAAGTATTCTAGCATATCAAAGGAAGGTAAACTTGTAATGCATATGGCTCTTGTACATCAATAAAGAAACGTGGCATACATATTTTACAGTGGTGCTGAAAAAAATGTGGTTACTTTTACTGACTTTCACGGTAGTTCTAAGCTGGGTAAGTAATGTAACAATTACGTTTATAATATAATTTGAAGGAATCAGTAGAACATACGCTATTTTCTTAACAGAAATAAATAAGTTAAAGCACTCACGAGCGGCAACATCCAGGCCCATACTGGGAGTTAATCCATTGGAGGGAGATTAAGCTTCTGTCACGTGCTTCCACTGTTCACTTTGTTATATATATAACTTAAATTATATTTATAACTTAAATTAGTTTGTCTTTACACACACACACAAAAAAACACACACACACACACACACACACACACACACACACACACAAAAACACACACAGAAGTGGGTGAAGTCATGTCAGGCCAGGTGGCGAGGTGTGAGCGGACGAACTCTAACGGTGTCAGGTCAGCCACTACCCAATCAAAGTATAGGAAACAAGGCAGCGCTGTACGCCGGGAAATCCCCGGCTGGACTCCACCCAAACCTTGGTTTTAGATTGGTGAGACTATAGGTTTTTGGCTGTGCAATTATTTGCCTTTCCTTTTTTTTTCTTTTCTTTTCTTTTTTATTTCATGCTAATTTTCTTCCTTCTTCATGATCTTTCACAGATATAGATGAGTGTGAGCAAGATAATGGAGGATGTATGCAGCTGTGTGTAAACTTTGATGGATCATACAAGTGTGAGTGCCATCCAGGTTTCATCTCAGCTGAGAACAACACATGTGAAGATATTGATGAGTGTGCCGAGGAAAACGGAGGTTGTGAACAGGTGAGAGGTTGAGGAACTGTTGATTAGTATAAGTAAGTGTACAGGGAGATGGTGTGTTCTAGTTTTAATCCTTTTTTTTTTTTTTTTAAATAAGAGGTGGGGGCACTCACCATCCACTCGCTCGATGTAGTGCTGCTCTTGGGTGTCTGTCCTTTCCTTTCCTCCTTCCTTCTTTCTTTCCTTCCTCTACTGTCGTTCTTTACTTCATTCTTTCCTCATCCTTCTGCCTGTGGGTTACTTTACACTCCCTCTTCTATCTTTCCTTCATTCTTTCCTCTTCCTTCTGCCTATGGGTGACTCTAACAAGGGGGGTTTGTCTCCATTTTATTTTTTTCTGAGCACATTATAGTGGTTTATAACGTCAATACATACCAAAAAAAATTGATTTTGGTTACTTTTGTACGTATTTTTCTGAGGAAAACAGGTGCGAGCGGCATATATTCTTTCCTACCAGGGCTGTGACGGGTAACTATTATTAACTTTGACGGGTCATAGCTCGGTAACTATTGGGTCTAGGAGGGTGGGGTTTGCATTTTCAGGTGTGTAAATTCAAGCTCTATAAATCGGGCATAAAACTTTTAACCTTTGAGAAAGTCAAAAAATAGGCCTGTTTTTGCATCCTGGGGGACAGTCGAGGTTGTAGAATTGCGTACCCTAGGGGTTAATACAGTGTTAAGATGCTGAAAACCCACTTGATATTGGACATAATTATTTAATCCACAAGGTACAGTGGAGTTTTCATTGATTGCAAATCTGTATCCAAAGGTCAGGAGTGCATTACTAAGATGCTGAAAATATCCAAGCCCTGTTACTGTATATTGGAAACTGAAAACAAATGTTTGAATGGTCTTTATCACCATTTAGGGACCAGTTGAGAAAGAAATATGAATCCCACTATCTGCTGCTGTTCTTTCTGCTGTTCCAGGAGTGCATTAATTCACTGGGATCGTTTTCTTGCTCTTGCCCGGAAGGCTACGTGACAGAAGGGTCGCAAGGCTGCAGGGATGTGGATGAGTGTGAGAAGGAGAACCATGGCTGTTCACATATGTGCATCAATACTCCTGGCTCAGCACACTGCTCCTGTCCACGTGGCTTTAACCTGGCTCATGACAACAAGACCTGTCATGGTGAGTGATTGAAGCTGATGACTGGCTAAGCTAATGTTCTCTCTCTGGTATCAATGTGTTTTCTAATGTGAATATATAGCAATATATAGGTATGTACTGTATACATATGTATGTATATTAATGTTTGTATATATATGTATGCATAAAAAATTGTATACATATGATTATTGAGTTAAATGAATTCTTTAATAAGGTAAATGAAAAAAACACCATCAGGCTGAAGGCATTAAGTCATAAATTTTTTACCTCTAATTCAGATCACAGTAATAACATTGCATAGTTTGGTTGGTGATGGAGTGGGAGATATCCTGTGACCCAAACTTGGTATCGTAACCTGTAAGAAAAAAATTAGGGGTGATGACAGGAACAACTTGATCAGGCCAAAAGAAGTCAGTACTGAGATGACCTGGTCCCCCTATTTTTTTTTTTTTCCTCTCTGTACCAAGAGAAAATGTAAATTCCTCATTCTAATGTAAAATACAGGGCTTTGAAAGTATATTATACAGCTATAATATTTCCCAGTTGTGTTTGTGAAATTGGCTTAAATAGTGGATACCTTACCTTCTGTATGTATAAGCAGGCAAATGAATAAATCTGCATGCAATATGCGGTACATGTATAATTTGATGTCATAGGGTGTGCTGAAAGTAATACGTTTCCTTTGGAACAAACATAGAATTAGAAAATAATAGAATACTGTGGTTACGTAGGAGAAGGGGAAACAAACGTCAGGTGGGGTACCAGAGGAGTATATGTAGGAGGGGAGAGTTGAAGGGAAGTGATGGACTTCACTTGATGCAGGCTAATATACCATTGGGGTCGTTCTGTTGCAGCCACGTGGTATGAATCATCAGGATATACCATCAAGTAACTGATGGGTAGTTAGAAATATACTGTAGTTCTTGTATTGTAACTGAGTAGATGAAAGGAGTATGTTACTTATGTGAGAAAATGCAATGATTTCTCATTTAGCACACTTTCACTTAACACTGTCAATGAACATAGGAAAACATTTCACATAACATGTCATTGTTCACTATTACAGCATGCAGTCGGCATATGGAATGAAGGGTTAGGACTGATATAACGTACACCAGCACAAATCTCAATATATCATTGTATCCTTACTTGTTTATGAGCTTTAACAAATTGAACATGCTGATTACATCGTCTCACAACATACCATATAACTTATTCAGATACATAATTATTTACAACCTTGAGTATGATTTTTTATTATGAATCTTTCTTTCCGGAGTTCATTTCTCCATAACACGATATTCATTTGACAGTAGTTTTTAAGAGCACATCTACATTGTTAAGTGAGAGATTATCGTGTAACTAATTTCATACCACATGTAGTGTATGGGGTATTTCATACATCTGGAAGTATGGAACAGTTTTCCCCAGTTTATTCACACAGTTATCATCATCATCATCATCATCATCACCCACTGGTGGGGTGAAGTAGGGTTCAGAAAGCAAGGTAAATAAAAAAGCATGATAATGGGAGGACTAATCAACAGTTTACATAATGAAGTGGGCCATCCACTCATTCACTCACCATTCAGTTCCCTGAAATCCTAACTCTGTCACTGGCACACCTTTCTTTTGTGACCCCCGTTTCGTTTTTCATTTCATTTTTGAAGGCTTTGCATGCATAGGCCTTGGTCACCTAGTGGCATCTCTTCATGCAGCTCGATCTCTGGCAGCCTCCCTGTTCAGTCCCTTAACCCTGGTCACACTTAATGACCTTGTCGCAGGTCTTTTTTGGTCTACCTCTCACAGCCCCAACCCTAATATTAACGTTTCTTATTTTCTGCACCCACTTATCATCCCCCATCCTCTCCACATGCCCAGACCACCTCAATCTACCTATCCCTGTCACAGCATCAATACATTCCAGTCCCATCCTACCTCTCTACTCTTCCATTGTAAACCTATCCCTCCCAGGCCTTGCACCCAGGGATGCACTGCACATCCACCTAAACATTGCCATTTCTGTACGTTTGAGTCTGTGACTGTCCTCTTCCTCTACTGCTCAGGTCCCACTGTCATATATTATTACACTCCTAACACATGCTGCATACAAATATCTCTTAGCAAGTAGGGAGAGCCATCTCAAAGTCAGGAGAGGCAACAGCTTCCTGAACTTCTTCCAACCACATCCCACCGTAGCCACAGAGCTAGCTCCAGCCCCACCTCCAGCACATAATATGTCTCCCAAATTACAAAACTCTTCCACACACTCAAGAGACTCACCAGCAAGTTCAATTCACTTTCACGTGTGACAATCTGCACCTGCTCTCTCCAATACACCACACACATAGAATCAATATTATCTCGCAGTCTACCTCTAATATCTTTACATGTCTTATGCACCCACCTGTCACAAACACTGCACAAGATGAAATTACTTCCCATGCCCTTGTGGCAAATTGCACATGGCCACTCCCCCTCTTCTTTGACAGTACTGCCACCAACCCAAGATATCATCACTTTTGTTTAACTGCATTTACCCTTAAGCCTTTGTGCCCCATACCATCTCTCCACTTCCTAAATCTTTTCTCCGCCTCCCTTTCATTTGTGATCAACACCAAATCATCAGCATACAACATCTCCCATGGGAGTCCGTTTCTGAAGTCGTGAGAGGGCTTCAAGTACCATGATAAACAACAAAGTGGTCAGAACTGACTCATGGTGCACACCAACATTCACAGAAAACTCATCATTCAAATCTCTTCACTCTCACCTGGGTGCAAGCACCCACACACATGGCCAAAACCACCCTAACCAGCCACTCCTTGATCTCAGACTTTCTCATTGCCTACTTTCCCACCTCTCTAGGGTGGTGAGTATAGAGTAGATTTCCATTATCCATGAGACTGTTGACCTCTGGCAAACCTTTTTAGGAGCAGCTAAAAGCCTTTCTCATTACAAGAAGTTACAATCCTGAGAGAAGTGTTGTGATGGATGATTAAAGGGTTAAATTGTTGCCACTTCTTCATAGGATTTAGTTGTTACCACTTTTGCACATGATGTTTGTATTGTATATGAATAATGTCACAGGTCTTGTAATTATAAAAGTGCAAACATGTTTTGAGCGCTAGTGAATTCCTTTGGAAAAACTGACACTTTTGAGAAACAAGACTAGATTATTATTTCACCCACATGTGAAACCACAAAGGGGTTATGTGATTGGTCCAGTATGTCCATCCATCTGTCTGTCTGTCAAAAAGCATGTGGAAAACTATTGGATAGATCTGCATGAAATTTGGTATAATAATTGAGGACCATCACTGGGTGAAGTGATTAATTTTTGGCTGAAAAGGTCATAAGTCTAGGACATGGTCAACTCAAAGAATTTCAATCCAATTTCAACAAAATTTGGTGGAAGAGCTGCAGGACTTGAAATGCTGAAGTGCTTCGGTTTTTAGAGCAGTCAGTCAAAAGCAAAGGTCACTGGACTAGGTCAAAAGTTTGGCTCATCAATCCAAAGAGATTAGAATAATTTTGGAGTAAATTGGTGGAATGGTTTAGAGATAGATAAGAATAACATTATAGTCAGCTTGTTTACAGTATGCCATGTTTAACCCTTTAACCGTGGGCATTGTTTTGACCTACCTGCTCCCCCCCCCCAGGGGTTCCAGCCAAAATGTAAACAAACCTTTAAACCTTTATAACTCTGCACAGAATAAAGCTATATCAAAAAATAAGGTACCATTAGAAAGTACTAACCTTCAGCTTTACAGTGATGTAGGTTTCATGACTTTGTGGACTTTCACTGGACAGGCAGTGCTGTTAGAAGTAAGCGATGTAAAATCACTATTTTTTGCCCCACACACCAGTACCAAATGCCAACCACACTCTGATGATAATACTATGAACAAATATGAACACTGCACATACAATAAACACCCACTCTGTGTTCACTGAGGTAGGTAAAAGGCACTGTAATTGCCTGCACTTCACTGCCACGTCAGCGCCATTGTCATGCACAAAGCTGGACAGAGACTGATGTGTGTTTGGGCAAGGGTGGGGGGGCCTCCGGGGTGTGGGAGGAGGGAGATGGAGGTTGACTGGAGTAAAAAAACTTAACAGCTACTCTCCCATGAAACAATTGGCGCACAGAAAAAACCCTCGGTATTCAAAATACTCACGAACATTCCAGAATGACACCCGCAGTTTGGTCCAGTTTTTTCAATGTCATTCTGGAATGAATCCCACAGTTAAGGGGTTAAAACATGGAATATCTAGAACATGACTCATAGTTGAAAGATCCCTGGAAAAGTGATTACATGAATTGATAGGACGGACTGTGAAGTCTGACAGTAGAACCCATGAGATCCAGCCTCCGTGAACACAACATTCTCTCCCATGGATCTTGTAGAGTGGAGACATATCTGTGCTTTCTGCTCTTTCTACCATGTGGTGGCAAAACTGTACTGTAGTGCTGTGACTTACTCTGTATCCTTCTGTGCCTTGCTCATTGTTGTTGCAATGCTTGTGGCCTCCCAGTGGTTTGTGTCCCAGTGCTTTGTTGTGATTCTTAAATTATTGTACATGTACTTATCACCACTAGACCACAGGAGTTTAAGTGCACTGTACTGTACTGCATGGTGTACAACTCTACCCTCCTTTGATGCCAGCACTAGGTGAGTACATAGTATGCTATGAACTGTATTACTGTACTACTGTATATCATTACTAGATTGTATTTTATGTTTAGTTTTCATCTTTTGCTCATTGTAAAGTATTGAGGATAGATGGTCGAGAAAAGCAGGACGAATAAATCCATTGAAAAAAGGCATGCTCTTCATCAGCGGAAAATTGGTGGTACCCATATGGTTTTCTGCCTAATGAACCAATTCTAACTAGCACCGAACTTACAATATCCTTCAGTATCTTGGCAAGTTCATTGTGTTAAGCGTTATTCATATAATCTTGGAGAAATAAACAAAAACAAAAAAATCTTGGGCATTTGTTGATGAACTGATGGTTTGAAAAGTACAGCAGTGTTTTACAGTAGAATTGTCACGACTCCCTTGTTCACAGTTATGTACATGGCCACAGTCTGCCAATTTATTTCTTGCCTGACTGCTGTCACTTCGCCCCTCACTCACCACTCAGTTGTTTTGCAGATAATACAGTAAATATGTGCAACTTGCAATGAAGTAATTTTATCCAACAAAGCAAACCATCATTTCTGTCATCTAGATTTTATCTTCTTTGCCACTGCAGATGCATTCTAAGATGATGTATAAATCCATCTTGAAACACATTTGGACTGGCAGGGAAGATAAAATATAGCTCATAGAAATGAAAGTTTGCTTTATTGGATAAAATTACCGTTCTTGCCATTTGTACGTATTCACTGTACTATATGAAAAACAGCTGAGTGGTGAGTGAGGGGTTGAGTAATGGTGGTCAGGTGAGGAATAAATTGTCAGGTCGCAGCCATATACACAACTCTGAGCAAGGGAGTCATGATAATTCTACTGCACAACACTTCATTCCAAATCATCAGTTCACCAATAATTGCTCAAGCTCTATTTCTTTAGTTTATTTTTCCATATTTTTTGAATAAATAGCAAATAATGTATAACAAAATGAATCTGCCTTGTGCATTTTGTACTACTGCAAGACGTTGCAATCATGTGTGTTACCCTATGGAGTTTTTTTAAGATGAGGTTATATTTTAAATGGAATTGTTTGTGTAGTCCTGGATACGAGAGGTATTGTATATACTGTACTGTACTGCAGTGATGTAGCCTATGTATAAGAGAACAGTAAAACCTCCCATAGTCAGCATTCCCCTAAGTTGGGATTTTATATAAGTTGGCAGAGCTTCAAAATATTCGTTCAAAAAAATCGTTCATTTTCGAAAACTGACCATGTGGCAAAAAAATAGTAGGCAAAATTGATCTTAAGTCAGCAAAATGCCGACTAATAGCAACCCAAACTCGGCATCGCATGATGCATGATGCGTCAAGGTATCCCGTTCAAACTTGTAGAAGTCAAAATTAAGTTGGCATATTGGTTGTTGGCTGGCAATATACTGACTTAGGGGGTGTAAACGTACCAAGCCGCCGCACCGCTCATCAAGTGGAGCTCAGTCTTGCCCCAGCCACCCCCTGCGATTGGTCTCTCCCATGTGCTCGTGACTGTGACAATGTGTTGCACACTTTTCAAGTGTACTTATCCTGCATCCTGCCATCATGTTGTCTCTGTACAGTACCAAGGAAGCCTCTGGGAGGCTTCCATGTTTGCAAACATGGTAAGTGATCTTAGGCACTTTGTATTTTTGTGGAGGTGGAGGGAAGGGGTGATTCTCATAAGTCAGCAGTTCGCCTAAATCGGTAGTTTGCCTAAGTCAGCAAGGCCTCAGCCCCTATTATGCTGACTGAGGGAGGTCTGTCTATCTGTCTATTGCCAGATGCCATAATCCCGAAAGGGGTGGCCATTTGACTTTGAGTTATTTGTTTTATGGGGAGGGGCACTAATGCTCCACCAACCCACTTGTTGACACGTAGGGAGCACGTATGGTTTGGTTATATGGTTACCACCCAGCGTTGTAAATGGTTTCCTGGCTTACTAGAAACCATTTGGCTTGTCACTCAACATAAAGCCATCTGTAAAGGAAAGAAAAACAATAAGTGACAGGAAAGATGGGAGAAATGGGAAGAGAGGAGGGCAGGCACAGAAAAAGAATGATAAAGGCCAAGGAAGAAGTAGGCAGCACTACATCGTGAGTGGAGAAGGTTGCCACCACCTACCACTAACTGTAAATATCAGATGCCCGGAAAAAATAAGTACGGTAACCGGAAAGGTAAATTCCCCAGGCTTCCCGATTAACCGGGATTGTACTGTATTACTGTACTGTATGAATACTCTACAGGTATTGTATTCCATGCATAATTTTCATCTTTTGCTTATGGGAAAATTTTTAGGATACAGGGTCGAAACATATAGTGACACATTATCTGACTCAACGCCAAATGTTGAGCCAATGGGGGAGGTACTTTGCAGTATCTGGTATAGGGGTTGGCTGAATTATGCCGGATAATTGAGAGTTCACTGTACAGTGGGGCATCAATTTTCACGCCTAATTGGGTCCAAAAATAATGCGCGAAAGTGGAATTAGCGAAAGTTGGGGCTTTGTCTTTATGGCAAAAAGGCTAATTGGTTCCCGGTTATCCTAAAGTAACATCAGATTTTCATTTTCACTTGCAATACAGTACATCAAATCACTATTGTACATTGCATTGTGAGATACAAACAATAAAAACTGTACAGTACACATTATATGAGGAGAAACATACCACAGAGACCAGGTTGAGGTGCCGTTTCTTCACTCCAACACGATACTCTCTTTTAGCCTTGGCCTTTCCTCCCGACTTTGAATGTCCCGGCCACTTTTTATCACCACCACTGCCTCCCGGCCCTCCCCCCACACCACCAGGCTCTCCCCCCACACCACCAGGCCCTTTCCCCACACTACCAGGTATAGTAGAGGCCATTGAACCGTGAGAATCCAACACAATGGAGCTAGCACGCTCGTACACAATGGCGGGAATGGGTGGACAGAGTGTTGACATGACGTCATTCAAGATGGCGGTGGGTTGCGGGCGGGCGGTGCAGGAAATTCAAAGTTCAAAATATTGTCCCAAACCCAAAATTTGTGCGCGAAAATCGATTTTTTTCAAGCGAAAGTGGAAGTTAGGGAATATTTGGTGCATGCCGCGAAAGTGGATTCCGCGAATCCTGCTGTAGCGAAAGTTGGTGCACTACTGCACAGTAATGCAGTTTTCAGAGTAATCAGTCAAAAGATCAAAGGTACAGGGCAAGGTTACAGATTCAGCCTTAAGGCCCTTCCAGATGATCAGTGGGCATTTGCCATGTCCAAGTGTTTCTCATCGATTTTGAAGGAGGGTGACAAATTATGCAGTAAATACTGGTAGTAGGCCAGAAATGGGGAAGGTGCTTCAGTTCATCACATCTGCATGATTATTTTCAAAAATTTTTTCATTATCATGCTCCAGCATAGGTGCCCAGTACAGTGAGCCCTTGATATACGAAAGGGATAGGGACCAAAAAAACCTTTCGTAATTCGAAATTTCGTATAACGGAGCGATTTTCCCCATTGAAATGCACATATGAATGGGGGATGCATCCCAGGACCCCCTCGGACCCACACCTTAAACTTCACCCCCCCCCCCTTATTAAGAAGTAAGCAATACCTGTATACAGTTGTAGAGAAGGTGGCCATATTCTTGTACAGCTTCTTTTTCTTTATCACAGTTCCAATGGTGGAAACAGCAAGACCTAAAGCACGCCCAATCTCCGAAACTCCCTGCCCCTCCTCATGGGGTCTTATAACTTCCAATTTCCTTTTCAGAATTAGGGTACAGTGCTGCTGCTACTTTGCAGCGGGCTCCTCCAATGCTGGAGATGATGCAGGGGGCTTGGGAGGCATGGCAAAACAATACGAAAAGGTGAAGGGCTGCAAAAATTTCCTCATATACAGAGAGACTGTGAGGAGAGGAGGGACGTGGACTCAACTTAGAAGCGCATGAAAATTTGTTTACCAGAGAGGGGTTAGTTCGTTTTCTCTCGGCAAGCGAGTGAGGTGCTATGCACCGCGCCCATTTTGAATTTTTCATACAGTATTCCATTAACCCCTTCGTAGTTGCCAGCCTTGAACAACACTTCACTGTTTCGGTGTGAATGACGTTGAGTTAGGGCATTATAAAAAACTGCAAACAATTATGAGAAGGGAACCAAGGTCACTGGTGCGTGTACATGACCCTACTCTACCATCCCATCAGTCAGGCGTTCTCTCCACTCCACGCCGATGTTTACCGTATATATATATATATATATGCCTTAAGTCCTCGTATTTGGACGCATTTTACTTCGATGCCTCGTTTTTCGCGTAAGGAAAAGTTTCCGAGTTGTCTCACAATTCGTGAATTTCCCCACAATTCGATGCTCCCAGCCAGCAGCCAACGACGCATACTGATGCTCATTTGGTGGTGGCCATTTTTCGACCACCCTGTCTACCATAACCAACATGGCAACCACCCTCGATGCATACACCAGGACTATGCCTCAGGCTACCAACGTCCTATTGGCCTTGAGTGATCTGAAGTCTCAAGTGATGGCCATCTACAACAGAAACATAAAGGAGCAGAGACAAGCCCGGATCACACTATATTTTCATGAGAGACAGAATGTGGCTGCTATTCTGCAAGACTTGGACATGCCAGCAGGGGTGGATGAAGGAGGTGGAGGTGCTGGAGCCTGAATTCAACTTAGAGGGCTTTGGCATAGGTGATGGGGTTTCCCCAGAGAGGCGCATGTCACCTAGTAACTAGCTCATTTAGCCTCAGCACACTTTCACCTGCCACTCAGGCCAGTCTTCACTTTATTTCTAGTAAGGATTTTTGGTGTTGCAGCTCTTTATAACAGCTTTAATGTCTTTTCAGGTACATGTTTATTGTGTTATGCTGTTTTAGCACTAGTAAACACTCTTCATTTAATTTTGGGAAGGCCTGTTTGGTGTTATAGTACTTTCTGATATGGTAGGTACATGTCCCACTGGAACACTCCTCTATTTTTCCCACTGATTCTTAACTTCACAATTCGATGTTTCATGTTTTGCGCGGTTTTGGAGGAACATCCACACCACGAAAAATGAGAATTTACTGTGTGTATATATATATATATATATACATACATACTGTTGTATGTGCCACTTTGCATTGTCACATTGTAATTGATTTTGTTTTCTAAAACAACAACTGACTGTTTTTTGAGACTAATTAGAGATGACTTATGTGCTTGACGGTAAATAAACAAACTTAATTTTACAGACACAAATGAATGTGCAGCTGACAATGGTGGGTGTGATCAGATCTGTGAAAATACAGTGGGCTCATATTACTGTGACTGTGACAAGGGATATATTTTAGCTCCTGATGACTTCAGCTGCTCAGATGTCAACGAGTGTGAAAATAACAATGGAGGATGTCAGCAGGTAAGATTTAACACTTTCCTGCAGCCATAATTCTGTCTGTATGTCATACTTTTATATCCCACTCCCCCACCAATGACACCCAAACAATATCAATTTGACAAATAATAGTTAGATTGTAACAGAGTATCAGTGAACTGACTCAGTCTGACAGGTAATGCTTATGCATCCATCAGAAAAAACCTTCCCCCCAGACGTGTGCAGCTGGTGAGACCTGTGAGGTGGAACCAGGATTCTGGTGCTTGAGTTATGTGAGAATAAGAGTTTTCCCCATTTCACTGGCCACGCTGTTGATAGCTCCCTCCCCCACTTTTTTTTTTTTTTTTTTTTTTTTTTTTTTTTTAATGCTACCTCACTCTGTCTTTAAGGTGGGTAATAAAGTTTGTATTAACAGTGATGTTGATCATACCAGTGAACAGTAATACAAGGTCATTTCTCTGTCATAGTTATGAGATGTTATAGAAGGAAGAATAATGGTATCTGAGAGTAGATCTTCATATGTCACTTGTTCTAACTTCCTGCTAGTCAGAATTTGATAGTCATCCATTCACTTGATGTAGTGCTGCCTGCTTCCTTAGCTTTTATCATTATTTTTCTGTGCCTGCCCTCCTCTCTTCCTATTTCTCCTATCTTTCCTGTCACTTCTTATTCCTTTTCTTTCCTTTACAGGTGGCATTACATTGAGTGACAAGCCCAAATGGTTTCCTGTAAGCCAAGAAACCATTTACAACGCTGGGTGGTAACCATATAACCAAACCATATGTGCTGCCTACGTGTCAACAAGTGGGTTGGTGGAGGGTTGGTGCCCCTCCCCGTAAAACAACTAACTCAGTGTCAAATGGCCACCCTGTATGGGATTATGGTGTCTGGCAATAGATAGATAGATAGAATAAAATGACAAGCCTTCAGAGGTCTTCAGCTATGTGTGTTACCCATAGACCCATCCTTTGAGTCACAGTTTTACCCTCCACTGGCTTGCATCTCTTTAACTCCATGCATCTAACACTAAGGTTTGTACAGTAGCTTTTCTTGTATGATCATAGAACTGGATTGTGCCCAGTGGAAATTTTTCAAGTAATAATGACAGAATCACAGAATCTCACCTCAGATACTTAAAGTTATCAAATATTTAGGAACTTTAGAAACTGTTGGATCATGTGACATTGTAGTACTGAAACCTTACATTTTTCTTCAAAAAATTTCAGCTTCACTAGCTTTGATAAAACGAGCATAGTGCCACACATATCCTGTCACCACTTTACCATATTTTACTCTATATTGTTGCCAAAAGAAATTATGAATTTTGTGGATTCAGTATATGATGTATTTACTGACCATTGTGGTGATAGGAGGTGGTGACCATTATCCACTAACTTTATGCATTGCTGTCTACTTCATCCATTCCCTTCTTCATTCTGTGTCTGTGTCTACCTTCCTCTTTCCCTGCTTTTCCCTTTCCCTCCTGTCACTTTTTATTACTCTTCTTTCCACTGGTCATGGCTCTGCATGGAGAGACAAGCCTGATGTTTCCTGTAACTCAGGAAACCATTTTCAGTGATGGGTAGTAATTATAAAACTAAATTATGAGGCAAAGTGGAGTTGCTACAGTGCCCCTGTTAACTGGGTGGAGAGATGCAAATGTGGTATCCATCCAGGAACCAAACCTCCTTACTATTCCCTGCACCTTGCTCTGGTGAGGCGCTGTCTGCTGCAAGGGAACATCGGTTCACTGCACAGGACAATCCTGCAGGGGCAGTTGCTTGCCTGCAGTTGATGGGTCTGCATGGCCAGACAGACTGGGTTTGATTATCAACAACTGACTTTAACTTAATACTGTACAGTATAATTGATATGTCCTTGAGTACTTAGCTTGAGAAACATTACGTCCAAGAAAATGAATGGAAAGTTACAAAAATATTCATTAAGGGTACTTACAACACTAGGTTGATGAAAGTAATAGATGATGGTATGAGAACTTTAGTTTGAAAAAAAAAAAAAAAAAAAAAAGTGACAGTAGTGGGTTAGGAAATATTCATAGAATGCACATAGATAAGATGCTGAAGTAAGTCTTTGTAGGTAAGGTACAGCAGACCTTTGTCTTACATGGCTAATGTGTTTACAAAGTTCCTCTTTTAAATGGAAACCAGGTAAGAGAGCCCTATCTACCCATGATAATAAGGCTAACGTATTTGCCAAATAGCTAGTCTCATTGCCACTTTCTCACTAAAACCATATAAGACTCCAAATTGCCAACTGATTTGCTTGCCAAGGAAATATCTTACTACACACTCGTAAAACAGACATGAGATAGTGACATCAGAGAAGTTTAAAGCAACAAGTATGGTACTGGAGTGGCAGTTACCTTGAATGACAACAGTGACTGGCAGCTTGACTGGGGAGGGATCTGGAGCTGAGAAATTGAGACAGGGGCTGGCCTTCAACTCGTCCGTGGTACATCTTTTTCAAGTGCTGGTATTCTGCCAAAATTGGTCCACAAACACTATGACAGGGCTGTGTTCGGGGTTAACAGGTCCCATTTGGGTTAACCTTGTATGAAGGAATGTCATGCACGGAAATCTATATAAGGTGAGGATTCTGTGTAGATAGTAATGTTAGAAAAGTATGTGATGTTAAAGAAGAGAATGACATAGGACATCAGTGATAGAGCAGTACGAAGAGAAGGAATGACTAAAAGGGTAAGAAAAGAATGAAAGTACAAAGTAGCTAGGAGACATTTTTTTCCCCTTGGCTTATATCTATTAGGGTGGTTTCCAGGGGTGATGCTGGTATTAGATACAGTATCGTGATGGTGATGTTGATTCTTTTATTTTATTTCTTTTGTAATAGCAGCTCAACACCATCGTATATGTAGTTGTACAGAATCAGAATACCCAATTATGTTTCCCATCATTATGCCTGAGATGGAGAGGTATAAGGGAGAGGCATATGAGCAGGAGGAGGGGTAGCCAAATGGCAGAGGACAGGGGAACATGGAGGCTATGCCCTTCTGACCATCGCTTATGGGATTAAATCATCTGGCGATAGATGGATGATGTTTTCATTCTCTGGCTCTGCATCTGCACTTTCTATCTCAACTTTGATTTTGGTCATTTTTTTATCATAGATTTTTAAGCTGAAAACACCATATTAAAATAAAAACTTACTTCTGTGTTTGGTTTACAGAACTGCCTTAATGAGGAGGGAACATTTTCGTGCTCATGCCTACCAGGGTATGAGCTGGATGATGAGTTCCAGTGCTTTGATGTTGATGAATGCCTGTTGCTGCTGTCCAGTTGCCAGCATGACTGTTTCAACATACCAGGAGGATATGATTGTCTCTGCCATGATGGCTATGAGTTGGATCTGAACAACAGCACCTGTATTGACATTGATGAGTGTGGAGCTGACAATGGCTGCTCTCACTTCTGCACTAACCACAATGGATCTTATGCCTGTCACTGTCCTCCTGGAACTACTCTTGCATCTGACGAACACACCTGCACTGACATCGATGAGTGTGAAAATGAAAATGGGGGATGTTCACATGATTGCCAGAATTTTGAAGGGAGTTATGAGTGCATATGCCCAAAGGGTCTGCAGTTGTTAGATGAAGGCAGTGTATATGAAAGGCGTCACATGTGTGTGGACGTGGATGAGTGTCTTGACAACAATGGAAACTGCAGTCAAAACTGTCTTAATTCTGAAGGTTCCTCTAAATGTGAATGCTATGAAGGATTCAGATTCAAATATCTGGAAGATGGTACTTACAGCCAGTTTGAGTGCGAAGATACTGATGAATGTCAGGTTGATAATGGTGGGTGTAGTCATGTCTGTGTGAACACTGTTGGAAGCTTTGAGTGCATCTGTCCTGATGGCATGACATTATTTGACACACCACAAAATGATTCAGAGGTATTGCAGTGCCAGGATATAGATGAATGCCTTAAGGAGAATGGTGGATGCAGCCATTCTTGCATAAATCTCCCAGGAACATATGAGTGTGAGTGCCCTGATGGCTGGGAGTTTGATATCCCTGATGATTATTTGGATTACTATGATGACTCGGCTAATAAAGTACTAAATGACGTGATATGGAGAAAGTGTATTGATGTGGATGAGTGCAGAGAAGATAATGGAGGATGCAGTCATACTTGTCAGAATGAGCCAGGGAATTACAAGTGCTCATGTCCAACTGGATATTTCCTTGGAGATGATGACCGTACATGCCATGACATAAATGAATGTATTGTTGAACAGGGAGGATGTTCTCACAAGTGCACAAACACTGATGGATCATTCATATGTTCCTGTCCAAGTGGATATGTGGTAAAAGATACCACACATTGTTTGGATATTGATGAATGTCTGAGTAACAATGGTGGGTGTTCATATGAGTGTGTAAATCAGATAGGGAGCTTTGTCTGCTCCTGTCCAGTTGGTTTTATCCTGGAGGAAGATAATGTAACATGCAGTGATGTGAATGAGTGTGGTGCAGATAATGGTGGGTGTTCCCATGACTGCCATAACTTAAATGGGCAATATATCTGTAAATGCCCTACTGGTTATACTTTGTCAGATGATGCTCACACCTGTGTGGACATAAATGAGTGCAAAGTAGATAATGGTGGTTGTTCACATAGATGCAAGAACAAGAAGGGCTTCCACAAATGCAAATGTCCATCAGGCCTCACGTTAGGTGTGGATGGACTAACTTGTCTTGATGTTGATGAATGTGGTATCAACAACGGTGGCTGCTCACATCAGTGTACCAACCATGAGGGTCACTACACCTGCCTCTGTCCAGCTGGCTCCTCTCTATCCCTTGATAATCATACGTGTGTGGATTTGAACGAGTGTGAAAGAGGGAATGGTGGGTGTAGCTACAAGTGTGTCAATAACGATGGGAGCTATGACTGCCACTGTCCACTTGGAATGGAACTTGGCAGTGATGGCCACACTTGCAGGGACACAGATGAGTGTGCACAGGATAATGGAGGTTGTAGTGGCCATTGTCACAACACCAGAGGCTCTTTCAGGTAAGATTGAAATATGTTTGATCTCAGGTTGTGGACTTCAGCCATGTGTGTGTATAGTATGCTTGCTAGTTAAACATCTATACCATGAAAAATAACATTATATTAGTGATTTTTATGAAGATAGTTCAGCATGTATCATTTTGATTTTTTCATTTCATATTGTATCACTGGCCTGTCTCTTTTTAGGAACTAACAAACAGAGGAGAGGATCCCTAGGCTAAGATGCAAATGAATGTGTTTGAATGGATGAGAAAATGGGGAGTGTGTCGTCCTGTCTCGGCTACCTCCCGTTCCTTGGGGGAAGCAGCCTAGGTATATAGATCGATAGATAGATATTGTATCACTATCTTCTCTGTTGCAGCAAATCCAGTATTATAAGACCAGACCAATTTATTCACCAGTAAAGTTACAAAAAAATTTTAAAGAACATATTGTTTTATATATTTACAGGTAATTCAGCAATAATATGAATCTTTTATTGGATGTGTACTGGTAACATAAAATTTTATAAGACATGCTATTGATGTTATTCATTAGTTTTACTTTTACTCTGTTACCAGAGGGATTTTGGTTTGCTCTGGGAATGAAATGTTTTGGGGCTTTTTCTTTTCTTTTAATGCAGTACCACTTAACATCAGCAAATGGTACTGTGTACAGTACTATAAAGTTAGAGTACTGGTAGCATTTTTGTACCAAGGACACTTTGCCTACCGCAATTGTCTATGAACTGTTCATTCTTCAGTTGTTTTTGCAGATTTTGTCAACAATCACCAGACACC
Organism: Coenobita brevimanus; assembly: GCF_032717465.1. NCBI lineage: Eukaryota > Metazoa > Arthropoda > Malacostraca > Decapoda > Coenobitidae > Coenobita > Coenobita brevimanus. The sequence goes on along the minus strand of NC_136967.1, from coordinate 60,569,893 downwards.
CAAAGTCTCCCCATCTTATGTTCATTGTTAGCGGGAGAAATATTATTACTATTATTATAATTATCATTATTATTGTTATTCTTTTATTATTATTATTATTATTATAATTGATTTGAGAGAGGTGAAGTCAGTGAATGTATAGCGAGGTTGGATGGTGAGGAATTGGAAAATGTGAGTACGTTTAAGTATTTGGGTAGTGTGATGAGTAAGGATGGAGGTTTGGAGGGTGAAGTGCTTGAAAGGGTACAGCAGGGAAGAAAGGTTGCTGGTTCCTTGAAAGCAGTGATAAGAAACAGGGAAGTGAGCATGGAAGTAAAAAAGTTACTACATGACAGTATTGTGATACCAACTCTAACGTACGGAAGTGAAGCTTGGACGTTGTTGGAAGGACACAAGTCAAGAGTGAGAGCAGTGGAAATGAGTTATTTAAGAGGAGCTTGTGGAGTCACGTGGAGAGACAGGCTGACGAATGAGGATATAAAGGAGCGTTGTGGTGTTGATGTGGATGTGATAGGAAGCGTTGTGAGGAACACACTGAGGTGGTTTGGCCATGTGGAGAGGATGGAGGGTGAAAGACTGACGAAGAGAGTGTATGTGAGCGAGGTGGAGGGTGGAGGGGGGAGGGGGAGACCGAGGATGAGATGGAGGGATGGGGTGGAGAGGTATATGAGAGAGGGGGGTGTGAGTTGGGAGCAGGGTAGTGAAATGGCGGGGGACAGGGCGACTTGGAGGCGATTTGTTTGTGGCCACCCCAAACGGGATTGAGGCGTCTGGCAATAGATAGATAGATAATTGATTTTAACTATTATCACTATTATTTTTATCATCATCATCATCAACATCCATATCTCCTTTCCCACCCTAGGGCAGGGTGAGGAGTAGCAACATCCAGACAGCCTAAGTCTGCCTAATTCAATGGGCCACACTTCCATTCACTCATCATTCAAGTCCGTGGAATCCTGGCTTCATCAGATAGACCAAAAAAATTTCACCACGTTCTGTAGCCTATCTGATAGAGTCAGTCTGAATGCCGTCACATTAAAAAGGAGTTATTTTTATTATTATTATTATTATAATAAGGGGTGGTTGGGGTTTATTGCTCATGTAATGCCACTCTGGGATGAGTGAGACTGGTCACACTCATCTTAAATGTCAGGATCAAGTTGACTAGCCCCGGGCTTCTACGTTCCTCATGGGGCTACATAGGATTGGATGATGGATGGATGAATTATTGTTATTATTATTAATGAACATTGTGAGGAGAAGAGCATGATCAGGGATCTGGCACCCCTTTTTAATGTGACATCATCTGGACTGACTCTATCAGATATGTTTATGTGAAGCTACAGAACATGGTGAATGTTTTTGGCATATCAGATAGAGCCAGGATTCCAGGGGCTTGAATGGTGAGTGAATGGAAGCGTGGCCCATTGGATTGGGCAAGTTTGGGCTCTCTGGACGTTGCTACTCCTCACCCTGCCCTAGGGTGGGAAAGGAGATCCAGATGATGATGATGATGATGATGATGATGATGATGATGATGATGATGATGATGATGATGAGATGATGATGATGATGATGATGATGATGATCATCATCATCATCATCATCATCATCATCATCATCATCATCATCATCTTCGTCATCATTATTGTAATTGCCATTATAAAATTCAAGGTTGTTTTTGTTCATGGCAAAAGGGATAATCTACGGTACTTTTTGGAGGGTTTGCCCTGAAATTATTGGTATTGTTTTCAGACTTGTATCAAATAATATAAAGTACAGTAGTTCCTCGTTTTTCGCTGCTTGGATATTCTGCCAAAACCGTGCGAAATGCATAACGTTGAAGTGTGAAGTTAAGAATCAATGGGAAAAATAGAGGAGCGTTCCAGTGGGACACTTACCTACCCTATCAGAAAGCACCATAACACCAGCAGAAAGTACTATAACACGAAACAAGCCCTACCCAAAATTAAATGAAGAGTGTTTACTAGTGCTAAAACACAACACAATAAACATGTACCTGAAAAGGCATTAAAACTGTTATAAAGAGCTGCAACACCAAAAATCCTACCTGAAAAGGCATTAAAACTGTTATAAAGAGCTGCAACACCAAAAATCCTTACCGGAAATAAAGTGAAGACTGGCTTGAGTGGCAAGTGAAGGTGTGTTGAGGGTGGATGGGCTAGTTCCCGATGTCACTAACCATGGAAAAACTGCCACTCTTCACCAGATTATTTAATTTTCAACATCAAAGTCTGTCAACTAAACCCCGGTCATTTTATGTGCCTTCTTTGACACTAAAAGGAAGGGAGAAATTATAACAACATTATTTTACTCACTGCTACAAGGAAGAGAGGATGTAATGTAGTCAAATAGAATAAAAAATTGGTGGGCTGAGTCTACCATCACTGTATTGGGATGGTTATTATTCTTTCCATCCTTAAATATCGATAAACTTTATTTTACATCCATTTCATGTATTTGTCCATCAAAACAAACATAAATAGTGCTATGAGAAACATGTAACGCTTCATTGTTAAAAAATAATATCATGACAAGGCTGAAGATCGTACATACAGTATGTAACGATCGTAAACAATAACAAACAGATGTGTGTCTAATGCCCTGCCTGACCTGCTGTGTATTCACAACACGGCTGAAGATCCTACATTACTATCATAAACAGTGACAAACTCACGTGTGTCTACTGCCCTGCTTGACCTGCTGTATAAAGTTTCGTTCCGTTTCGTTTTTAAAGGCTCCAACATGCTTGCATGTGTCGGCCTTGGTCACCTAATGGCGGCTCTCCACGCTGCACGATCCATTGCAGCCTCCCTGTTCAGTCCCTTAACCCTAAGGTCACACTTAATGACTTCGTCCCATGTCTTTCTCGTTCTACCCCTCATAACCCCACCCCCAACATTAACACTTCCCACCTTCCTCACCCAATTATCATCCCCCATCCTCTCCACATGTCCAAACCACCTCAATCTACCTCTCCTCATCACAACACCAATACACTCCAGTCCCATCATGGAAAACTATTGCATAGAAAAATAGACGGAGCCTAGACTGAGCGTCGGTACTCATCGTCTGCTGAGTTAGGGCTGCCGGCTGGGAGCAGCGAAATGTAGGGAAACTAGCGAACTGTGAGACAACTCGGAAACTTTTCTCGTGCGAAAAACGATGGGTTGAATTAAAATGTGTTGAAATACGAGGAGTTACTGTACTGTAAGATGCATTCTGACTGTGTTTTGCTCTAATCTTTTTTTTTTTTTTTTTTTTTTTTTTTTTTTTTTAAGGTTATTTGCTGGGCAAACCAGATGAAGGTTTTGCTCTAACCTTTTTTTTTTTTCCCAAAAAAATATTTTTTTTTTTATCATTTTCAAGGTTATGTGCTGGGCAAACCAGATGAAGGGCATAGCTGTTATTTTTATGCCCTATTTTGTAGACATAGTACTTGATTTTGATCCATAGATATTTCTTTACTGCCAAAACTAATGTCACTATGAATATTTTCCATGCTTCATTTTATTTATTTATTTATTTTTTTTAGATATAAGAAGAAAACAGCTCAGTGTAAAGTCTAGACAGTCTAGGAAATTTTCCCCAGACTCTTTTACTCTCATCTTAAATGTTGGGACCAACTGCCTAGCCCTGGGCTCCAACGCTCCTCGTGGGGCAATGTAGGATTGGATGATGGATGGATGGATGGATCAGTTTGTTCTGCCAAGTTTCTCTCTTAAAGTTAACCCTTGTGAGTTAAATTTGGTCCAAAATTAACGGAGAAAGATTCTCATGTATAATATGAAAACTGTTTTGAAAAAATTAACATCAAAGTTTTTCTTTAGTGTTGGCTTATGTTCCATGTTGACATTTTTTAATATATTCTGTGTTGGATAGTACCCTTGGGAGCTGTCACTCAATGGGCAGCACTTGATGGTCCCAAACTGCCTAATGCCTGACCTCTGTGGAGGTATATCACTATGAAAAATTTAATTTTCTTAGGTAAAAAGCTATGGTTGTTCTCATGGGGCAACGTAGAATTGGATGATGGATGATGGATGTGAATTGTTCTGGATCTCCAGGACTATTGATGCATTGCCCTTTGGGTTCCCATCCTGCATAAAACCTAATTGTGGGTGGAAATCAACCACTAGAAAATTTGATTTTCGTAGGCAAATACTGTTGGTATTGCCTGAGACCCTCAGGGCTGCATCCCTCCCAGGTCTCCAGCCCAGCCTAAAACCTGGTCTGGATGGAGGTCTAACACTCTACATAACTTTGTTTTCTTAAGTTCGATGGTAGGTGGGGGCGCTCACCATCCACTCACTCAATGTAGTGCTGCTCTCGGGTGTCTGCCCTGTCCTCTCCTCCATCCTTCTTTCCTTCTATCTTCTTCTGTCTTTCTTTCCTTCATTCTTTCCATGTCCTTCTGCCTACGGGTGACTTTACACTCCCTCTTGTCTTTCATTCCTTCATTCTTTCCTCTTCCTTCTGCCTATGGGTGACTCTACACTGAGTGACAAGCCAAATGGTTTCCTGTACACCAGGAAACTATTTACTATGCTGGGTGGTAACCATATAACCAAATTTTGGTGCCTGGTGGTTTAGTGGGTAATTATTGTGCTTCAATTGGAATGAGCCGGTGAAGGTTTATATCCAAGGGGTTGTTTGGGTTTATTGCTCAAGTAATGTCACTCGGGGATGAGTGAGGCTGGTCACTCTCATCTTAAATGTCAGGATCAACTGCCTAGCCCCGGGCTCCTATGCTTCTCATGGGGCAACGTAGGATTGGATGATGGATGGATGAAAAAAAAAAAAAAAAAGGGTGTGCATTGGGAAAAACATTCACACACAACAAGCTCTATTGTGCAGTCTCGCTTGAAAATATTTGGGAAAATATTTATTGTTGCCAGACTGTAAAAAAGCTTCAGTTGTGTGTCGCCCAGCGATTGATGTATTATCCCAGTTTTGTTTAGAGGTCAAATCCCCCACCCACACCCCCCCAAAAAAATTGTAGATTATGCCCTTAAATAGATGTGACCATATTTGTTCATAGTGTCTTCAGTTTATGACTGCTAATCATTTTAAGGATAGAGACATAAGCCATTAGTTTCTCTGAATTCATTATAAAAAGATTGGGAATAAAGCTGTGGAGGAAAAGAAAAATCCCATATTATTCACATTTCCTGTCTAGGTGTGAATGTCAACTTGGATACCGACTTGGCGCTGATGGAACTACTTGTGAAGATATTGATGAGTGCTCCTTGGCTAATGGTGGTTGTTCCCATGGCTGTCTCAACTCAAAGGGATCTTTCAGCTGCACGTGCGTAACCACTCACAGTCACGATTATGCCTCCCAATCTCCCTCTTTCTCTCTTTGTTTATAAATAAACAGATTTGCAGGTTGTAGGTGGTGGCGACCATCTTCCCCTTGTTTAATGTAGTGCTGCCTACTTCTTCATCTTTGTCATTCTTTTTGTGACTGCCCTTGTCTCTCCTTTTTCTCCCTTCTTTCCTGTCACATTTTATTACTCTTCATTCCATTTCAGGTGGCACTACGTTGACAGACAAACCAAATGGCTTCTTGTAAGCCAGAAAACCATTTACAGTGCTGGGTGGTAACCATATAACCAACCCATATGTGTTCCCTATGTGTCAGCAAGTGGGTTGGCGAAGGATTAGTGCCCCGCTACATAAAATAACTCAAAGGCAAATGACCACCCCTTATTGTAGTCATTATTGCATCTGCCAGTAGATAGGTAGATAACGTAGGTTCAGTGAGGGTACATTTAGTATAATGAAAATGAGTCACTTTTTTTTTTTTTTTTTTTTTACCTATACAGTATCAGTTTCAGTGAAAGTCAAAGCACAGTACAGTTACAGTACAGTGCTAGTAGACTTACAAGTGCATTTGAACCTGTAATATTTTAGAATTATTGCTATGAAACTTTGTGAAATGGTTGGCTAGAATAACCCCTGGGTGGTACTGATATGAGTGAAATATGGCCACAAGCTTGGTAACTCGCCACACAGTCATCACTCTCAATGTAGGAAGTGCATCCACAAGTAAATAGAGTTCTGGTCCAAGCTGAGACTCCCATTACATATCTTATCACACATCTAAGTTTCTTTTTTTTTTTTTCCTAACAATTTCCAGCAACTGTTGGGAAGTAATTTGCTGGTTATGATACTTGGTTCAGCTCCCATTCCATAGAAGATGTCGGTTTCACCATGGTCAATCACAGTATGGGGATTCTCAAAGAGAAAGTAGGCATTGTTTTTATTTTTTTGGATATAGTGGAGGCAGCAGTAAAAAAGAAAGTGTTCATGGCTTGGATTGAAGGTGAAAGTAGGGAGTTTACTGGTTTACTAAGTGTAGAGCTGGAAGAGGATTATGTATGTTGAACCTTTCTCTTACATGGATCCCACTTGCACAGATTTCACTTATACGGTGCCCTAAAACTCTGCCAAAATTAGGTGAGGTGTTCATGAATTGTGCCAGAAATTGGTGAGGTGCTTTAAAAAACCCATATGGTGACATGTAGGTTGCCATCTTGGCATCCATTTTGACCCGTCAAGAATTAAAGGGTTTTTGCCAAGAATGTGAGATAATTTGAGACTTGCACCTAGCACCCCCTATCATTTGGGGTCAGAGGGATATTACTTGGCAAGTTAAAGTTTGTCCTGGTGAGCTTTTTCTCATTTTAAGCCATGAAATCTGTTTAATGTTACTGTCTTATGTCTTGTTTTACTTCTATACAGTAGGTTATGCCCTTGAGAGGCATATCTATAGTGTGGTTGGGGGTCATAGAGGATATATAGTAGGCGAGTTGGGGTATGGTCAGAGACTTGGATAATACTTTAGCTTTTTTATAATGCATTCAATGGTTCCACTTAGATGTTCTCCTTTTATACACAAGGCGAGGTTAATACTTTACCCATGTAATTGGAGCCAAAAAGGTGACAGGACAATCATGTAAATGATCTGAATAGTATACATAATAAAGGTGAGATTTTCAGGATCCTGTAGCTAGATATGTGTTAGGTAGTAATAATGTTGAGTTACCTGTGAAAAGTGGCTTAGGCAGTGTTGCTCATTTAAGTGCTAAAATAAGCTGTGCTTGGAGAGAAAATTATGATGATCAGCTATATTTGGAGTTTGGTTGGTACAGTGATAGTCTGGATTTACAGAGTTTGGCCCCTTTCCCCACCCCATCTGGTTGAGTATGACAATGTTAAGAAAGAAGTTCCAATTACATTATCCATTATATCCAGGTGCCCAGCAGGATATGAGCTGAATGAAAACCAGTACAGCTGCCGGGATGTTGTTGAATGTCAATCTTCCCCTTGTCACCATGCCTGCCACAACACACTGGGGTCATACTACTGCTCTTGCACCCTTGGCTACAGACCTAGGCCAGAGTGAGTGTTATTAGGCTATGCTGACAAGCAGTAAATCATATAAAGAGGTTAGCAAGTAGGTTCAGATGTATTTTAGAATGTTTCATTCAAGCATCATGTGTCACATTTTTTTTAGCATTTAAAAAGAACCTCGGTGTCAGCTGTTACTTTTAATGTATAGTGTTTAATCACACCTCCCTTATCTAGACTGCATTAAGCTGGACCTCAGGTACCCAGGCTGTGGCTAGAACTTCATAGATCAGACTTTTGAAAAGTCAGACTTTTAACTACAACAATATTAGCAAGCTGAATGAATTTAAAAACTGAGTTACTAACAGAAATAATCGCACAGGTATTATGAACTTTTTTTTTTTTAATCAAATGAAGCACATTCTCAGGAAGAAATACTGTATGTGTTCTTACCTACCTAATTGTTCTTACCTAATTGTATCTTTACAGGAATGAGTCAAGCTCGTACTGTCCCGTGTCTTAAACCATATTTATCATACATATCCTTAAATTTGTGAACTGTTTTGGCACACACTATTTCATTCGGTAGTGCATTCCATTGATCAGTTGCTCTGTTTGGGGAACTGAATTTCCTTACATCTTTATCACCTCTCTTCTTATGCAGTTTTTTGCAGTGTCCTCTTGCTGATGCTTCTCCATATGTTAAGTAATCATTTATGTCTATTTTCTCCTTCTCTGATATGCACTTATATAGCATTATCATGTCACCTCTTTTCCTTCTCTCCTGTAGTGTTGGTAGATTCAGTTTATTTAGTCTTTCTTCGTAGCTTAGGTCCCTTAAGCTTGGTATCCATCTTGTAGCGGCCCTTTGAACTTTTTCAATCTTGACTATGTGTTTTTTGAGATAAGGACTCCAGACTACTGATGCATATTCCAGGGTTGGTCTAATGAATGATGTTAGTATCCTTCTTAGCATGTCTTCATTTATGTATGTGAATGCTATTCTCATATTTGCAAGCAGTGTATACATGTTCCGTACCTTCTTGCTGATGTGGTCAGCCGGAGATAGTCTGTTATTGATAATCACACCTAGGTCTTTCTCTCTTTCTGATGTGTATAGGGTTTTATTTCCTAACGTATAATCCCAATCAGGTCTTTTTCCACTTTTACCAAACTTGATTACATGACATTTGTCCACATTGAATTCCATTTGCCATGTACTACTCCATTCATGAAGTTTATTTAATTCTTCTTGTAGCTCCCTACAAGAGTCTGTCCTAGTAATTCTCCTTTGTATTTTTGCATCATCTCCAAACATATTCAGATAGCTCTCATTTCCAGTGTTACTGTTTATATCATTTATATACACTAAAAACATGATTGGTGCCAGCACTGAATCCTGTGGTACTCCACTAGTCACTTCTTTCCATGATGAGTAGTTTCCTCTTAGTACTGTTCTCATTTCTCTTTTTATGAGAAAGTCTTGCATCCAACAAAACAGTTTGCCTCGAATTCCTCCTTGATGGTACAGTTTCCATAAAAGTCTTTGGTGTGGTACTGTGTCAAAAGCTTTCTTGAAATCTAAATAGATACTGTCCACCCATCCTTCCCTTTCCTGTATTGTGTTTGTTACTCTGTCATAGTAGCTCAACAGATTAGTAACACATGATTTCCCTTTTCTGAAACCAAACTGTCTTTCTGTTATCATACTGTGTTCTTCTAGATGATTTACCCAAGCTTTTCTTATAAGTTTTTCTAATACCTTGCTTACAACTCTGGTCAGTGATACTGGTCGGTACTTGAGTGGATTTTGTCTGTTTCCTTTCTTGAATAAGGGGACAATATTTGCTTTTTTCCAAATATCAGGTAGTTTTCCTTGACTCGAGGATTTCTTGAAAATTAAAAATAATGGTTTACTTAACTCCTTTGCACATTCTCGTAGTACCCAACATGAAATTTCATCAGGACCACTTGCTTTTCCTCTGTCTAATCTACTTAACTCCTCCTGTATTACTTTTTCTGCTATTTGTGTATCTGGTAGTATGTGTGGACATGCGTGTTCCATATAGTCCCTCTCAGAATTTTTTTCTTCTGTAAAAACTAATTGGAAATTCTTATTTAGTGCTTCACAAATATCTTTCTCTTGTGTATAAGTGATTCCCTCGTCCGTAATGGATTGTATTATATCTTTTACTTTGGTTCAGCTTCTGATATAGCTGTAAAACAGCTTTGGTTGATCACTACTTTTATTTATGATATCCTCCTCAACTGTTTTTGGGCTTCCCTCCTTCTTCTTGTATAATCGTTTCTTGCCTGTTTATAATTATTATACGCCCTTTCACTATTGTGTCTTCTGTATCTATTCCACAACAAATCTCTTCTTCCTTTGATCTTTTACATTCTGTATTGAACCATTTCTGTATTTTCTTATCTGCTTCTTTGTGCTGTGGGATGTACTTCTGGACTCCTATTTCATAAAATTCACAGAATTTTTTATATACAGCATTTAAATCTTGTCCTCTAAGCTCATTTTCCCAATCAACTTCTAAGAAATACTTCTTTAGGTCTTGATAATTTCCCTTTTTATAGTTTAGGCTCTTTTTGTAACTATCATTGCTGTTTACTATGTCATATGCTATCCTGAAGTTATAATTTAGTACTGCATGATCACTTTTGCCGAGTGGAGGGTGATATATTAAACTGTCAGTATCATTTTCTTGCCTAGTAAATATTAGATCTAGCACTGAAGGTACATCAAGTCCTCTTTTTCTGGTGGTTTCCCTCACATGTTGCGTTAGGAAAAACTCTTGTACTAGATCCAGGAGCTTTTGGTCCCAACAGCTTTCTTGGCTAATTATATCTAGAGTATTCCAATTTATATTTGTATTAAAATCCCCAGTTAGTATAATTCTTTCCGATTTCTCTTCCATTTTATGTAGTAATGATCTTAAACTCTGAATTGTACTCTCTGCCAGGTCCTCATATTCATCTCTTTCCCATGTGTTTGATCTGGGTGGCATGTACAAATTGGCTACAATTACTTTACCTTCAGATGTGTTGATCTCTACTGCAATCAGTTCTACTTGTGATGGTATATCTAGTTTTATTTCCTTGACTTTTAGCAGCCGTGGCTCAGTGGGTTAGAGCGCTCCGCTCTGACCGTAGGGTCGGAGGATCGAATCCACCCAAGGGTCATTGGTAGACATCAGGAAGGGCATCCAGTCATAAAATGCTACACGCTCCAAACCAAAGTCCTCTACCCAGGGGCAACGCCTTAGCCCTTATCCAAAAACGGGTACCTGGCGTAAAACTCACACAAACTCACTTTTAGATTTTTCGTAGTTAATATTATAATTCCTCCTCCTTTTTTTAAATTTCTGTCTCTTCTCCATATATTGTATTCCTCTAAGTTTAGTATATATGTCATTGGATATCCTTGGTGTTAATTTTGTTTCAGTTAGGCATATTATTTGTGGTTCATTTTCTCTGACATAATCATTCATCTCCAGTAATTTAGATACCATTCCATCCACATTTGAGTACATCAACTTTATCATCTTGTTTATATACTTGTCATGTCATGGTTCTACTATCTTCCTCCTTTTTCTTCCATCCTGTTTGTGTACCACTTTCGTACCTGCAATCCTATTACTTTGTAAAAAAATTTCTTCTTCTCCTCTTCTGATCTTCCCTTATTTTTTGTTTTTGCTTCCTCCCTTTTCTCTTTCAGTAATTCCAGTTCCTCTTGTGTTAGGCATCTTTTTATCCATACATTTTTGAACTCCTCTTTTTCCATAAGATTCTTTGCATTTTTTAGTATGTCTTCCACAGTGTTTACACTCTGGAAAGTCACCTTTAGAGGTCTTGTCTTGCTTTTCTCGTACTTCCCTAACCTTTTGTGTTCCTCTATGACTTTACTACAGATTTCCTCTGATACTTCTTTCAGTAAGCTCATTACATTTTCCATCTCCTTTTTGTCTGTTGTGATCTTGTTTTTTACTTCCTCCTCTTCTATACCAGTGATTACTATAGATTTGTTTATCTCTACTGAATCTCTGACTAACTTTGGATTGTTTTGGATTATTCTTTTCACTTCCTTTTTAATGCTTTTTTCCTCCACCCTTGTTTCTAAGTCTTTTTTTACTGTGTGTGTGTGTGTGTGTGTGTGTGTGTGTGTGTGTGTGTGTGTGTGTGTGTGTGGAAGCCAAGATTTTTAGAAGATTTGGAGAATGAGTGAATGTCTGTGTGGTCTGTTTCACTTGTTAGAGTATCGGTAGTTTCAATCATGTTTGTTTTCCTATTCCTGTTTGTAGAGTATTCCTTACCCAGTTTATTGTTGGCGAATAGGGTTTGCATGATGATGGTAATGATGAGGTACTGTACAGTATAATTTATTCATTATACACAAGGAAACCTTTAACCCTCGCTTAGAATTACTGTAGTACTGTACTGTGGTCTATGATATAGTGGCATTGGTACAAGACAGTGAACATACAGTAATGTATTTAAAGTTGTAATAGCTTATGGTTATTTGCTGAAGAGGTGTTAAGGGTGTCAATTGTATTGGGCACATGGGATGTTTGGTTTAAAGTATTATTTTTCCTGAAGACAAAGTTGAGGACTTTGAGTGGCTGAGTGAGTGAGTTTTCTGTCAGTACATTTGGGAGTTCATACTCTACAGCCTGTAGTTGTAGCCCTCTCCAGCTGATGTTTCGTTGTCCGACATGATCAGGTCAACCCTAAGATCAGAGTGATCAAAAGGGTCAAGGCAATAAAGCAGTCTTTTATGTACAAGAGTATAGGCATGTAATTGGCATAACTGGAAAGGACATTCAAAGTGCAGTAATTTGTGCTTTTATCAAAATTTGATACAGCCCTCTGGAAATTGGCAAATTACAAAATGCTTCAAATAATTGTCATTGTCGCTACCTCATTAGGTGCTATGAAAAAGTGACAAAGTTCAGGTTAATTTTTTTTTTTTTTTTTTTTTTTTTTTTTTTTTTTTTTAATGCTTGCACCTTCCTACAGTACATCCCAGTGAATGGATCGTGAATTCTAACTGAGTGGCCACAAAGCCTGAGATCAATGAATAACAGACTCTGTTGAACATGGCAACAATTAAATGAGGGTTCATCTTTGAGACCATAGCATGGCAACATGCAGCTAGTTTTACTATGTGAGATATTGTGTTTTGCATGTGTATTGCCATTATGCATATACTGTATTGTCTATGTATATGTACAGTACTGCATATACTGTACTCTATATATTCAGTGTAATGTAAGTTGAGACTTGAATAATGAACAAGTGGATGTCCGAATCATTTCATCATGCAGTCTGTTTATAGTTCTCCTAATTTTATAATTTCCTTTTGCTGTTTCTGAATCCTACCCATCCTACATTCTAATGGGATATAGGATTAGGATGTTAGTAATAATGATGGCAATGTTTATGCAGTTTTGTCAGGGATGCATTTTTTTTTTTTTTTTTTTCATAGTCACTAATTGTTAGATGCTTAATAATCTTGTGGTAGAGTTCTCAGGGCAGCTATAGTAGTGCCTTACATACATAAGTTTAAAGCCTAGAAGAAAACTGTAACTTTTCTGTCATATAAATGTGTTGCAAACAGCATCGGTTGCTCTCCTATCCTTAAATGTTCTTAGCTACAGTTACCCAGCTATGGGCTCTTACACCCTGAAGAGAGTACAGTGAGATTGGCTGTTACTGTTTATTTACTGGTAGGTACGTTTATACCTTGAAGGAATATTAACTGTGGAATGCTATTCCCTGGTGTGTGTCAGCGGTGTGGGTCAGTGCTGGGATGTTAATGAGTGTGAGGAGAGCAATGGCGGGTGTGCCCAGGACTGTTTCAACACTCTAGGCTCTTATCACTGCGGCTGTTCCACTGGCTACCAGCTCAGTGAAGATGGACGCTCATGTGAAGGTCAGTATGCATTGTGTTTCTCCATACCACCGTTTCAGTAAAAAGATCTTGTGTACAGTCACCACTCGCACAACATGCGATCTTAGTGCGCAAAACTCACATAACACGGAAGGCACAATTTGAGGGCAAAAAATGGTCACAACGCGAAAATGTTAGACAACGCAGGTGGAGGAAGCTGGCCATTTTTTGAAAACCATACTACACTGCAACGATCGAGATAACACGGCCAGAGGCCCCATATTATGGTTCAAACAGCCATAATGTGGAAAAACAGGATCATAACGCGATGGGAATGAACATAATGTGGCCACTGATAGTCTTAGTGCGGGTTGCATCAGCCAATAATGTATAGCTGTCACGTGTCTGTGTGGGGTATTGTCACGGTCCACTGAGCATTCCTGCCCTAGTTGAGCCTACCCTCTCCCCTCAGTCTGGCTGCTCACATGCTCTGTGTGATCTTTGCTCTTGTTTTTGGCCACAGAACTCCACTCCACCTCCCCCCAGCAAGCCTACAACCTCTTCCATTCAAGGTGGGGAATCCTCTAGTGTTTGTATGTAATGAAGTCTTTATTAGGTAGGTAAATGTCCTAGAAAAAACCCTGAAAATTACCCCAAAAGGTGAAATTGAGTTTGGCTTGGGTACCATGAAACCCTTTAACGTATAAACACATGGCCCTATAACGTGGAATTTTCATGAATTAGGATACAATATTCCCGTGTTATGCGAGCGATGACTGTAATGTATAATTATGGGTTCCTATGGAAATAGGGATGGTTGTATAGGAATGAGTGTGAAAAATAGTGTGAAAATGTGTAGGATAGTAGTGGGAGGGTACAGACTCATGGAAGCAAGGTAAGGAGCAGATGGAAATATTTTGAAAAGCTAATGAATATGAATGACGAGAGCAGGGTGACGGTGGAGATGATTGGTTTTTGATGGTGCACAGAGACTGTCGTGCCTGAGAGTATGACATTGACAGAAGCAAAGAATGCCATGAAGAGTTTGAAGAAGTGGAAGGCAGCATGTGTTGATGAGATGTTTCCAGAGATAATAAAATGTAGTGGAGAGAGATTATTTGATTTTTGGAATATGTCTGAAAGCTTCGATGAGTGAAATTGTACCAGAGAAGTTGAAGAAGGCTGTGATTGTGCATGTGTGCAAAAGTAGAGATGATCAAAGTAAGTGTGTGAATTAACTGCTGAGTGTTGTAGGAAAAGTATGTGGAAGAATAAGTATATTTAGAAGAGAGAAAGAAAAAAATGCAATACTGTATATCTGAATGTTGGTGGATGATGAAGAGGGGTAGTGGATGAATGGATCAGGTACTTACAGTAAGACATTGGAGAATACATGTGAAAATTATTCTTATGGCATTCATGCAGTTTTTATAACAAAATGCATAGGTAGAGAGTGGGGAAGGTGTCATGTATGTATGTTGTGGATGGAAAACTGTCACAAGCTGTAATGACTGTGCTGTGAGAGGTTAGCATGTGTAAGATTATACTGTAGTACAGTACATCCCCAGAGTATGCGAGTTCCGAGTACGCGATCTCCCTTATACGAGAGGACTTTTTTTTTTTTTTTTTTTTTTTCTTTTTTTCTTTTTTTTTAGTACACGAATTGAACTCCTTGTAAGCGAGACGGGCAGCGAAGAGTTGCACAATTCTGGGGTAACGCCGAGTACGGGACATTGCCCCCCGAAGAAGCGATAACGGTAGCCTACACTCCACCCACCTTCAGCCATATGCTTGTTGGTTTAGTTAAGTCATATCCCTGTTGATTTACCTAGTAAAGCCATAATCTTGTTGGTTTACTTCATCTTAGGTAATACTGTATGTCTTAGATAGTTTCCCTGTACAGTACAATACTTATGTCTGAATAGCATCTCAAGAGTTGCCCATGAAGGGGGGTGCCACCCATATGTAATTTTTCCCATAAGTTTATGCATTCACAGTACTCAAATTCCTAGTACGCGATGTCCTCTGCCGCCCATATAGGCACGTACTAGGGGGATGTACTGTATGGTACCTTGTAGGTAATTTTTGAGGTATGTGTGGTGAACATAGTGGAGACAAGATGAGACATAGTGATTCGTGAGAGATTTGGAGTAAGGATAAATGTTAAAATTGGGGTAAAAGTTTGTGTTTGCATGATGTGGTCAAAAGGAGAAAAATTATATAGATTGGGTGATGAAATTGGTATCTATTGGTGAGTTTGAAGGTTGGAGGAGGTGTGATAGGTCAAGATGATAGAAGGTGTAGAAGGTAAATGACAATGTAAGTTAATGAGGTATGAAAGGTTATTTTGTTTTGGAGCTAACATGGATGGAAGTACAGCAGTCAGATGATGTCTATATACCAAATTACGTGACAAGGGTTGGCACCCTTTTTTTGTAACTTTATAGTTGATGGAATGACTGTATCTGACAGCATCAGTAAAGAAAGAAAAAAAAAAGTACATTATATGCAGATGGTTATTCTTGTGAAGTAAAGCAAGGATTCTGAAGACATATGCAGTGTGCGAATGTTTGTGTGGCCCATGGGACTGAGCATACATGTACAGTTGATCATTTTTCCAAAGTAGTATTTTCTTTTACCCCATTTATTGATCCTAAATGATTCCATCTTTGGGTAAGGCATATGGGTGATGATGATGATGACATTGGTGATGTAAGAATAAAGAACTGGAATGAGAAACTGCAGATTGAATATTATATATACAGTATATGTACTATACATATATACATATGTACACACATGTATGTGTGTGTGTATATATATATATATATATATATATATAAAATCATTTATTCATCATCCAATCCTATATTGCCCCATGAGGAGCATAGGAGCCCAGGACTAGGCAAGTTGGTCCTGACATTTACGATAAGAGTGCCCAACCTCACTCATCCCTGAGTGGCATTACATGAGCAATGAACCCCAACCACCCCTTGGATATAAACCTTCACTGGCTTAATCTGATTTGAGTGCCATAATTACCCACTAAACCACCATGTGCCGAAATATGGCTATATGGTTACCACCCAGCATAGTAAATGGTTTCCTGGTGTACAGGAAACCATTTGGTTTGTCACTCAGTGTAGAGTCACTCACAGGCAGAAGGAAGAGGAAAGACTGAAGGAAAGAAAGACAGAAGAGAGAGTGTAAAGTCACAAGTAAGCTGAAGGACGAGGAAAGAATGAAGGAAAGACAGAAGAGGATGGAAGAAAAGAAGGATGGAGGAGAGGAAAGGGCAGACACTCGAGAGCAGCACTACATCGAGTGAGTGGATGGTGAGTGCCCCCAACCACCACTATATATATATATATATATACTGTGTATATATATTATATATATATATATATATTATATATACAGTAAACAGTACTCGTCAGAAGTATTCAGCGTTGTCCGCCAGGCGCGCAATACTTATGGCCCAAAAAGAATCACCCATTCTGGGGGGTAAGAATTGAGCCACAAGTTTGAGCTCCGAGCATGACGTCACGGTAGCCTGGGGCCTTCCGACGCGCTGGTTGGTTCCCGCCTCAGTCGCCCACGGGCTGCCTGAGAGAGAGGAACTCCGCCGAGTGTCCCTCTCAAATTGCGCCATTTTTTACCGAGTGTCCCACAGTGTTCTGGCCTTCACAACTTTGTTATGGCACCTACCCGTGAACTATCGAGTGAAATCATATCCCAGATCATTGCTCTAAAGGAGGCAGGCCACCAGACAAAGGAAATTAGTGAATTGGTTGGTGTGGCACGATCGACAGTGCGCCGTTGGTGTGCGCGGTTTCGGGAGGAAAACAGTGGTGCAGTTCCCACAAAGAAACCGCGGTCTGGTAGGCCTAGGAAAACTTCCCCAAGGTCTGTTAATGTTTTAAAACGTGCAGTGGAGTTTAATCCTCGTGTGAGTGCAAGGAAAATTAAGGAGAGCAACCCGGAAGTGTTTGGTGAGGTGTCAGTGAGAACAGTGTCTCGTAGGGTGCATGAGCTTGGTTACACAAGTCACAGGCCTGTGAAAAAGCCTCTTCTCACCAAGAGCCAGAGAATTCGTAGGCTTGCCTTTGCTAATAAATATCTAATCTGGGGTGAGGAGCAATGGTTGTCAGTGTTGTGGTCTGATGAGGCAACGTTTAGTGTTACCTGTAACAGAAGAGCACGTGTGTATCGACGCAAAGGTAGTGACCCACTTGACCCACGGTATGTAGAAAGCACAGTTAAACATCCTGATTCACTCATGGTATGGGGTTGTTTCTCAGGGAAGGGTTTGGGGAAGCTTGTTGTACTTCCCAAGAACATCAGAGTGAATCAGGATGTTTACCTGGAGCTTCTGTGTGATCATTTACCAGACTCCTTCAAGCTAACAGGTGCACGAGTGTTTCAGCAGGACGGTGCACCTGCTCCTAGAGCCAACTCGGTCACCAATTGGCTTCGTGACTGTGAGGTATCATTCATGACAGACTGGCCAGGAAATAGCCCAGACCTCAACCCCATTGAAAACCTCTGGTACCTCGTAAAGAAGAGTCTCCAAGGGAAAGACGTGAGCTCTCTGCCTAAGTTGGAAGCCGCCATTCGTGACTCCTGGGACAAAATACCCCTCCAGCACCTCAGGAGCCTCGCCCTTTCACTTCCAAGACGTCTCAGGTCCGTGAAGAAACGTAAAGGCTACCCTACGAAGCACTAAAGGTAAATAAAATGCATTATTTATATGTTTTTTCAATGTTGAAAGGTTTGTTTCTCAGGAGGGACGCAGGGCGCTCTATACTTCTGACGAGCACTGTATACAGTACCCTCGCGTCCAACATGCGTTAGTCCAGCACGATTCGGGTCCAGCACGATTCGGGTCCAGCACGGAGAGCAATTAATTAGTATTATTTAATACGATTTAATTACTGCAACACGAATGTGTTAGCATAACACGCACAGAGCTCCGAGAAGTGGGCCAAATCCGCAGAGTTCACTCTAGCACGATCACCCCCGGTCCAACACGGTCATACTGGACATTCCCATGATGATGATAGCCAATGAAAACTTCTGATCAAGTAGCCTTCCCTGCCCACTATCGTGACGTGATCGTGATGCCGTCCAATTAAAAACGCTTCTGGAGTCACATGATGTTTTGTTTAAATTTCTCCCGCCACAGCGCCACTCAGTCGTATAATTGCATTGGAAGGTGCTTTTTTCTTGCTGCATTTTCTGCCCTTGTTACTGCATTTTATCCTGCTCACGATGCCTAGGAAGCCTTCTGAGAACCCCAAGAAGCGTCGGCACCTCCCTCAGGCCACCAAGCTAGAAAGCATCGAGAGGAAGAAGAAAGGGGAGAGGAAAGTTGACATTGCCAAGGCCTACGACATGAATGAAGCCAACGTGATCATAATAAAAAACTAAGACAAGATCCTGGCAGCCGAAGGCTATCACACGTCACTTCATACCAGGTTTGCCGAGGATACGATGGTAAATTGGAACGGTAACGTGGTAAAATTGCCGACGATACCACGGGCATTTGGAATTCATCTGGATGGATTCCTGCCGAGGATACGACGGGAAAAACAGTGTGACCAAAACCCAGGCGACTCGACAGAGAATGTATCATACTACAGCATTGAACATTTAGCCTGACACTGAATACATATTAATATTTTAGAATAAATATCAATCGTTTTGAAACCCTTCTCATCGGCGTGCGTACCAGTTTATAAACAAAGTTGCTTCTCCTTATTCTCTACCGAGTCAGCGACAGCGATCACTTTCCACAGTCACGAGACGGGGCTCTGGCAACAGTGTGAGAAGCATGCCCTTTGCCGAGGATTACAGTGCTAGGACAGGCAGAAGCAGGACCTTCCATGGCTGTGGACGAAGATAATGATTCTGAGTGTGATTTTGAAGGATTTATGAGGGAGGTTGAGGAGGAGCAGCAGCCATTACCCGCTAGTGACGCCAGCAGCCATCCTCCGGGGACCCAGTAGGACTACCTTCAGCCTTGGATACCACCTTCCATTCCCAGCAAGCCCACCAACACTATCCTAAAAGGTTAGTTATCATTCATAGCACAGTACCATTTATTATAATTACAATACAGTAGTACCAATATATGTATAGGTATATGGTAGGTATTTAGGGTGACTTTTCTGAGGGTTGCTGACATAATTCATTTTTCCCCATAAGCTCTATTGTTAGGCCAACACGTTTTTGGTCCAACACGTGACCCATGCACGACAGTATTACCGTTCTGGACACGAGGGTACTGTACACACACACACATATATATATATATATATATATATATATATATATATATATATATCAGTATTTATATATATATATATATATATATATATATATATATATATATATATAAATACTGTATATATATATATATGGTAGGTATTTAGGGTGACTTTTCTGAGGGTTGCTGACATAATTCATTTTTCCCCATAAGCTCTGTTGTTAGTCCAACACGTTTTTGGTCCAACACGTGACCCATGCTTGACAGTATTACTGTGCTGGACACAAGGGTACTGTACACACACACACACACATATATATATATATATATATATATATATATATATATATATATATATATATATACAGTATATATATATATATATATATATATATATATAGTATATATACAGTATTTATATATATATATATATATATATATATATATATATATGCTAAGAGGATTCATAGGGATATCTTTTACAGAATCTTTCATTACATCAGATCATTGTTGCATTCCAGTATTTCAGGTTGATGCTCTGGTACATATCTGTTGAATCATTATCAGAGTGCACTTCTTTCTTCTTCCCCAGCAAAGGTAGAATTATGTCCAGTTCTTCCAACACCACAACATAGTGATATGAGATGCACTGAGGGTGTGTCAGGGGTTGGCTACCCTCCAGGCACCTCCTGCACCTTCAGGTGCGATGTTGGGGCGTCACTGCGGGGAGCTCGCACCACCACCTGCCTCGTGTCTGGAGCATGGTCCACTGAGACACCTGTATGTCAGGGTGAGGGATGTACTCTAGCATATATACCACAAGACTGCATGTACAGGCAACAAAAAGTACTGTTGCTCAAAACTTTTATTGTATTTGCTCTAAGAAATGTTCTTTCATAAACATCAGTATGCCTGGAAATTCGAAGTTGCTAAAAATTACGATTGATATCATATTATGGGTACACTATTTTAAAAGATTAATCTGCAGTATGTTCCAGAAAGTAATTATTAATTATATGATTTTTTTTTTTCCCTGTACTTGCAGGACATAATTTCTGTTGTGTTGTAGTATGGCATATCATAGAATGACACATCAGCACACAATACAGTACTTTAAATTTTATGTGTATAATATAATAGTTTCTGTATCAAGCTTCCAGGTATTCTCTGATATCAGACCTCCAAGTTTATAATAACAGTGCTCAGGATACATAGAATGGTTTAGATTTATTAGCAGAAATTCAGTGAGTAAATATTGTGTAATATCAGCATGCTTTCCTTTATAAATTGCTGAAGTCTGAAAGTAAATGTAGGTATGAGAAATTTAGAAGTTCTTCAGCAAGTGGGTATTCTGGAGTGCTATACAGTATGCTGGTGAACAGAGTGAGGTTTGAACTGGTGGAAGATTGTAGGTTCTTCAGTGCAGTGATGGAAAGGTAAACAAGTAAATGTGGAGAGTAGAATTACTGAAGGAATAAAATTGGCTGGTAATATGAAGAGCTAGATTAGAAGCAGGATTGCACTGAGTTGTGCCTGTGTGTTTTTAGTATTTACAGTATTAGACAGAAAAGTCTAGGGTTTGTAAAGTATGAGAACAGTAAAAATGGAGCTAAGGAATTTATTTAGATTGAATAGGCTGGATAGAATAAAATAATATAAAGTCACAAGAGGTGTAGAGTAAGGAAGTCTTTTAGTAATATTGTAGAAGAATGTGCCTAGATGTTATGAGTATATACTGGGAATGCATATGAACAGAGTGGTGAAACAGGTGTATGATAAGTTTCAAGGTGGGAGGAGGCTGGGTTTTGGTATACACTACCAAGATGAAGATGGAGGGATATAGTAAAGAAATGTATTAGAAATTTTGGTGTGGATATTGGTGATTCAAAGTAATTGACAAAGGATGAATGGAGATGCTTTTGATAAGGGTTATGGTTTTCCTTTTGTACTTTATAATAGATAGAATTGCTCTATTCCACAGGTATTTATGACAGAAAAAAGCCCTGGATTGTTTGGCTGTGAGACTGAGCAAAGAATTTTTAAAGTTTGAATAATTACTCAACAGGTGTGGGGCCCATTCCCTAGGGCACTTGTTGCAAGTTCTTTTTGTATAACTACATATGTCTGATAGCTGTATGTAAATTACCATAATAAAAAGTTATTAAATGCTTTTCTACTGGTTGCTTAGTTTCATCAGCTGTCATATCTTGCTTTTTTACATATTCATTTACCATATGCATCCACCATCTTCTTGAGCTACCTTGTCTCCTCTCACCTTCAAACTCTGTCACAAAATACCTTCCCATCACTCAAAATCCTTTCATTCTACATAACCATAACATCTAAGCACACTTTCTTATATCCCCTTATCAGTGGACTTCCTTATTCTGTATCTTTCATGGATCCTTATATATCTCATCCTGCAGTACTTATGTACTTCTCTGTGTTTAGAATATGAATTCCTAATTCAGAGCTTTCTTTCTTAACTCATGTTCTGCAATCTTTGCCCATTATCCTTATCCCCTTACACTCCACAACAACCCATTACAGTGTACGTCATTCACGGAGATCATATTAACTCTTCCTATCAGATTTTCCAACACAAACACTCTGTAGCCCATTGACATATCTGCTATCAATCTGTCATATTGGTGTGAAAATATATCTTTCTCTTCATTATCTGTCATTACAAGGTGCATAAGCAGTGCAGGTAATTAGTGCTGCAATGATCCACTCAGACTTCAGCTTAACATGCATGACTTGCATGTTGTTACATTTATGGTGACTTATTCTTCTTGGCCTTTTATCATTCATTAGCAGAACTACTTCCTCAAAACTCCACCCATTCATACTCAAACCAGACCTTACTCAACACATGTCACATCTTCCATTCATCCACTTCTTTCCCATGCTTCTCTGTCTTCCAGTGTGTCACTGTTGTGCCCAGCTTCTAAAAATTTTCACTGCTTCTACAGTTTTATGTGTCCAGAAATGAGTAATTGCACCTTAAAGTAATCAGTATAACTTGACTTTGTAATAGCATTTCTCAGCAAAACAGCAAAATGATATGGTGTATGTTGTGGCCATGTGGAGAGAATGGAGAGTGAAAGATAGACTAGAAGACTGGAAGAGAGAGTGGTGGAAGGGGAGAGGAGGAGTGGGAGACCAAGGATGAGATGGAAGAATGGGGTGGAGAGGTATATGAACAAGGAAAATGCAAGTTAGATGTAGGGCAGCCTGATGTTGATGGACATGGTGACATGAAGATGATTTGTTTGTGGTTGCCCAATTGGGAATTGAGTTGCCCAGCTATAGATAGATAGACAGACAGATAGATAGATAATTGGTTACAGGAAAAAGCTGTGCTTCAATTTTAACTGTTCCTGTCCCACATGCAGCATTGAAGTGTTCAGTGCTAGCTGATGTAGAGCATGGGCGTGTGTCTCCAGCACGATGTGTGTCAAGGGCATCAACACCTGGTCAACACTGCTACCTTTCATGTTCACCTGGCTACAGGGTTGTTGGCAACCCAGTTAGAACATGCCGACCTGATGGTCACTGGTCACCTGATGCACCCAGCCCATACTGTGAAAAAGGTATGTCATAATGCATTTCCTGGGAAGATGCAGAACTGGTATTGGTAGTACATATATATATATATATATATATATATATGAGAGGTATATTAGGGAAGGGGGGGTGAGTTGGGGGGAGGGTAGTCAAATGGTGGGTGACAGAGCAACTTGGAGGCGTTTTGTCTGCGGCCACCCTCTGTGGGATTAGGGCGTCAGGCTATAGATAGATACTCTGTAGATAGATAGATAGAGATCTCTCTCATCTCATCAGCCGTTTGAGTGTCCACTGCAGGACCGGCTTAGCCCAACCGAAGCAAGGACGATACAGCCAATGTATCTCTACCAAGTGGCTTAGGCTTTCTGGTAGAGATTGTATGTAGGGTGAGAAGTGCTTGTAAGTGTATTGTAGTGTTGGAGTGGCTTTGGATGTGTGTGTAGTCTGTGAACCAAGTGTAATCAGCCCGAGTAAGCCGACTGGGTGCAAGCATACTTTATAGTATGTGACACTGGTTCAACCGCAGCACCCCTGATGTCCACCAATGCAGTATGTGGCCAGAAGAACGCTCCCAAAGTTTATTACCCTAGTGGGATGCAAACCCTCATTTTTCAGTGTACGAAAATGCACAATTTACCTCTGTACCACAGAGGCTCCATATATATATGTATGTATATATACAGTAATCCCCGCACTATCCGGACGCCCACTTTCCGGACATCCCCACTTACCAGATATTTTGGGCCTGGGATCCAATATTCCTAAAATGGGCCAATAATCGCAAAAAATATCGAAAAAATCCAACTTTATCCCCCCCGTAATTTGAACTCAGCATACATGGCGCAGACCAGCTGTGTTTTGGTGCGTTGTTCCGCCGCCGTCCGCTAGAGCGCCCCTGCATCCTCCCCACTTACCGCCTGTCTCTTGTTGTGAGTGCATGCTTGTCATCATGGCCGCCCACGTGCTCGCTTTTATGGTGGTGCCTTACCTGCTGCAGGCTCTGCTGCTGCTCTCCTGCCCCTTGTTAGTGTGTGTGATGATGGCCCCGCCTCCTGAGAAGAGGAAGAGAGTGGTTTTGACTCTGGAGAAGAAGAAGGAGATATTGGACAAGGTGGACTAGGGATGGTTAACCTCATGCATCCTCTATGAGTTCAACCTGGCCCGATCTACTTTGTTTGATATCAAGAGATCCAGCGACAAACTCATGCAATACACAGCTGACTTCTTGTTGAAGAACAAACACAACATGGAGAGGAAGATGATGTTTACTCCCCGGTATGCTGAAGTCGACCGCGCCACGTTGATTTGGTATCGACAGCAACGTGCTGCTGGTGTGCTGGTGCATGGCACGGAACTGAAGGCTGCTGCTGAGAAGTTCACAAGACTTCACGACGCCCCAGACTTCAAGGCATCTGATGGTTGGCCCTTTGCGTTCAAGTTACGACATGGCCTTACCAACCGTAAGGCCCATGGCGAAGCTTTGGACGCCAATGAGGATGGAGTAGAGGAGTTTCAGCACAAGGTGAAGCGCTTGATCGACAGGGAGGGCCTCACTCTTGGTCAAGTCTACAACCCTGACGAAACTGGTTTTTTCTATCGCTCTTTGCCAACGAACACTTTAGCCGAGGAGACGGAGAAGTGTGTACCTGGCCGCAAGCTCTCCAAGCAACAGATATCTGCTTTGTGTTGTGCCAATGCTAACGGCATGCACCGGCTTAAGCCCGTTATTGTTGGCCGTGCAAAGCAGCCTCGGTGTCTTCGTGGGGTGATGGATGTCCTTCCTGTCGTTTGGTACCATTCTTTGAAGGCATGGTTCACAGCCCAGACCTTCAAAGGCTGGTTCCACTGCCATTTCATCAAGGAGGTCATTCATTACCAGACGAAGACACTGGGAATTCCGCGCGACCAGGTAATGGCCCTCCTTCTCCTCGACAATGCACCTGCTCACCCGTGCGACAAGGAGTTGGTGGCTTAGAATGGGCGCATTTGGTGCATGTTTCTGCAACCTAATACGACTGCTCTCATCCAACCAATGGACCAAGGAGTGATTGTGGCAACGAAGAGGCCGTACCGACGGAAGTTCCTGGACGAGGTGATGGTTGTTCTCGAGGACGAGGATGAGCTCAGGGAGGGATGGGACACGTGAGGCCAGCAGACTTTGGAAAACCTTCGCCGCCACAACATCAAGTCTGCAATCTATAACTAGACCAGTGCATGGAAGGAAGTCCCTCTCAAGACTCTAGAAAATGATTGTCTCATCTGCTTCTTGGAATGGATGTGGAGCACGATTTCCTAGGTTTCGACGTGGATGACTTCCATGCACGTCTACATGCGCATGGCGACAATGTTGATGTGGATGAAGCAGGTGTCAGTACCCAGCTTGAAGATTCCAACGAGGACAGCGACGATGATGCAGACTCCTCTCAGCTTGACACTACTACAGCCATCCCCAAGCTGAGCGCACTCCGGGAACACGTAGAGTTCGTTCTTGACTACCTGGAGCACCCGGACTGCGACAGGGAGATGGGGCCCTTGGGACTTGTGGGGTAAGTGCGCGCTTTCAGGCAGTGCATCATTAATCGCCAAAATCGTCGTTCCTTGCGTCAATCAACCATTGACAGCTTTTTCAGACCCACGACCCCCACTGTGCCCAGCCCTGGCTCCACACCATTGCCTCCCCAAGACAGACCCTCATTCTTCGAGCCACAGCCCAGCACATCAGGCACGGTGGAGTCACCTCTGGACGTGAGTTTGCGCCTGTCTTCAGAATCTTCTGCAGTGGGTAGTCCATCACCACGACCCAGCAGTGCACCCCTAGGCCACCTGCTTCAGCTACTCTCAGACTCTGACAGTGATTAAACGACAAGAACTCTCCACTAGACCACACTGGAATTTACAGTTTTGTGCAGTGAAGAAAAAAGTGCATAGTGTTAAGAAATTAGAATTGTGAGTGCAAGGACTAAAGTACAGTACAGAGTGCAACACTGATTTTATTGATGTACAGTGGAGTGCAAATTAGGCTAGAGTGTGTAATGTTAAGAAAATGGATTTATAAGTGCAAAGACTTAAGTGCAGAGTGCAACACTTAATTCATTAAGGTGCAATGGAGCGCAAGTAAGACTAGAGTGCGCAGTGTTAAGAGAATGGAAATCTGAGTGCAAATGACAAAATTCAGTGCAAGACTTCATGTACAGTTTACTGCAGGTGCCTCAGGTACTCCTTTTTACTGTCAGAGTCTGAGAGGAGGTGGGTTATTCATCGAGATGGCCAGGGACTTGTTGTAAGTACCCAGAATGTTTTGTATTATACTGTACTTTTCATACTTACCTCTGAAACCTCATTTCACTCTTTTATGTCCCTTATTGGTGTGAATAGGGTCTTAGGTGCTATGCATGTGCAGTAGGGAGGTGTTTTTCTGAGTTAGGCTAGGTCAGGGTCCATATGTACCAATCCAGGAGCCAGGAACTTGTTGTAAGTACCCAGAATGTTTAATATTGTATAAACTCACCTCTAAAACCTCATTCTCTGGTTCTTTTGCATTTATTTCAGTCTTTTATGTCCCTTATTGGTGTGATTTGGGTCTTAAATAGGTGCTCTGCATGTCCAGAGGGAGTTGTATAGGTGTTTTTCTGAGTCAGGGTAGGTTAAGGTCCATAAGTACAAGTCCAGGAGGCTGGGGCCCACTTTCCGGACGTGCTTTTGGCTCTATTACATCGGAAAGTGGAGGGATTACTGTATATATATATATATATATATATATATATATATAATTTTCATGCGAGGAAGAAGGAACCAAAGGCAGAGCCCGCATGAACGTTCCTTTCAAGAAAATAACAAAAACAATACAAAAGAGAGCCAAATCACAATACTGTATAGTATTATGATCCCTACTCTGACGTACGGAAACGAGGCATGGACATTGCTAGAGGAGAACAAGTCAAGAATGAGAGTAGTGGAATTGAGTTACATGAGAGGAGCATGTGGACTGACATGGAGGGACAGGTTGACAAATGAAGAAGTGAAGGAACGTTGTGGGGTGGAAGTGAATGTGGTTGAGAAAATTACGAGAAATACACTGAGGTGGTTTGGACATGTGGAGAGAATGGAGAATGAAAGACTGACTAAGAGGGTGTATGTAGGTGAATTGGAGGGAGGGAGAGGGAGGCAAAGACCAAGGATGAGGTGGAGGGATGGAGTTGAGAGGTATATGAGGGAAGGGGGAGTGAGTTGGGGGGAGGGCAGTCAAATGGTGGGTGACAGAGTGACTTGGAGGTATTTTGTCTGCAGCCACCCTTTGCGGGATTAGGGCGTCGGGCTATATATATATACACTCAAACCTCGATTTAAGGGACCTCCATTTAAGGGATTTCGGATTTAAGGGACTCCATATTCTACCTGACAAACAGACTAGACCATTCATAAATGATAGGTAATTTCTAGGTTATACACATTATTATGTTTCTTTATACAATACCCGTAAAATAATATTCATAATCATATAAATAAGTGAAACAATCATTGCATTTCATAATAAGATTGTCTTTATATATGGTAAAACAATGGACATTTTCAAGTAAGGGACAAGTTGGTTCCCCATTTAGTCCCTTAAATCGAAGTTTGAGTGTATAATAATATATATATATATATATATATATACTGTATATATATGTAATGTTACTGGTACTGTTGAGAGCTTTAATCCATATTTCTAACTCTAGATCGGACAGTTCATTAACCCCTACACCGCGGGCTTGTTTACCAATTACTTGCGTGTGCCGCGGGGTTATTTGGGCTCCGACAGACTCTCAAAAAATATTTGCCAAAAATCAGTTATTAGTCCTAGAATAATAAAATTACATATGCTTATGGCACATACCTTCAGCTTTCTCCTGGAATGATTGTTGAGCCTTCGTCGGTTACCGTAGGACTTGTGGAGACCTCTGAAGTAGGGTAACGAAGTCTCCACTTTACACTTCCCAACAACCCGTAATATGATTACCACAGCCAGATACAAACACTATAAACACTATTCTACAATTTTCAAGTAGTTTGGGATCCATACTCAAAAAAAAAAACACTGTGAAAGCAATGGAAATTACGAGCGCGTCTGATCGTCGCACTGGCACTAGTTCGCTCATGGTAGTCTGTCATTTATTATTCATAAAACCCCTCACACTTTATATTTCTATTACTATATAACACTTATATATATCTACAGTCTTTATCCATAAGTTTCCTTCAGTAGTATTAGTTTATTGTCACTGTAGGGATTCAATTTCTTTCAGTAAAATACGTAGCATTCACTTTCTCGTCCTGTAGGCTATACTGGCATTGAGAGTGAATGTCACTTTCATCTTCACTCTCATAACTCATAGCATTCAGACATGCTAGAGTGAAACTCACTTTCATTACTCCTAGGGTATATACTCATATTCTTATAATACTACTCATTTACATTTCTATTTACGATCTCTATTTTATTTACGTTATTTACATTTCTATTTTATTTACAGTGTTATGCACTGTCACTTGAAATAACTTATAAAACTATTTTCCATTGTTCACGTATATTTACATTCATTACTTTCACTTGCTGTTTACACATTATTTACACATTATTTACAATTCCACTTGCACTGTTTTACTCAATAGAAAGATCGTAGTCACTCTTTTATCAATTGTCAGCCCTTTACCTCTTTCCACACGAGGTTTAGTAGGGGGTAAAGGTCACAGAGCCATTTGCATGGGGGTGAAAAAAGGCCTTGAAGTCAGCAAGATGAAACATACGTCCTCTCACTTCGGAAGATGACAGTACACTGATAACGCAGGGGCAGCCTAGAGGCCTGCTTTAGGGGTTATTCAGAGTTACCAATATTACTTCTTGAAACAGCTAAGTCTAGCACTGATATGATTGGCAGGAAATCTAGACAATACATTATAAATTTGGTAGTTCCAGGTGAATGTAAATATCATTTAGGGTTCTCCCTTCCCTCCTTACAGGTATATTTATTACGAAAATAGATTAGAGGCCTACTTAGGAGATATATAATCAGAGCTACCAATGTTAAATCTTGAAACAGCTTTGTGTAGCACTGATATGATTGGCAGGAAATCTAGACAATACATTATAAATTAGGTAGTTCCAGGTGAATGTAAATATCACTTAGGCCTCTCCCTTCTCTCCTTACATGTATATTCATTACGAAAATAGATTATACGGCATATTTCAAGGGGAAAAAACAGCGAAAATTAGCGAACGAGTGCACGTGAGGTGTTGTCAGGTGATAATTAGCCAATTCCAGGTGTATGGCACTCTCACTTACCTGATTTCTTTCTTGCATATATTATTTGGTATAAGAATACGACATAGGGCTTATTTCAATGGATGAAATCAGTGAAAAATTCCAGGGAAGATTTACTTAGCGTAGCATGGCCGGGCAGGCGAGAGGATAGGGTAATGGAGGGGGGGTAGGGAGGGGAGTCAAGAACAGGGAGAAATGGCTAAATTGTCAACAATGGATGGGAGTACAGATGAGATTAGGAGTGCTGACTAGTGTTGGACATTGTCAGTACTGATAGATGATACAAGCCCCCACTTGAAAGCCCGGGTGAATTCAAAATAACACAGAATCACAAAAGCGACGCCCCGCGGTATGATCCCTTGCTCCCAAGCGTCACGAAAGTGACGCCCCGCGGTTAAGGGGTTAAGGAAAGAGAAACAAATTTAAACAAATTATAACATCCAGCTCCAAATGAAACAGAAATTTTGAATACGTTAAGAAAAACTGTTAACAAACTGTTTCAGACTGTAACTATCCGAACACTTAGAAACTTGCACAGTGGAATTTCTCACATGCCTTTGGTATTAAGTCATCTATCATCTTTAGAGTATGGTATTCAGACATAAACAAAAAGTTTTTTTTTCTTAGCATTATCTGTTATTTTCTTGCATTCGGAAGTAAGAGGACTGTGGTAAATAACAGTCATTTCAATATATACAAGACTCAGGAACTTGTGCAGTGGAAGTAATGTATTCACCCACTTTTGGTGCTGGGAGCAAGTTAAGTAGTGGTTTTAAAAAATCATTAGTTTTGGCGGAAGGAGTTAATCTTTCAGCTATGTGAACATTCAGTCATGGATGCTAAGTTTATTCATGATATTAATTTTTGTAATTTTATTCTTATGAATATGAGGATGAATAAACAAATTCAAGCACCTGATGAAACTGAACTTGTTTGCTAGTCATTGTCTGTCAGCTGTAGATCCAAGCACTAATTTTTTACAGCATTTCCCCCTCATAATTCTACCTTCTATGACAATGTCAGCACAATAAATATGGCTAACAGTACTCTAAATACAAAACAAATTAGAGCCAGCATGAACAGAAATATCGCAGAATTTTCTGAACTTTTCCGTAAGTGAGCTCGAGATTTTTTTGTGTACTTCCCACGTGTGAATTTCTGGTTTACTGACTTCAGCACTGAGTGGACGTGTAATAAAGTACTGAGTTTCTCTCTTTTATCCAAAAATCTGTTTCTCAGATGCAGAATGTGTCAGTGTAAATTTTAAGGGACTGGACCCAGTGGATGCAGAGAGCTAAGTATATATCTTCAGGACTTTCATAGCTCATAGCAGGGTAATGTTAGTTTTATTTATAATTATCTATGCATAGGATTTAATTATTAGTTTTGAGGAAGCTGTATCTTAGTTTTTCCCCCTTACTAAATCTGAAATTTCAAGCAGTCCAACGGTTCATCATATTCTGTGATTTTCATTTACTGCATCTCTTTTGCCTATAGACACACTGAAGCCATTTATCCAGTGCCCAAATGATATGAAGGTGAACCTGGCTCCACACCAGAACTCAGCCCATGTCAGACTACAACAACCAAAGGCAAATGTCGATTGGTTCAGGTTAGTACATAGTACCTGTATTGCATCAATTACCTCATATTAAACGGGACATAATAATACTCTTATAAAAGATTGGGTGTTATAGTGTATGAGGCACTCACAGCTAGACTGATTACTCAGCTGACCATGTATGTTGAAATAATAATTCATCCATCTGTGCCCTGCATTTTATGACCTCCCAGATAATAAGGGAATGAATATTCGTCATTGTGTAAAGAACGAGAATTGTGTGGTTCATTATGTTGATAATACTCTTGATCAACTGTACTTTGTTTTTGTTGATGTGGAGAAGGCCTTTGACAGGGTTCCTAGAGAGGTGGTAAAGTGGGCAATGAGAAAGCTTGGGATCGAGGAGTGGCTGTGTAGAGTGGTTATGGCCATGTATGTGGGTGCTCACCTCCAGGTAAGAGTGAATGGAGATTTGAGTGATAAGTTTTCTGTGAATGTTGGTGTGCATCAGGGGTCAGATTTGAGTCCCTTGTTTATCATGGTACTTTAAGCCCTCTCACATGACTTCAGAAATGGACTCCCATAGGAGATGTATACTGATGATTTGGTGTTGATTGCAGAGAATAAAAGGGAGGTGGAGGAAAGATTTGGGAAGTGGAGAGATGGTATGGGGCACAACGGCTTAAGAGTAAATGCAGATAAAACAAAAGTGATGATAGCTAGGGTTGGTGATGGTGCTGTCAAAGTAGAGGGAGAGTGGCCATGTGCAATTTGCCACAAGGGCATGGGAAGTAATTCCATCATGTGCAGTGTTTGTGGTAAGTGAGTGCACAAGAGATGTAGTGGTATCAGAGGTAGACTGCGAGACAATGTTGATTTTATGTGTGCGGTGTGTCGGGGAGAGCAAGTGGAGATTGTCAGGCGTGAAAGGATTGAACTTGCTGGTGAGTCTCTTGAGTGTGTGGAAGAGTTTTGTTATTTGGGAGACATGTTATGTGCTGGAGGCAGAGCTGAAGCTAGGTCTGTGGCTAGGGTGGGGAGTGGTTGGAGGAAGTTCAGGGAGCTGTTGCCTCTCCTGATACTGAGAGGGCTCTCCCTATGTGCTTAGGGGTCTTTGTATGCAGCATGTGTTAGGAGTGTAAAACTGTATTGTAGTGAGACCTGGGCAGTAAAGGAAGAATATATTTGCAGGCTCAGATGTACAGAAATGGCAATGATTAGGTGGATGTGCAGTGCATCCCTGAGCGCAAGGCCTGAGGGGGCTAGGTTTATGACAGAAGCGTTGAGAGATAGGA
Organism: Coenobita brevimanus; assembly: GCF_032717465.1. Classification (NCBI taxonomy): domain Eukaryota; kingdom Metazoa; phylum Arthropoda; class Malacostraca; order Decapoda; family Coenobitidae; genus Coenobita; species Coenobita brevimanus. The sequence continues at coordinate 60,537,615 of NC_136967.1, read as the reverse complement.
TGGGATTGGAGTGTATTGGTGTTGTGATGAGGAGAGGTAGATTGAGGTGGTTTGGGCATGTGCAGAGGATGGGGGATGATAATTGGGTGCAGAAAGTGAGAAGTGTTAATATTAGGGGTGGAGTAGACCAAAAAAGACGTGGGATGAGGTCATTGAGTGTGACCTCAGTGTTAAGGGACTGAACAAGGAGACTGCCAGAGATCAAGCAGCATGGAGAACTGCCATTAGGTGACCAAGGCCGATGCATGCAAGCATTTTGGAGCCATCAAAAATGAAATGAAAAACAAAGTGATCAAGAGGGAAAATTGTGCAGTACTGTAACTTAAAATTGGATTATTGTTGATTATTCTCTGGCTCCATTAGCTTCATATTGTAGTTTGATAGTGATGTCAGTGACCATTATTTTAAGATATAAAAAGTACTCTTTGTGAGTTGTCATGCTCCACTGGAGTATCTTCATGTTGTTAATGGACTTTGATAGTGGAAAAAATAAACACTAGAGAATTATAATGATTGACATGATTTAGACAGCTGTGTGTCTCTTAAGGTGTTGATTTTTTTTCTTTTTTCTTTTTTTTTTTTAGAAATATATATTTACTCACAAATTGTTTATGTTGCTTTTTTTTTTTTTTTTTTCCCAGACTTATCTGGACATGAGCCCAGTGTATTGCACTCTGAAGTTGCCCTTCTCTTGCAGTCCACCATCTTCCTCTGAGGGAGAGAGAGGGATTTAATAGATTTTGTATAACCAGGCAGAGGAACCTTCTGATTGTATCAATGCCACAGTGTGAAGGGGTCCATCTCAAGCACAACTTAGTACTTACCATGCTTAATTAGCAGTGTTTTGTAATTATTACAGTACAGTATTAACATTTTCACTATGACCATACTGTCAGCTTTAGGGGGTTGGTGCAAACAGAATTGTTATTTACCTTATTCAGTACATGAAGTAGGTATTTTCATTTCCTAATGTTGCAATGCTCTAGTAAAGCAATGTGGTATGTATATTCCCTAGGTAGCCTAATTAATAGGTCATTTTCTGCACATTTTTACAACAAAACTTTAGCAAACAGAATGCAGTCAAATTACCAAACTGACAGTCCTTTCCTTCCTGCATAATCACTGTATGCCAGCTTTGTACATATTTCAGAGCAACCGTTAAGAACTTTAGTAACAGTTCATAGCAAGTAAACGAGTTATTCCACATAGGGTACATAGATGTTACAAGTGCTTGTGGGCCCTTCAGGCCCCTCGCACTTACTCCTGCTGAGGGCTCTCGCGTTTATGTGCTGTTCTAGTGTAACATTGTCCCTTGGATTGTTTGCAGCTAACCAATTGATTGTGTTATTTGCAGCTTTGGGAATGGAACCCAAGTTGTCCGAACGCAAGTCCGAAGTACTTACACAGACACACGTCTACTGCTACAGTTTATCTTAGCTCTACCTCTGGGCAAAAAATTCTACAGAGATCCTATGCTGGGCTCCGGGAGCATCATTTTTTGGTCAAAATATGATTGCTTGCTAAATGTAGTAGAAGTTTTTCAATCGTGATGGGACCAAGTTTTCTTACATCAGCGATTTTTTTGCAATTTTGGTGCCAATTTTGGTGCGATTTGAATGTGTAGTTTCGGCTGCCCAAAATACACACACACACACCGCTTGCTGGTGCAGTGGTAACGTTCTCGCTTGCCATCTGGTAGACGGGAGTTCGCGCCTCGCTCAGGTTGCGAAAAGTTTCACTGACAAAGTGGGTGGTTACTGTCCCCCTTGAGCAAGGGGACAGGTGTGTGAAGGTCACAGCCTTGCCTTTAGATCAGACTATATGAGCTCTCAGCTCCCTTCCGGGAGGGTAAAAAGCTGACGATCATGACCATCAAGTGATCCTGACCGACCCGGTGAATTACACACAGTGTTCTCTGGAAGAGGGGAAAGTGCCACAAGAATGGAAGAGGGCAAATGTGGTACCAATTTATAAGGGAGGAAACAGGGAAGAACCCCTGAATTATAGACCAGAGTCTCTAACCAGCATAGTCGCAAAATTGTGTGAGAGAATCCTGAAAGACAAATGCATAAAATATCTAGAAGAGATGAACATTTTGGCCGAATGTCAGTTTGGATTCAGAAGTGGAAGGTCATGTGTTTCTAACTTGTTGAGTTTTTATTCAAGAGCGATTGACGTGGTACAGGAGAGAGATGGTTGGGTGGATTGTGTGTACTTAGACTTAGAGAAGGCCTTTGACAAGGAACCTCATAAGAGACTAATGTGGAAACTAGAATATATAGGAGGACTGAAGAGGAAACTCCTGGAATGGATGAGAGACTACAAATAGGTGAATAAACACACACACACATACAGTATATCCATCCATCCATCCATCCATCCATCATCTAATCCTACATTACCCCATGAGGTGACCAGCCTCACTCATCTCTGAGTGGCATTACGTGAGCAATAAACCCCAACCATCCCATGGATATAAACCTTCACCAGCTCAATCCGATTGGAGCACCGTTATTACCCACTGAACCACCAGGAGCCAAAATTTGGTTGTATGGTTACAACCCAGTGTAGTAAATGGTTTCCTGGTGTACAGGAAACCATTTGGCTTGTCACTTAGTGTAGAGTCACCCACAGGCAGAAGGAAGAGGAAGGAATGAAGGAAAGAAAGACACAAGTGGGAGTGTAAAGTTACTTGCAGGCAGAAGAAAGAGGAAAGAATGAGGGAAAAAAAGACAAGAGGATGGATGGAAAGAAGGATGAAGGAGAGGAAAGGGCAGACACCCGAGAGCAGCACTACATCAGGTGAGTGGATGGATGGTGAGGGCCCCGACCTACCCCATATATACATATATATATATATATAAAACATGGGCCCCAGATGACCCAAGTATGGCATTTTCAACCAATGTTTGACTTCATTTGGGTAGCTTGAAGCATCAACCTGTCTCTCACCCAGCATTGCCATCCCCTCCACCACACTCATCCCTTATCTTATCCAAATGTGTTCTTGTGATACCTCTAGCATAAGGGTTAACTTTTGGTGCCCTAACTTCATTGCTTCCATACCATCTCTCTCCCATCAGTTGCTGTCCCGCTTCTGCTTGTCTTCCAGCTTTTCTCCTTTTTCCATTCATCCTGTTACTTTTCTCTCTCTTACTCATATTCTTGCATTAGTCGTCTGTCATATTCTTGCCTTCATTTCTTCTCTTGTCACATTGAGTATATTAAAAGAGTGCAATAAAGGAGGGGAAGAAGTGGAAATTTGCAAACCTCCTTTTTATCTGGCTAGCAGTGACTTTGAGTCTCCCTTCTCTCCCTCTCTCCACCCTTTTCCCTCTGCATGTCACTTCTCTTCCTCACCTTTTCTCCTTTTCTCTTACATTCTTTTCCTTTCTTGTTACTTCTATACCTCTTTTTTCTTCCTCTCTTCTTTCCTTCTTCTATCACATCCTAAAGATATAAAAGAGAAAGGAGTAAAATAGTGAAATAAAAGCTAAATCCGTTTTATGTGGAAGGCAGCACTTTTTAAACAGTCCCCTCTCTCTCTCTCTCTCTCTCTCTCTCTCTCTTCCAGATATGTTACATATTTTTAAATAAGACGGAAATTTAATTTTTTTTTTTACTGTACCATAGTTGTCATGATACTGACAGTAGTGATGATTAGTGTCAAGTTTGTGGTTGGTGATGGTGTGGTGGTAATGACTGTAAATGGCTTTTAACTAGTTTGGTAGTGGTAGTTTTGGTGGCTGGCAGGTGTTTTTTGAGCAGAAATTATGATTTTGACTAGAGCCTTGTGATGAGTAATCAGTCAGGTTAAGGCTGGCCCGTTCCCCTGACCTCGCCCCTTGTGATTTTTTTCTGTGGGGCTACCTTAAATCACGAGTGTATACTCATTGACCCCAGACTGTTGAAGCCCTTAAGGTTGCTATTCAGCAATAGATAGCCGCTGTTCCACCCGACGTGACCCGTCGAGCCATGGCAGCCTTCAGAAATCGCCTCCAAGCGTGTATAGACAATGACAGCCACCATTTGGAGGATGTCATCTTTAAAACATGATGAATAAAAACTGTATTGAATGATGTTTCATGTGTGCAAATAATATTTTGATTATCTTTAACCATTTCTTTTTTTCATTTACTTTTGAAATGTGGGAGGTTTTTCTGGGTCACCCTGCCCTATGCTGCTCAAGTGGTCATCAACCTGCAAACCTACAGTCATTTGTCTGTACCAAGATTTCCAGTGGTGTTTACATGCACAAAACCTGATTTTTAGTCATCTGCAGTGGCCTCACCTCTCCTGCCAAATCCATCTCAGTTACTGGTGTGCCTCCTCTGTAATCTTCTCCCATGTACTACATGTTGCATTCTCTTCTTTCATGTGTCTTGCCATAACTCAGCCATCTCAGTCTTTACTGTGCAGTATCGGTTATCAGGCCGTAGCATAGAGTTGCAGTTAAAGCAGCAAGTGAATTGCAGTGAAGCAAATGTGGTGCTGGTGAGGTTGTTGGTGCTAGTTGTGCTAAGCCAAAGCAGGCAAGGAAGAGCTTATCCCCAGACGTCAAGTTAGATATTGTGAAGCAGCACAAGGAAGGGCAAGGTGCTGGTGGTATTGCAAAGTGCTGTAGGGTTTCCACAGTCAACTGTGGCTTCAGGGGAGCATGTATCCTTCTTGACTGCCAAGAAGTTAACAAGTCCTTTCATGGAGGAGATGTCCTTCAAATCTGGATCATGGACCAGAATTGCCACGGTTTGTCCCTCTCAGGTACCCTTGTTACCGACAAGGCATTTTCATTACGGAGGACAAGAAACAGAGGATGAGCAGTAATGGTAGAGATAAGAGAGGCTTAAAGGTCAGCTGTAGGTAGTTTGAATATTTTGAGGCATGTGCTTGTCCAGCATCACCTCTGCATTATCATAAATGTTGAAGCAGGGAGACTAGTTGTACTGTATTGCTGCTACTTGCATGTGCCAGTTTTTTATTGTGCAACATGGGGAGGCAGAAGGAGGAGGGTTCCCTCAAGTTTGCCCTTGTGAATTTAGTGCATGCAAACTCACTCAGTATGAATGCAAACTGGGAGTTTGGCCTTCCAAAACCTTTCATTTTTTATTGTACTTTATTGTACTCCTTTTTGAAGCACCCCTAAGAAGAATCCCCAAGATGGAAAGAGGGATTGTCAAGGCAAGAAGAGCCCAAGCATCAAGCAGATATGGAGGCAGTTATTGTTTTTACTGAACTGAGTCAAAGACTTGACACCTAAATCTTCTAAAAGCCTCAGCCCACTCAGTTTAGTGCTACCCTACTCCTTCATGCTGGGAACATAATGGCATTTGTATGTTTGGGGCAGCCTTGGGCAGAGTGCCAGGGACTATACCAATAATCAGTGCACAAGACTTCATTGACCTTGGAAGAAGGTTTTCAAAACTCACTATGCATTATAAAATGGAGACATGAGCCATTTACTTCCTCCCCTCAGCTTTCTGAGTCTAGGATGTTTCCTTCATTATAATTCCTTGGTAATGATATAGGTGGCTCAAATTCTGTTCCTAAGGGTACCTTCATTTCTCTCAAAGTGAAAATGGGTTTTTTACCTTGCAGAATCCCCCTTTTTTTTATTTAATGGATTTTGAAGAAATCTTACAAATAATAATGACTCTCTTAATACAACTGGTATGCAGTATTGTTACTGATGATTCATAGTGATTTAATAGAACAGTATGCTAGTAATGCCATTCTGATTTTATAATTATTTTCCATATAATCTTTACAAAATAAACATCAGAGGTAAAAAATGATATACATAAATACAGTATATCCATTTAAGGAAGAAAGATAATTGGTAACATTGATTCTGTGGGCAGGTATGTGGAGGCATCACCTGAATGGGCCAAGCAGTTAGAGGCTGATCTTCCAGCTGGCAAGACAGCAGTTACATTCCTGGCACGCTCTCCCCTGTCTCATGAAGCTGCCTCATGCTCCTTCACTGTTGAGGTTGTTGGTAGGTCCATTCCCCTTCAACTCCTTTTTCTTCACACTACTCTTTACAGGAGGTACTCATTATGATTCACTTTAAAAAAAAAAAAAAAAAAATCTGTTTGTCCACAATAGATTACAGAAAAATTGCTCATTCATAGTAAGTTCCATTCCTACCTTTAAAGCTGATTTGCCAGTTCCATCAGTTAGAGTGCAAAATGCATGGAACATGGTGATATTTTGGAAACCCCATGATATATAACAATGGCCACTGGTACTTACGTGTACTATATTTACCTGATTGCATTTTACCATACAGAACTGTCCAGTTTCATCTTATTAAATCACTTCTCCCTTCCAAACTGCTAAAAACATCTATACTTATGTTAGGAAAAATAAACTTTTCCATCATTCCGTAGTTTATATTTGTATCCTCATCGTCTTCTATTTTCTTTAACAAAAAGATCCTCAGTGTACTGTAAACTCTCAGTTATTCTTTATCACAATATCCAACTCTTATGCTCAGCGCTGTTAAAACAATATCTGGCAGAATTTGGCAATATCTGGCACCAAAACAGGAAGCAATCAACAGTCCTATGTGATTTTTGGTGGCAAAGTGTATTATCTGGCTCAGGTGAGAGACCCACTTAGCACACAGGAAAATCCCGCAGTGTGCCAACCTCTCATAATGCATTGTGGAAGTGGCCCACCCGGTGCACTGAGCCTACCGTTGCTCTCTCATTCTCTCCCATGGACACCTAAAGTGAGGACGTATCAATGCACTCTTCATTTGTGATCCACACAGTGGCTAGCCCTTAGTTCCGTGACTTAGTCTGTGGCCTCCCATGCATCACTCATTGCTGTAGTGATTAACCTTGTGACCCCCCTCAGAGCTTTGTGCCCCAGTTTCCTGACTACTGTTTAGTGAGGACATATCTGTGTGTATCTACTCTCCATTGATGCGAAGATTAGATGACACGATGAGTACAGTATATTGTATTATGTACTGTATTACTGTTTTATATGTATTGTATCAGTACTGTATTGTATTTTATGCTTGATTGTAATCATTAACTCATGGATAAAATTATAGGAAAGTTTTTAGGATAGAGGGTCCAGACAGATAGTGACACATTATCCGGTTTGACGCTGAATGGATAGCTGACTGGGGGGTATCTATGCAATACCCAGAGTTCGGCAGTATCCGGCGGGCGGGGGGGAGGGGTTGGCTAAATTGTGCCGAATAATTGATAGTTTACTGTATTTTTTCCACTTTTCTCACTCTTTTAAGCATCATAATTAAATCTTTCCTCTTTTTTTCCTCATTTATGGATGATATCTAGAATCTTCAACCTTGCCTCATAAAACAGCTCTCACCCCAGCATTGTACAGGTATTGAAAGTAACCAGTTCTGCATACCCCATAACTGTACATTATTTACCTGATTTTGAACATAAGAAACACATACTGTATACAGATTAATAAACACACACAAGGTCCACAGTATTACAATACAGAAAATGACATGGTGTGTTGAAATATTCTACTCCCACCAGACAAAGAAGAACCACAAGTGTTCGGGTGCCCAAAGTCATTCTCAGTTCAGTTAGCAGAAGGAGAGGTCAGCACACGCGTCAGGTGGAAGGAACCTGTCTTCAAGGACAATGTGGAAGTTTCAAATCTGTGGAAGTCTCTTGTGAGTAACTGTAACATTATTATTTTGTTACGAGCATTTTTTTTTTTTTTTTACTCTGCAGACCCTTTACATAGGATTGCGTTATATCACCAGTAATCTACCGTTCCATGTATTTCTTTGTCACCTTGTATTTACCTATTTGTATTTACCTGTTTGTAGAGTACAGGAATTCAGTAATGCTTGTGTTGTCCTGTCTTCATATCCACATTTATCTAGTCTACTTTTACACACATGATTGTTTTTCTCCTGCACCACTTTTTTGTCTAAGTCGTTCCAAATATTTATGTATTTACCTAATATACCAAATTGTGATATACACGAAATATGCTATGCCCGTGGGTTCCCGTCGCTGTTTCTCAGTAAGTCAATTTAGCTGTAAACTCGTTTAAGTTTTTAGAATGGACGATCTCTTTGTCCAGGCTATTCCATAAGTCTATGCTTCTGTAAGGAAAACTATATTTCTTGATATCCTTCAAGTAGCTTGACTTTTTCAATTTCATTCCATGTCCTCTTGTTGCTTTCTTATCCCATACAAACAGATCTTCTCGGTCAATTTTATCTCCTATCTTGGTCCTAAACACTGCAATCATGTCTCCTCTCTTTCTCCTTTCCTCTAAGGAAGCCAAATCCAGTTTTTTCAGCCTCTCTCTATATGACAGATCTGTCAGACTGGGGACCATCTTCATTGCTGTTCTTTGTATTCTCTCAATCTTGTTCATGTCTTTCTTTTTGTGTGGGGACCACACTACTGCTGCATATTCTAACCTGGGGCGGATCATGGCCACTATCAATTTTTTCATCAACTCCTCATCCATATAATGAAATGCTACTCTTATGTTAGTCAAGAGTTTATGTCTCTCTAACTATCTTGTTAATGTGTTTTTCAGGTGACAAACTACCTTGGACCAGCACTCCCAAATCTTTCTCTTCTCTCATTTTTGTGATTAATTCATTACCCAACAAATAATTCAGTGATGGCCTCCTGGTACTTTTACCTATTTCCAATATTTTACATTTCTTTACATTAAATTTCATTTCCCACTTCCGGCTCCAATCATGTATCCTATTCCGATCCTCCTGCGGCATTTTACAATCCTCCTCAACCTCCACCTTCCTCAAGATCTTTACATCATCAGCAAACAGATTTGCATAACTGTTCACTCCATCTACCATATCATTTACGTAAATCAGGAACATTACTGGCACCAACACCGAGCCTTGAGGGACTCCATTTGTTGCTTCCCTCCATCCAGACATCCTATCCTTTATTACTGTCCTCATTTGTCTGTCTCTCAAAAAGTCTCTCATCCATTCCAGGAGTTTCCCCTTCAGTCCTCCTATATATTCTAGTTTCCACATTAGTCTCTTATGAGGTACCTTGTCAAAAGCCTTCTGTAAGTCTATGTACACACAATCCACCCAACCATCTCTCTCCTGTACCACGTCAATGGCTCATGAGTAAAAGCTCAACAAGTTAGAAACACATGACCTTCCACTTCTGAATCCAAACTGACATTCAGCCAAAATATTCATCCCTTCTAGATATTTTATCCATTTGTCTTTCAGGATTCTCTCACACGGTTTTGCAACCATGCTGGTTAGAGACACTTGTCTATAATTATGGGGTTCTCCCTTGTTTCCTCCCTTATAAATTGGCACCACATTTGCCCTCTTCCATTCTTTTGGCACTTTCCCCTCTTCCATAGAACACATGATTAAACTGTGAATTTTATCCGCCAGGTGTTCTCTGCATTCCTTCAGTACCCAATTAGAAATTCCATCAGGTCCTGGGGCTTTCCTTACATCTTGAGTTTCCAGTAATTTATACACTTCCTGTACCTCCACTTTTATATCTTTTATCACCGGTACTTTTCTAATCACTTCCTCCCCTTTCACAAACTCTTTTTCATTAGTGAAAACTGATTGGAAACATTTGTTCATTATTTCGGCTTGCATTGCTGCATCTTTATAAACCTCTCCTTTTACTTTCAGTTTGGTGATTCCTTCCTTTTGTTTCAGTTTGCCATTAACAAATCTATAAAACAGTTTGGGTTCATCCTTGCATTTGTCTGTTATACCTTTTTCAGAATTCCTTTCTTCTTCTCTACGTATTCTTGTGTATTCATTTCTAGTTCTTTTATATTCTTCCTTTGTTCTGGTGTTGCCCCTCTTTCTCCAGTTGTTCCACGCCTTATCTCTCCCTTTTTTTGCAATCATACACCTTCTATTAAACCACTCCTTTTTCCTGTTTTCTTTCCCTCTTACTCTTGGTACAAATTTTTCCACTCCCAAATTGTAGAGGTCTAGAAAGATATCCCACTGCCTCTGTATCTCTCTTGTTTCTCTGAATTTTCTCCAGTCCGCATTTTCAAAAAAGTTTCTCAGTCCTGTGAAATTAGCTTTCCCAAAGTTGTATCTTCCCTGTCTATGAAGCTCGTCTCTTGGCTCGACGTTCCCTATTATCATCTGGAACTCAATGACCACATGATCACTTTTTCCTCTAGGACAGAAATATTTCAATGATTCTATTACATCGGGTTCTTTGGTAAACAGTAAATCTAACCTTGCTGGTGTGTCCTCACCTCGGAACTGTGTTTCTTCTTTGACCTATTACGTCATCACATTATTCATTATTATATTTAATAATATAGTGCCCCACGAATCTTCACTGCCTCCTGAGTCCCATTCCTCCCTGTTCACCTCTTTACAGTTAAAGTCACCCACCAAAATTATATTATTGCTTTTCTCAATTATTTTTTGTAAATAGCTAGCCATATCTGACAACATCTCATGGTATTCGTCATCATTCCATGCTCTCGTCTTAGAGGGAACATACACTACCGCCATATCTCTCTTGACTTTCTCTCCAGTTTCTAATTTCATGTATATCACTTCAGCCCTGCCTTGTCCCATTTCCACAGTATCTACATTTATGTTGTTCTTCACTGCTATCATCACTCCTCCTCCCGTTTTTTCTTTTCGATCTCTTCTCCACAGATTGTATTTACCATCTCCCAAATGAACATCATTATCTTCTCTTAATTTGGTCTCTGCAAAGCACAAAACATCAGGTTCATGTTCCCTCAAGGAATCGTTAATTTCAAGCCTTGCCGATATTAAACCATCAACATTAGTATATACCACCTTCAAATTATTTTTGATGTTTTTTATACCCACTTCTCTCCTTCTCTCCGTCGGTACCACTTCCTCAATTTCTGATATTTCATAGCCATCCCCCTTAGTTTCCTTCACTTCTATTTCCTTATATACCACTTCCTTACTTTCATATCCATCACTCTCCAAAAAAAAGTATTACATTCTTCTTCTGTCCTCTTATTATTTTTTTCCTTTACTTGTTCCTTCAATGATTTTAAAACTTCTCTTTCTTCTTCATTCAAATCTTTTCTTATTATAATATTTTCCATCCCTGCCTCTTTGCTTTGTTTCCAGGTCACTCTAAGTATATCATTTACTACACTTTCTGATAACAACTTGACTCTCATTGGTCTTGTTTCCCCTTTTCATATAAGGCCCTATCCTCCTTACTTCCTCAATTTCTTTTACCCACTTGTCTCCTTCGAGATCAGTCTTGCCTAATATTCTTCTCACCAGGTTCATATCTTTCTCGAGTCTTACGGATCTAACCCTTTCTTCCTCCTCCCTGTTTCCAAATATTACCACGCATCTGTTCCTTTCTACAGTTTCTCTCACTATTTTCTCTTTTTTCTTCAGTATTTTCACTACATTTTCTTCCATTTTTTTCTTGTTCATTTCCCTTTCTTCCTGGATGATTTCTCTTAAGCTGACCACTTCTTTCTGTTCTTCTTCTACGTGTGCCCACTTTGCCTTATGCTCTTCTAATACACTACTCACCTTCTCCGTTTTATTAGTACTCTCTTCTAGTTTCCTCCTCAATTCGATATTTTCACGCTTCAAATTCCTGATCTCCTCATTCGCCATCTCATTGGACTGGATCAGACTCTGTATAGTAATCTCAGTATTTTCAGACACGTCCTTTAACACTAGATTCTCCACTTTCTTTTCAAGTTCACTAATCCTCATAATCAATGTTTTAACCAGATCCATGACATTAGTATTTCTGTCAAATCCTGAAAATTCGAGTCCCTCAATGTTTACATTATCAGCCATGTTAGAGATTGGTTACAGTACCAAAAACAGCTGTTACCAAAAATACTACAAACATTCATGCATACTCTTGCCAATAAATCTTTACATTTTTGGTTGTCTATATTGACTTACAGTATTTTAAACTTAAAACAAGATCATAGGAGACAGGACAAACATAATTCCGGAAAACTACTTAAGGTTTGCAGCGGTGGCTGGGAGCAGTAAAAATATGTCCGTTTGCTCTGGCTGTTTGCTCGCGTGTGATAACCAAGGTATGATAGAAAATTTATGAGTTTTTGAATCAGCTGTGAAGTGCAGCAGAACACATTCATAGGAGCTGAAGAATATTTAGGATTGATAAAAGGGGGAGTTGTTACAGGTCCTGCAAATCATATACTGTAATGGATTGTTATGGTATGCCAGAAAAGAATTATAATAGATACAGGCTGAAGAATAGGGTGTATCAAAAATAGGGTAAGAATTCCATCTTCATTTTTTTCATGCAAGTACATCATGCCCTTTTTACACAAATCATAATGATCATTCAAGCCCAGTTGCTTAAAATGATGACTTGTCTATGTAGTGGAAAAGAAATGTTTGATAATTTTTCTTTTTCATTCAAAGTATAAAATACCATGCAGAAACTAATACACTAACTGAAGCCACTTTCACTAGCTCTTTTATCTTCTTTTGAACTGCCCATGCATGTTTGCGTGCCAGTTTGAGCAGGATCTGTTTCTGATCCTGTGCCATTGTCATCAGTGAGTTGAAGCACTTGATTAAGGCAATGTCATGCTCAGCAGCGCCATTGATGACGTTTAAGGACTTCACTTGTTTCATTGCCAACTGGTAGTTTCCATCGTCTTCCCAATTCTCTGGATCCTTGTTCAAAAATGTTGGCTCCTAGCCAGAGTCCATAAGACACTTGCTTAGACCAGTCGATTTTTTGGAAATGAAGTCTGCCTAGTGCTTATTCAACCAGACCCTCATGCCGTTGGGCCTTTTAAAGCCTTTGCTGCAACTCTTCCTTGTCAAGTTGTTCACCATGTCCCGCTTCACTGAAGCTTCCAGATGCTTGTCAAAGAAGGCATGGCCTATGAGCTCCTCTGTCAGATACCACAAATGATGTTTTGCCACCTTTTCGACTGCATCGATCTAAGTAGCTGTCAAAAAAAAAAAAAAAAAAAAAAAACATAATTTCAAGGTGCTCATTGAGGTATCATCGCTCCATGCCATGCTTCAGCATATGTGAAGGATATGAAGAGTGCAATCAGGCGCATGCCTTATGCCTCTCTCTGTGTCATTGTTGGGAATTGGCTGCCGAACATGACAATCACATAAATCCTTTTTGCCATCAGTCGCACCTGATGCATGGCTCCTGGTGGGTGGAAAGTTGACTGGTCATGTTGACTTCCCAAGAAGCTGTATGTCAACTGGAATAGTTCTTTGTAGTCTTCACAAGGCTGATTTCCACTCACAAGGGTTGATTCAAGAATGTCATCATGTACTTCTGTTCCTGAAGGGCGATGATGATGGCAAAGAATTCCACAAAATCTTCATTGGTATCCACAGTTTTGTACATGGACTGATTGATAAAGGGCCAGTATGTCTGGAACCACTTGAATAATCCTGTATCTGGTCCAGAGGAAGATCCGTGGCAAACTTTGAAGACGGGTTTCAGGATGACTTCATGAACATGATGTCTGCAAGCCAACCACACAGTTGATCTTCTGAGTTTTTGCTTGATTAGTATGCATGCACCCCGATGCATTCCAGTATTTGCTGCCGTAGTATCGAAGCTCACCACAACAATCTTGTCTTGATGATTGGCCTCCTAAACCTCTTTCGGTACAAAACAAACAAGTACTTCTCCAGTTCCATTCAGTGCTACTGGAACACCTAGAAGGTCTTCAGTCTCTTCCCTGGAAGCTAGTACTGTGATCCAGTTTTGCAAACTCTTGCCTTGACAGATATTTGGAAGCAGAGTGAGAGAAGAGTTCTGGACAAATGTCGAAGTGTGCATGGAAAAGTTTGGAAGGAATGAGAGAGTGTTTTTGATCGGTGATATGAATGGTAAAGTAGGGAATGCAAAGGTGGATGGAATAGTTGGTGAGTGGCGTGTGCTTGCTGAGATAGATGAGAATGGCAGTGCGTTAGTGGACATTTGTGCCGGGAGGGGGTTGGTGATAGCCAGTACCCTCTTCAGGCACAAAATGATCCACAGGTATACATGGTGAGTGATGAGAAGGGTGGGTGGTGAACTGAATGAAAGGAAGGCAATGATTGATTGTGTGTGTGTGGATGAAAGGATGCGAAGATATGTAATGGATGCAAGAGCTTATAAAGGTTGGGGGAGTGGACTTTCTGACCACTACTTGGTGGTGGCCAGAATCAAGATCCAAGGATAATGGAGAAATAGAAGAAGGGAAGGACAGGAAGAAGGAGTATTTGCAAGGAGAGTGGAAAGGTTACAAGAGGATGAGAAAAAGGAAGAATATAAGAGAGAAGTGGAAGAATGATTGGGTAAACATGAATTGGAGCAGATGGGGGACGTGGAATGTGTGTGCAGGATATTCACAGAACAAATATGTGCAGCATGTGATGTGGTGTGTGGGGTGAGGAGAAGACGGAGGGGGGTGCAAGGAACAGCGTGTGGAATGAAGAAATGAGACAGGCTGTGGCACAAAAAAAGAAAGCATACAATGAATGGATGAGAAATAGAAACGTGGAAGAAGTTGAGAGGTGGAAGAGAGAGTTACATGTAGAAAGAAAGAGAGAGGTGATAAGTTTAGTAGGAGAGAGTAAGAAGAGAGCTGATGAGGAATTTGGAAGGAATTTGAGTGTAAAATGGAGGAACTGTAAGAAAATGTTCTGGAAAGAGGTGAAGAGAGCAAGACAGGGTGGCAATGAAGTTAGCAGGGGAGTGAAAGATAAAAATGGTAGATTACTAGTGGAGAAGGGAGAAAAAGTGAGCAGATGGAGAGAACACTTTAAGGAATTGTTGAACATGGAGGATGGAAGTAATGCAAGTATAAGTGGCTGGGGAATGGCTGGGAGAAGGAGGGATGTGAGAAGAGAGGAAGAAATCAGTAGGATAGAAGTTGTGGAAGCAATGAAGAAAGTTAAATCGGAGAAAGCCCCAGGAATTGATGGAGAGTGTGGTGAAATGCTGAAGCATGGGGGAGAGATAGTAGTAGAATGGATGTGGAAGATGTGCAGATTGGCCTGGGAGGAAGGTAGTCCCGGAGGATTGGAAGTCGGGTATAATTATTCCCTTGTACAAAGGAAAAGGCGAAAAAGAAGTGTGTGGTAATCATAGGGGCATTTGTCTTCTTAATATAATAGGAAATTTGTATGATAGGATACTTATTGACAGAGTTAGGGAAAGAACAGAGGAATTAGTTGGAGAAGAACAGGGAGGCTTTAGGAAGGGAAGAGGTTGTGTAGATCAGATATTCATTCTTAGATCTTTAGTGGAAAAGTTTCTAGAGAGGGGAAAGAAGTTGTATGCAGCTTTCATGGATTTAGAAAAGGTTCTAGAGAAGGGAAAGAAGTTGTATGCCGCTTTCATGGATTTGGAGAAAGCATATAACAGGGTGGATAGACAAGGATTATGGAAAATATTAAGAATATATGGAATAGATGGGAAGTTGCTGAATGCTGTGAAGAGTATGTATGATGGTGCTAAGGCTGCAGTACGTGTGGATGGTGAACAGTGAATTTTTCTCTTTGAAGGTTGGGTTGAAACAGGGATGTGTCATGTCTCCATGGTTGTTCAGTGTGTACATGGATGGGGTAATAAAAGAGGTACAAGGTAGGACAGTGGATGTTGGATTGGCCCTGGTGAGAGAGGGTAGTGTTTGGAAACTCCCTGTACTGTTGTTGGTAACGATACTGTATTGTTGAGTGAAGATGAAGGGGAGCTGCAAGGCTTGGTGGATGAGTTTGGGAGAGTGTGTAAGAAACGGAATCTAAAGATGAATGTAGGGAAGAGTCAAGTGATGGTCTTTGAGAGAGATGAAGTCAGTAAATGTACAGTGAGGTTGGATGGTGAGGAAATGGAAAATATGAGTACATTTAAGTACTTGGGTAGTGTGATGAGTAAGGATGGAAGTTTGGTGGGTGAAGTGCTTGAAAGGGTACAACAAGGAAGAAAGGTTGCTGGTTCTTTGAAAGCAGTGAGAAGAAACAGGGAAGTGAGCATGGAAGTGAAAAAGTTACTATGTGACAGTATTGTGATACCAACTCTGATGTAAGTGAAGCTTGGATATTGTTGGAAGGACACAAGTCAAGAGTGAGAGCAGTGGGAATGAGTTATTTAAGAGGAGGCTGTGGAGTCACATGGAGAGACAGGCTGACAAATGAGGATAGAAAGGAATGTTGTGGTGTGGATGTGGATGTGATAGGAAGCGTTAGGAGGAACACACTGAGGTGGTTTGGCCATGTGGAGAGGATGGAGGGTGAGAGATGACGAGGATAGTGTATGTGAGTGAGATGGAGGGGGAGAGAGGGAGGGGGAGGCTGAGAATGAGATGGAGGGATGGGGTGGAGAGTTATATGAGAGAGGGGGGTGTGAGTTGGGAGCAGGGCAGTGAAATGGCGGGGGACAGGGCAACGTGGAGGCGATTTGTTTGTGGCCACCCCGTACGGGATTGAGGTGTCTGGCAATAGATAGATAGATAGATAGATAGTTTTTCATCCCAGTGAAGTGTCATGGTTGATGCAGAGATTCCAGCTATAGACTGTAGCAGGTGAAATCACAGACTCCCTGAGATTATGACCAAGGCTTTGGGCAGCAGCAGCATATAAACTTGTTGCCTGACACACCGAAAGATTGTTCCTGTCCCAGGCAGCAGTCAAGTTCTTCCCAGACAGCTTTTCAGTTCTTGCTTGTTGCTGCATAATGACAGCAGGGAGATTTGGCTGGAGTCAGACTGACGAATTCATCGTCATATGTGGAAGCTGCTGATGTAGAGCTGGATTCCTTCAAAATCACTGTCTCCTCCAACCTTCTCCTTTCCGTTAAGTCTTTCTGTTTTCACTGTGGCACGTCTGAATCGCATTTCGTCTTTCTCTCCTTGACCTTGTCCATTACAATGTCGATACCAGCCATTGAGGATGAGGCTCTGTCATAATTTTACTCAGGAAATTATGGTCTGTTTTTTTGGTGTGGAATATTTTATTTAGACAATTATCTTTATATTTCTCAAAACTCCCATGTATGGGACATCCAGCCCAAAAAATACACCCAAAGTGAAAAAGTTAAGTTTTTGCATGAATGCCATAACAGACTTAGCAGGCTTTGTGTGAAGGTCTGGCTGGAGGGGTGGTGCAGAGTACAGAGCTGCCTAGGAGAGTGGGATCTGGTTGATGCTGTGGTGCTGAGCTGAGGGCTGGTTAGCATAACCTCTGTTTTGATGTGGCACTATTCCACCACAGTTAATGTGGCCTCCACTTGTGTACGGAACTTGAAGATTGATGTGACACCATTCCACCACAGTTAACGTGGCCTCCACTTGTGTACGGAACTTGAAGATTGATGTGGCACCATTCCACCACAGTTAACGTGGCCTCCACTTGTGTACGGAACTTGAAGATCCTGAAATAAATTACCATACTGGTAATATAAATGCCATGGTGACATGGTTGATAGTGATTTTGGGTCAGAGGTGAGCATAGTTAGATTCCAAGAGGTGGCTGAAATTATACTGTTATCTTAATGATACCAGGGACACAGGGTAGTCTACTGTGACTTAAATGATCTAGACTACTGTAGCCAAGCTTCAAACCTTCCAGAGTTTCTGGTCTTCGAGAGCTTGTAAAGAGATATATAAGACTGGCTGTTACATTTTGCTGCATCCACAGCAGCAGCCATGTCCAGTGTGTGTCCCTAACTGTTTCACTTACTCACTGAGTCACTATCCAGTCGTGAACGGTGAAATCTCTAAAGTTGAAGTGACATAATTTTATTAACATCTTTATATGGGGATGTTTAGGGGCAGAGGGTATTGGTAGTACAAGTATATCTGGTATGCATGTGTGGTGTGTCTTAGGGGTGGGGGTTGAGGTGTGTGTGGTGTACATCTGGGGTGTGTCTCCAGGATATATCCAGAAAGGACAGCTTTGGAATATGTTGGGGTGGTGGGTATGATTGGAGTTGGTGTGGTTGTTGAAGTTTTTTTTTTTTATTCTGAACTGTTTCCCGAAAAAGGAGTGTTGGGTGAAACTTTTTTTTTTTTTTTTTTTTTTTTTTTTTTTTTTTTAATGGGTGGCACCCTTCAACAAACCTAGGATACCCTTAAATATTATCAGTAGAACTGAGACAGTTAAGGATTGTGAATATTATCAGTAGAAATGAGACTTTTAAGGAGTGTTTGGAGCACACAGTTTAAGAAGCATAGGTGAATCTGCACCATCTGTCTCACCAAGACATGTGCCTCTGACATCTGCAGGAATGAGTGAGTTTGAGGACTTTGATGACATCTCGCCCCTTGAGGAGTTAAAAGCACTGCTCAGTTCCCACTCGTTTAAACTCTCAGCTTAGGATTCCCCCCCACTCCCTCATCATCCTCAGCCTATCACACTGGTTTCAGCCACAGATGGTGTTACATATGCCATATACTCACATAACTGGTTACTGATTCCCCTCACAATGTATGTACTGTACAGTACTGCATCTGCAGGCAGTCCCACAGAAGCTGTTGCTTACTTGAGGTCAGTGGGTCTGCTCAGCTAGATACACTAGGGTTAAGTAGCAGCAAGAACTAAAGATGCCTCTCAACGGAATCTATCAATCTATCTATTGCCAGATGCCATAATGCCGTAAGGGGTGGCCTTTTGACTTTGAGTTATTTGTTTTATGGGGAGGGGCACTAACCCTTCACCAACTCACTTGCTGACACGTAGGGAGCACGTATGGTTTGGTTATATGGTTACCACCCAGCATTGTAAATGGTTTCTTGGCTTACAGGAAACCATTTGGCTTGTCATTCAGTGTAAAGCCACCTGTAAAGGCAAGAAAAGGAATAAGAAGTGACAGGAAAGATGGGAGAAATAGGAAGAGAGGAGGGCAGGCACAGAAAAAGAATGATAAAAGCTAAGGAAGAAGTAGGCAGCACTACATCAAGTGAATGGATGATGGTCGCCACCACTTACCACTAGCCCTGTTCCCAAAAAGGAGGAGGATGGACTGCAGAAAGAGGGCAACTTCAGCATGCAGTTAACCCAATTCATGTTCAGATTAGCCTGGGGCCACAACAGCAGCACTGCTTGATAAACCTCCAACTTTTGTCCCCATTTTCTTTGTTTGTGGGTCCTTCCTCATTCAGTCTCATAGGTGAGAATTAGGGTTGGAGTGCAGAAAATAATGGCTGGTATTTCTTTACTGTCTTCATTCATTACTTGATCCTACTTTTCAGGAACCAGGTCGGTCACTAACTGCTGGTACCTACCCAGTTCACTATGTGGCCATGGATCCCTACCGTAATCGGGGAAAATGTTCTTTCACAATCACAGTCCACTGTAAGTATTTCCTCCATTCCCTTGTATAGATATGGGTCTTGAAAGTACTGTAGTAGAATTGAAAACAGTTAAGGTAGTAGTGGATACATTAGGGCAGAGTTACAGTGAAATGAAAACATGGACCAAAACTAAATCTCTATACCTTAAGGATTGACCAAAATGCTAGCATAATTTAGTTATATATAATGATATAAATAAAGTTCAGTTGGAATAGAGTATTAGAATGTACACTCTAAGAAGACAAGTAATGAGTACTGAGTGGATGAAAATAGCATGGCACTTTTGGACTTGTTTAAATTGGATGACTTACAGTTAGAATGTGATGATAGAAAGGAATCAGGAAACATACAGATATTTTCAGCATATTTCAAATTATTTTTCCATCTGTTAGAAGAAAAATATGCATATACTGTAGTTAGGTTTTTGAAGTGGAGCCAGCATTCCAGGAACTTGAATATGTGGGTGACTGCATGGCTCATTTCACTGAGCATTGAGTTGATAGTTCTCCCACATTAATGCATTCAGTTTGCCTTCTTGTGAATCCTGTCACACTCCATTATTATGTGGGAGAAATCATAACAGTTGAAATTTCTAGTCAGCTGGGTGCAAATGAGATCTTAGGCCACATATTCTACAATACTGATAGGCAAGTGAATGTGCTTGTTGATTATCCATGACTGATAATACTCCTATGTTTTGGCTAGAAAAGAAAGATTACTGTAAATATATATTAAAGAAAAAATAAGGTTTCACCATCAGAGTTATGGTATTTACTCAACTCCCTAATATCTAGTTTTATTGTAACAATCAGTATGTGGCTAGTATTTCTATTATGGTACTTTTATTATTGAAGCATGCAGGTGATATGATAGTTGCTGCCATAGTTTGTATATTTCTGTTGTTTTGCCTAAGTGATGAAACCTGTGTACAGTTGTGCAAATGATTATAGTGTTGATTACTTATCATTTCAACCCACCCCAGATTGTCAAGCATGATCAGCGGTCAGAAAAAATGTGAAATCTGTCCTAATTGCCTTGTAGGGGGGAGACTGTACAGGTGATTGGTTAATCTTTTTTATATACAGTATAACTTTAAGCATATGTTTTACCCTTTTTTTTTTTTCTTTTTTTTTCTTTTTTTTTTTCTTGTACTCTCCTGTTAGCTTTCCTGCTGTATATTGCAATATGTAGCCTGTAAATGCAAAGATCTTTCTATTCATCTAACTTATTCCCTTATCATCTATACCCTTTAGTGTGCAGGGAAACTTACCCCACCTTTGGATGGGAGAAGAAGGTGGGGTGATGATGATGGTGATTATGATAAAAATTATCTGGCAATAGCCAAAGTAAATTCAAAAATGAATCCCAGACCACTGGAGGGTTAATCTATGGAAGAATTAGTTTTCTCTTTTAAAGATGTGTCATAAATTTGTACACAGGAATGTTTGACAGTACCCTACCCTTGTTATATTAATATTTTCCACATAGCTCACTGTGGAGATTATTGTGCCTGCATATGAATTTCTGCCTGAGTATGCACTGGGCACGACAGCTCTACCCCCTTACCAGCCTGTCATCTCTAAGGAAGGGTGAGATGAAGGAATTTTTAAATCATGGCACATTAGCTCCCTTCATTTGTGTGGTGAGTTTGGAAGCCTGCTCTGTGTTTAAATGTGGAATATTTTCATTTTCCAAAATGTCTTGTACTAGACTTCACACAGAGTTGAAGAAAGAAAAAGATATGCATTATTACTGTACAGTGAAGTGTCTTTAGTTCATGACAGCATGAACTAGGTGATTATAATTTGTCAGTTATCTTAAAGTTTGTACAGAAATTTTTGAATGGTCCAGTACTAACCTCATATGAGACTGTTTCCTTTGCCGCAATAAGACAACATAGCCCAGAATCCTTTTCCGTGTTTGAAAGAAGTTCAGAGAGCTGTTGCCTCTCCTGACATTCAGAGGGCGCTCCCTCCGTGCTAAGGGATATTTGTATGTGACATATGTTAGGAGTGTAATGCTGTATGGTAGAGAGACCTGGGCAGTAAAGGAAGAGGATATTCGCAGGCTCAGACGTACAGAAATGACAATGATTAGATGGATGTGCGGTGCATCCTTGAATGCAAGGCCTGGGAGGGCTAGGTTTACGATGGAAGAACTGGGAGGTAGGAAGGGACTGGAGTGTATTGGTATTGTGATGAGGAAAGGAAGATTGGGATGGTTTGAGCATGTGGAGAAGATGGGGGATGATAATTGGGTGCAGAAAGTAAGAAGTGTTAATGTTGGGGGTAGGGTAGTGAGAGGTAGACTGAAAAAGACCTAGGACGAGGTCATTGAGTGTGACCTCAGGGTTAAGGGACTAAATGGGGAAACTGCAAGAGATCAAGCAGCATGGAGAGCCACCATTAGGTGACCAAGGTCGATGCATGCAAGCATGTTGGAGCCTTCAAAAATAAAAACGTTTAACAGAAATTTTGAAAGTGTCTAGGGATTTAATGGTGAAATTAGTAACTGATATCATGAATCCTATTACAGAGTGAGTGCTGTGTAACAAATGATTGGTTGAAGAATGTGGTTGTGAAGGTTTATAAGAAGAAGGCTGGTGTTCTTGATCTGGGGAACAGCATATAGGTGTCTAAAACTGTTGAAGCAGGTAATGAAAGTTGAGAGTTACTGATTCAGTGTGTGGATGGACAATAGGCCCACCAAGACATAAAGTAAGTTGGATGGGTGTGTGGAAGCTGCAGTTATGGAGAAAAGAAGGCTTTTCCGGGAATGGAAGAAGGATGGTAACAAAGAGGAATACTTGGCTGCCAAGCATAGGGCAAGGAAAGAGGTTTACATGGTGAAGTCTGAGTCACGGAGACTTGATAACCTAAATCATGTGGAAAGGAAGAATATGATATTTAAAGTGGCAAATCAGAGGAAGAGGGAGAGTAGGGATATCATTGGTGAGCAGAGTGTGAAGAATGATGAAGGAAGGGTAGTGATGAACAGTGGGGATATTAAAGATACATAGAGAGATCATTACAGCTGGTTGTTAAATGAGGAGTTTGATTGGGACAGGGAAGGTTTTGAGCCAACAGATCCAGTATTTGGCCCTTGGCCTTTAATTGGCACTGCTACTGTGAGCTGGGCAATAGGCGGGATGCAGGTGGGGAAGGCAGTGGGTGTTTCTGGGTTGACTGCTGAAATGTTGAAAGCCTCAGGAGATAGAGGTGTGAGGTTTGTCACTGACCTGATAAATACGATTATATATGAGTGTGTTGTCCCAGATGACTGGCTGAAGAGTGTGACTGTGAATGTGTATAAAGGGAAAGGGTGATGCCCTGGAAAGAGGAATTTATAGAGGCATAAAGATTTTAGACCAGATAATAAAGGAATGGAGAGAGTTCTAGAAGGTATGATTAGAGAAACAGTGAATATTGATGAGATGCAGTTTGGATTTATGCCAGGCAGAGGGACCACTGATGCCATATTCATTATTCAACAGCATCAGGAAAAATATATAGGAAAGAAATGTGAACTGTACATTGTTTTTGTTGATTTGGAGAAGGCCTTTGACAGAGTCCTTATAGAGGTGGTGAAGTGGGCAATGGGAAAACTTGGGATC
Source organism: Coenobita brevimanus (assembly GCF_032717465.1). Lineage (NCBI taxonomy): Eukaryota > Metazoa > Arthropoda > Malacostraca > Decapoda > Coenobitidae > Coenobita > Coenobita brevimanus. The sequence continues at coordinate 60,514,688 of NC_136967.1, read as the reverse complement.
AAGGAGTGGCTGGTTAGGGTGGTTATGGCAATGTACGTGGGTGCTTGCACCCACGTAAGGATGAGTGGAGATTTGAGTGATGAGTTTTCTGTGAATGTTGGTGTGCACCAAGAGTCAGTTTTGAGTCCTTTGTTGTTTATCATGGTACTTGAAGCCCTCTCACATGACTTAGAAATAGACTTCTGTGGGAGATGTTGTATGCTGATGATTTGGTGTTGATTGCAGAGAATGAAAGGGAGGCGGAGGAAAGATATGGGAAGTGGAGAGATGGTATGGGGCAGAAGGGCTTAAGAGCAAATGCAGATAAAACAAAAGCGATGATATCTAGGGTTGGTGGTGGTACTGTCAGAGAAGAGGGAGAGTGGCCATGTGTGATTTGCCAAGAGGGCATGAGAAGTACAGTAATTCCATGTTGTGCAGTGTCTGTAATAATCTATCTGTCTATCTATTGCCAAACACCTCAATCCCGTTTGGGGTGGCCACAAACAAATCGCCTCCAAGTCGCCCTGTCCCCCGCCATTTCACTGCCCTGCTCCCAACTCGCACCCCTCTCTCTCATATACCTCTCCACCCCATCACTCCATCTCATCCTCGGCCTCCGCCTCCCTCTTCCCCCCTCCACCTCACTCACATACACTCTCTTCGTCAGTCTTTCACCCTCCATCCTCTCCACATGGCCAAACCACCTCAGTGTGTTCCTCATAACGCTTCCTATCACATCCACATCCACGCCACAATGCTCCTTTATATCCTCATTCGTCAGCCTGTCTCTTCATGTGACTCCACAGGCTCCTCTTAAATAACTCATTTCCACTGCTCTCACTCTTGACTTGTGTCCTTCCAACAACGTCCAAGCTTCACTTCCGTACGTTAGAGTTGGTATCACAATACTGTCATGTAGTAACTTTTTCACTTTGATGCTCACTTCCCTGTTTCTTATCACTGCTTTCAAAGAACCAGCAACCTTTCTTCCCTGCTGTACCTTTTCAAGCACTTCACCCTCCAAACCTCCATCCCTACTCATCACACTACGCAAGTACTTAAACGTACTCACATTTTCCAATTCCTCACCATCCAACCTCGCTGTACATTCACTGACTTCACCTCTCTCAAAGACCATCACTTTACTCTTCCCTACATTCACCTTTAGATTCCGTTTCTTACACACTCTCCCAAACTCATCCACCATGCCTTGCAGCTCCCCTTCGTCTTTACTCAACAACACAGTATCATCTGCAAACAACAGTACAGGGAGTTTCCAAACACTATCCTCTCTCACCAGGACCACTCCAACATCCACTGCCCTACCTTGTACCTCTTTTATTACCCCATCCATGTACAGATTGAATAACCATGGAGACATGACACATCCCTGTTTCAACCCAACTTTCAAAGAGAAAAATTCACTTAGTTCACCATCCACACGCACTGCAGCCTTCGCACCATCGTACATACTCTTCACAGCATTCAACAACTTCCCATCTACTCCATATAATCTTAACACTTTCCACAATCCTTGTCTATCCACCCTGTCATATGGTTTCTCCAAATCCATGAAAGCTGCATACAACTTCTTTCCCTTCTCTAGAAACTTTTCCACTAAAGATCTAAGAATGAATATCTGATCTACACAACCTCTTCCCTTCCTAAAGCCTCCCTGTTCTTCTCCAACTAATTTCTCTGTTCTTTCTTTAACTCTGTCAATAAGTATCCTACCGTACACTTTTCCTATTATACTAAGAAGACAAATGCCCCTATGATTACCACACACTTCTTTTTCCCCTTTTCCTTTGTACAAGGGAATAATTATACCTGACTTCCAATCCTCCGGGACTCTACCTGTAATAAGTGGGTGCATAAGAGATGCAGTGGTGTTAAAGGTAGACTGCAAGATAATGCTGATTTCATGTGTACATTGTGTTGGGGAGAGCAGGTGGATGTTGTCAGGCATGAAAGGAGAACTTGCTGCAGAGTTTCTTGGGTGTGTTGCAGGGTTCTGTTATTTGGGAAACATGTACTGGAGGTAGGGCTGGAGGAAGCTTTGTGGCTAGAGTGAGGAGTGGCTGGAAGAAGTTCAGGGAGCTGTTGGCTCTTCTGACATTGAGAAGGCTCTCCCTCCATGCTAAGGGATCTTTGTATGCAGCATGTGTTAGGAGTGTAATGTTGTACAGTAGTGAGACTTGAGCAGTAAAGGAAGAGGATATTCGCAGGCTCAGATATACAGAAATGACAGCAATAAGGTGGATGTGCAGTGCGTCCTTGAATGTGAGGCTTGGGAGCTAGGTTTATGATGGAAGAGTTTGGGGGTAGGATGGGACTGGTGTGTATTGGTGTTATGATGAGGAGAGGTAGATTGAGGTGGTCTGGGCATGTGGAGAGGATAGGGGGTGATAATTGGATGCAGAAAGTGAGAAATGTTATTGCTGGGAGCAGGGTTGTGAAAGGTAGATCAAAAAAGACCTGGAACTAAGTCATTGAGTGTGACCTCAGGGATAAAGGACTGAATAGGGAAGCTGCCAGAGATCAAGCAGCATGGATAGCTGCCATTGGGTGACCAAGACTGACATGTGCAAGCATGTTGGAGCCTTCAAAAACAAATGAACGAACAGAGTTTTGGGAATGTATTGTTAGGGAGAGAGTGAATATTTACCCCTTCAGTCTGGTAATATATTATTTAATAATTTTCTTCACCTCAAGATAGATTTTCTGTTTTAATTGGAAAGGTTAGAAATAGCCCTCATTCATTCTTTCAAAAGAGGGTCTACTAAACATAATTAAATTGCAAAAAAAAAAATCATCATTGTATTGAAGAGGCTAATAAGATACATTTAGCTTCATGCCCAGAAGAGGAACTACTTGACTTGTCAGGCAACTCCATGAAAAGTTCCTAGGTGACAAGAGATAGTTTACTCTCCTTTTGTTGATCTAAGAAGGCTTTTGATGGGATACATTGAGAGGTGGTATAGTGGGCACAGAGGAAGTTGGGTGCTGAGGAATGGATTTTATGTGTTGATAATAGTGGGAAGTGAGTAATGATAATGTATTGTATTAGTAATTGCAGTGCCAGGCACATCTGGATGTGAGTTCAGTGAACCACAGGAAGCCAGCCATTTCAGCTGAGCAATTCTAGAGGTTATTTTTTATTTTTTAAAATATTTTTGATGAAGTGCGAAAGAGAACTGGAGTCGTGCGGGAGATGGCTGATCGAGTTGAGCAGAGGGTGTTGCAATGGTTAGGGTATATGGAGAGAATGGATGATGAGCAATTGGTGAAAAAAATAACTGGATCAGATATGAGAGGTGTAACGCCGAGAGGAAGACTACGAATAGGATGGATGGACAGTGTGAAGAGAGCGTTGGATGCGAGAGGGATGTCTGTTGAGCAAGGAAGAGTGGCTGCATGTGGTAGAAATTATTGGAGAGAAGTTGTGAATGAGTAAATGATGACGCAGCCCTGAGGGAATATTCTCCCGCATTTGGTCTAATCAGCTGATCAGATCAGGTGCGAGTAAGGGGATAAGTCCATTATGATGCAGCAGGGGTAAACCAGCTCTGCTGTTGGGCCCTGCAGTGGATGTCGCCGAGTGTCCTGTGCAGTTGACCCTTATGCAGTGTGGTGCAGTAGGGATCTGTCCCTTCTCCCCTTAGGGCTAAGATGCAAATGAATGTAGGCGTGTGGATGAGTAAATTGGGAGTGTGTCATCCTGTCTTGGCTACCTCCCTTTCTTTGGGGGAAGCAGCCTAGGTACAGTACCCTCGCGTCCAGTATGGTATTTTTGTCAGACAGTACTGCCGTACTGGATTAAATCCTTTCTGGAAAAACAACAGACCTTAAGGGGAAAATGGATAATGTCAGACAAGCCATGAAAAAGTCCCCCCAAAATTCAACGTAACTACAATTTGACACAACTAAGATTTTACCCACCTTTAAGGTGAGTGGTGATGGTCATGAGGGGGAAGGGGAGGGGTTTTCGAGGCTGTAGAAGGTCTTACTGACCCCCTAGAGAAGGTCCTTCAGGATCCTGAGGAGGCCTCTCTGCCTCAACCTCTCCCATAAATCCCTCACAGTCACACACTGACACATCGTCGTTTTCGTCATCAGGGGGAAGTGCAATACTGCAATTTGACTGGCACATATCACGAGTCACAAGGAAGGCGTACTGGACTGGTGTAGCAGTACTAGGGAAACGTTCCTCGATGTTGGCCATCTTCCCGCGCCCAGGCGGGTAATAGTACTGGACTCAGTGCGACAGTACTAAAGAAGAACTCCTCGGATTTGGCCCAGTTTGCACGGCCGATCCGTACTAGCCCAACAAATCCGTACTACAGTAATAAATTATTTTATTTTTTTGTCTGCCGTACTGGACGAAAATAGTACTGGACAAACCCATACTGCATGCGAGGGTACTGTATATAGTTAGACAGATTTTTTTAAAGGGTTCTTTGTGATAGTGAAATACATGAGATTAGTGTGTTGTGATGAGGGCACAGTGATTCTCTATTCACAGAGATGAGGATGGCCATATGAATGTGTAGTTTTTCTGTGTGTGACAGTGGGAAGGTATGAGCTAGAGCAGATGGAAGGGGTGGAAGACGTATGTAAGATATTCACGGAAGAGATAAGCGCAGCGTGTGAGGCGGTTTGTGGAGTGAGGAGGAGATGCAAGGGTGTGCAAGGGACAGCATGGTGGAATGATGAGGTGAAACGAGCTGTGGAACAAAAGAAGAAGGCATATGGTGAATGGTTGGCGAGTAGAGGTAGGGGAGAAGATGAGAGAGAGAAGAGAGAGGTATATGTGAGCAGGAGAAGGGAGGTTAAGAGACTGGTGAAGGAGAGTAAGAAGAAAGTGGATGAAGAGTTTGGGAGGAATCTGAGTGTGAAATGGAGGGAGAGTAAGAAATTGTTTTGGAAGGAGGTAAAGAAAGTAAGGCAGTGTGAAAGGGGAAATAGTAGGGGAGTGAAAGATAGGAATAATAGATTGTTGGTGGAGAAGAGAGAGAAATTGAGGAGATGGAAGGAGCACTTTGAGGATTTGTTGAATGTAGAGAGTGAGAGCAGTGTGAGTATAAGTGGTTGGGGAATGGCTGGGAGAAGAAGAGATGAGAGGAGGGAGGAAGAGATCAGTAGGTCGGAAGTAGTGGAAGCGATGAAGAAGATTAAGCTGGGAAAGGCCCCAGGAATTGATGGAGTGTGTGGTGAAATGCTTAGGTATGGGGGTGAGATTGTTGTGGAGTAGATATGGAAGTTGTGTAGATTGGCTTGGGAAGAGGGAAGGGTTCCAGAGGACTGGAAATCAGGTATAATTGTTCCTCTGTACAAAGGAAAAGGGGAGAGAGAAGTATGTGGTAACCATAGGGGTATTTGCCTTCTTAGTGTGACTGGTAAAATATATGGTAGAATACTCATTGATAGGGTTAGGCATATGACAGAGGAGCTAGTTGGAGAAGAACAAGGGGGATTTAGGAAGGGAAAAGGGTGTGTAGATCAGATATTTGTTCTAAGATGTTTAGTGGAGAAGTATCTAGAGAAGGGAAGGAAAGTGTATGCTGCCTTCATGGACTTGGAGAAAGCTTATGACAGAATAGATAGGCAAGGTATGTGGAAAGTATTAAGAATATGTGGAGTGGAGGGGAAATTGTTGAGTGCTGTGAAGAGTATGTACGAGGGAGCTAGGGCTACGGTGCGAGTGGATGGTGAGCTGAGTGAGTTCTTTGATCTCAATGTGGGACTGAAACAGGGGTGTGTGATGTCTCCATGGCTGTTTAATATATATATGGATGGGGTTGTAAAGGAGGTGCAAGGTAGGGCAGTGGATGTGGGGGTGGCCCTAATGAATGAGGGTGAGATTTGGAAGCTTCCGCTGTTGCTGTTTGCTGATGATACAGTATTGTTGAGTGAAGATGAATGGGAGTTGCAAGGTTTGGTGAATGAATTTGGGACAGTGTGTAGGAGGAGGAAACAAAAGTAAAGTTATGGTGTTTGAGAGGAATGAAGTCACAGAGTGTGCAGTGAGGTTGGATGGTGAGGATATGGAGAATGTGAGTGCATTCAAGTACTTGGGTAGTGTGATGAGTAAGGATGGAACTTTGGGGGATGAAGTACGTGAAAGGGTACAGCAGGGAAGAAAGGTTGTTGGTACACTGAAAGCAGTGATGAGAAATAGGTAGGTGAGTATGGAAGTTAAGAAGTCACTGCATGATGGTATTGTGATTCCTACCCTGACGTATGGAAGCGAGGCATGGACCTTGCAAGAGGGGAACAAGTCAAGAGTGAGAGCAGTGGAAATGAGTTACTTGAGAGGAGCATGTGGAGTGACGTGGAGGGACAGGTTGACGAATGAAGAAGTGAAGGAACGTTGTGGGGTAGATGTGGATGTGGTTGAAAAGATTAGGAGAAATACACTGAGGTGGTTTGGACATGTGGAGAGAATGGAGAATGAAAGACTGACTAAGAGGGTGTATGTAGGTGAGGTGGAGGGAGGGAGAGGGAGGGGTAGACCGAGGATGAGGTGGAGGGATGGAGTTGAGAGGTATATGAGGGAGGGGGGGGTGAGTTGGGGGGAGGGGAGTCAAATGGTGGGTGACAGAGTGACTTGGAGGCGTTTTGTCTGCGGCCACCCTTTGCGGGATTAGGGCGTCGGGCTATAGATAGATAGATAGATAGACAGTGCTGCATAAGACTGAATAAAAAATTAGCAGCTGAGGGGTCAGCTAGGAATTGCATGCAGTGAGGATGTGATGTATAAGGAGTGAATGAGGTGGTGTGAAAATGTGGAAAGGTTAGTTGATGAAAATAGGATGAAAAATCTAGGAGTGTGAATGTGAAGAATAGAACACCAAGAATTGCACCTTAGAATTTGGATCAAGTCCTACAAAACCACATCAGGGGTGTTTTTGTAATTATGGACAGCAGGCATGCAACTGCTTCTGTGGGGCCATTCTACAAATACAGTATAGTACAATTTATCATGTAGGGAACCAGTACCCCCTTAGGCTAGACAGTGCCTCGCCAGGGTTTGACCAGGGTCCTCCTGCACAGTGAGATTCAGGGAAATAGTTGATGCTATAGCTATTTAGCTCCACCCAGGGTACATGATACCACCAAGAGTAGGCTCTTCATTAACACCACTGCTTCAGGTTGAATGGATTAAATAGTGATGCTGCCAGAGGTAGTGCAGCATGAGGTGAATAAGACTGACACCTGGAAGCATGTACAAAGTGTTTTAGAGCCAAAATAAATAAAACCAAACAAGTATAGTATATGATCATCTTTCACAGTGCTGGACTGTCATATTCATATAAGATAGCTGAGATACAATAATCAGTTAAGGGTCAGTACAGTATCCAAGTAAAAGAGCAGTTACATAATGGACATTCATTTACAGCTTGCTGCAGGTGACACTGGTGACTTCATAAATTACTTTCACACATCTTGAGTGATAAAAGTTTTTGACTGAAATGTATTTTTAAAACTATGAATGTTACTTTACCACCAACTCGAAATGACATTTCACTGTATTATTTCAGTATTACAACCTGGAATTAAAACACAAAGTATTCATTGTTATTAAGAAATTGCATTGCTGTACAGTGTTTGCTTCAATGTCATTTTGAGTTGGTGGTAAAGTAACATTCATAGTTTTAAAAATACATTTCAGTCAAAAACTTTTATCACTCAAGATGTGTGAAAGTAATTTATGAAGTCACCAGTGTCACCTGCAGCAAGCTGCAAATGAATGTCCATTATGTAACTGCTCTTTTACTTGGATACTGTCATGAATTTTGGTTGAACACAGAGTGGCTGTCATTTCATTGTCTTATTAGTACCCACATCATCACTGCTGCTGTCATTACTAATGCATTATAACTGTTGGTACAGCCACACTTGCTACATAACAACCATCACAACAGTTCCTGCCATTTCCTAAACACCCATTGTCATCACTATACTCCATTTCACCAAGTTTGGCACCATCAGTGATGTCCTCAACGTCTATTGTGTTGATGTACAATAAATCCTTTGCACTGGGTAAACCTCTATTTATTACCTTGAAAATTAATATACAAAGGCAATACAAAAAGGTATATCCAGTTCTGAGGACCTTTATCAGTGCTACAGGTGATGACGACATCACTGATTGTACCAGACTCGGTGAAATGGAGAATAGTATCACTATATGAGCAAGAAGAAAGGGGTTAAAAAGAGGTTGATTGTAACGGTGCATTAAAATTAATTTGGTAACGTGTGTATATACTGTACATTATATATATATATATATACAGGGTGGTGCAAAAGTAGGTTGACACACACACACTCTGTCTCAACTGCATGAGTTCATTACAGAGGCCTGCCAGGAAATCAACACCAACCTGGACCTGTGCATTACTGTGTGTTGAAGTGTGGCTGACAGACTCCAGGAATGTGTCAGTGGTGAGGACGGACACTTTGAACACTTACAAGACTAAAAGTGTGTCTTTTGTGTTGGAATAAATGGTAAATGTCAACCTACTTTGGACTATCCTGTATTTATATATATATATATATATTTATTGTGGTAGGTGGAGGCGCTCACTATCCACTCACTCGATGTAGTGCTGCTCTCGGGTGTCTGCCCTTTCCTCTCCTCCATCCTTCTTTCCTTCCATCCTCAGATGTCTTTCTTTCCTCGTCCTTCTGCCTACGGGTGACTTTACATTCCCTCTTCTCTCTTTCTTTCCTTCAAACTTTCCTCTTCCTTCTGCCTGTGGGTGACTCTGCACTGAGTGACAAGCCAAATGGTTTCCTGTACACCAGGAAACCATTTACTATGCTGGGTGGTAACCATATAACCAAATTTTGGCACCTGGTGGTTTAGTGGGTAATTATTGCACTCCAATCAGATTGAGCCGGTGAAGGTTTATATCCAACGGTGATTGGGGTTGATTGCTCATGTAATGCCACTCAGGGATGAGTGAGGCTGGTCACTCTCATCTTAAATGTCGGGACCAACTGCCTAGCCCTGGGCTCCTATGCTCCTCATGGGCGAATGTAGGATTGGATGATGGATGGATATATATATATATATATATATATATATATATATATGTATATGTATATATTTTAACCTGCCATGCCATATATCCTCAAGAAATAGCCTAAAAGACCGGTTTGAGGAAATTTTTCAGTTAATATGGCATCATCAAATTGAAAGTATGGTAGCATTCCATATCATATATTATCAAATATTGCACCAAGTTACCATTAACCTAGTATCATTCATCCTTATATTACTGTACTAATGTAAATGCTCTTCTCGTGGTTAGCTGATCAGCCAAGAGACGGAATTGCTGACCACAAATACTGTAATATATGTACAGAACACAGTAGTACAACAGTTTTCTTTTTTAACTTGATCAGTTATCAGTGTCTGACTGGATGTAATGTAGTGGATAGATGTATGATGTATAGTTTGTAAAGTTTGAGATATTTAAATGTTTCTTTTAACTGCATAATTTGTAAGTTTGTCCAGTATTTGTACATTGCATTATTTTATATTTCTTGAATGTATTCCATTATTACTGTGGTCATCAAAATTGTTTACTACTTGGAAATTCATTTTCACAAAATCTTATGAACATCCAACTGTACCCTGTCCTATTCCTGCCTCAAAAGAAGTACAAATACAATATACACATAAATGAAACCATCATCCACAACCTACTTATCTGTAGGTGGAGTCCATCATATATTAGAAAAGGTACCAGAGTTTGCTTGCTCTCTCTCTCTCTCTCTCTCTCAACACACACACACACACACACACGGACAGCCACAACGGACGGACGTGTCTTTCAACAGCTCCCAGGCCCAGGCTGTATACCTTAAATAGTTTCCAGGAATTATGTTTATCCTGTCTCCTATAGTTTTGTTTTAAGTTTAAAATATTGTAAGTTAATAGAGACTACAAAAAATGTAAAGATTTATTGGGAAGAATATACAGGAATGTTTTGTAGTATTTTCGGTAACAGCTGTTTTTGCTACAGTAACCAACATCCAACATGGCCGAAAATGTAAACACTGAGGGACTTGAATTTCCAGGATTTGATAGAAATACTAATATCATGGATCTGGTTAAAACATTGATAATGAGGATTAGTGAACTTGAAAAGAAAGTGGAGAATTTAGGGTTAAAGGACGTGTCTGAGAATACGGAAATTACTATACAGAGTCTGATCCAGTCCAATGAGACGGCGAATGAATAAATCAGAAATTTGAAGCGTGAAAATGTTGAATTGAGGAGGAAACGAAGAGAGTACTAATAAAACAGAGAAGGTGAATAGTGTATTAGAAGAACATAAGGCAAAGTGGGCACACGTAGAAGAAGAACAGAAAGAAGTGGTCAGCTTAAGAGAAATCATCCAGGAAGAAAGGGAAATGAACAAGAAAAAGATGGAAGAAAATGTAGTGAAAATACTGAAGAAAAAAGAGAAAGTAGTGAGAGAAACTGTAGAAAGGAACAGATGCGTGGTAATATTTGGAAACAGGGAGGAGGAAGAAAGGGTTAGATCCGTGAGACTCGAGAGAGACATGAACCTGGTGAGAGGTATATTAGGCAAAATTGACCCTGAAGGAGACAAGTAGGTAAAAGAAATTGAGGAAGTAAGGAGGATAGGGCCTTATAGGAAAGGGGAAACAAGACCAATGAGAGTCAAGTTGACATCAGAAAGTTTAGTAAATGATATACTCAAAATGGCCTGGATATTAAGCAAAGAGGCTGGAATGGAAAATATTATAATAAGAAAAGATTTAAATGAAGAAGAAAGAGAAGTTTTAAAATAATTGAAGGATCAAGTAAAGGAAAAAAATGATAAGAGGACAGAGGAAGAATGTAATACTTTTTTTTGGAGAGTATTGGATATGAAAGTAAGGAAGTGGTATATAAGGAAATAGAAGTAAAGGAAAGTAAGGGGGATAGCTGTGAAAGATTAGAAATTGAGGAAGTGGTACTGACGGGGAGAAGAGGGTATAAAAAACATGAAAAATAATTTAAAGGTGATATACACTAATATTGATGGTTTAATATCGGCCAGGCTTGAAATTAACGACTTCTTGAGAGAATATGAACCTGATGTCATGTGCTTTGTAGAGACCAAATTAAGAGAGGATATTGATGTTCATTTGGGAGATGGTAAATACAAACTGTGGAGAAGAGATCGAAAAGAAAAAACGGGAGGAGGAGTGATGATAGCAGTGAAGAACAACATAAATGTAGATACCGTGGAAATGGGACAAGGCAGGGCTGAAGTGATATATATGAAATTAGAAACTGGAGAGAAAGTCAAGTGAGATATGGCAGTAGTGTATGTTCCCTCTAAGACGAGAGCATGGAATGATGACGAATACCATGAGATGTTGTCAGATATGGCTAGCTATTTACAAAAAATAATTGAGAAAAGCAATAATATAATTTTGGTGGGTGACTTTAACTGTAAAGAGGTGAACTGGGAGGAATGGGACTCAGGAGGCAGCAAGGATTCGTGGGGCACTATATTATTAAATATAATAATGAATAATGTGATGACGCAATGGGTCAGAGAAGAGACACGGTTCCGAGGTGTGGACACACCAGCAAGGTTAGATTTGCTGTTTACCAAAGAACCCGATGTAATAGAATCATTGAAATATTTCTGTCCTAGAGGAAAAATTGATCATGTGGTCATTGAGTTCCAGATGATAATAGGGAACGTCGAGCCAAGAGACGAGCGTCATAGACAGGGAAGATACAACTTTGGGAAAGCTAACTTCACAGGACTGAGAAACTTTTTTGAAAATGCGGACTGGAGAAAATTCAGAGAAACAAGAGAGATACAAAGGAAGTGGGATATCTTTCTAGACCTCTACAATTTGGGAGTGGAAAAATTTGTACCAAGAGTAAGAGGGAAAGAAAACAGGAAAAAGGAGTGGTCTAATAGAAGGTGTATGATAGCAAAAAAAGAAAGAGATAAGGTGTGGAACAACTGGAGAAAGAGGGGCAACACCAGAACAAAGGAAGAATATAAAAGAACTAGAAATGAATACACAAGAATACGTAGAGAAGAAGAATGGAATTTTGAAAAAGGTATAATAGACAAATACAAGGATGAACTCAAACTGTTTTATAGATTTGTTAATGGCAAATTGAAACAAAGGGAAGGAATCACTAAATTGAAAGTAGAAGGAGAGGTCTATAAAGATGCAGCAATGCAAGCTGAAATAATAAACAAATGTTTCCAATCAGTTTTCACTAAAGAAAAAGAGTTTGTGGAAGGGGAGGGAGTGACTAGAAATGTACCGGTGATAAAAGATATAAAAGTGGAGGAACAGGAAGTGTACAAATTATTGGAAACTCATGATGTAAGGAAAGCCTCAGGACCTGATGGAATTTCTAATTGGGTACTGAAGGAATGCAGAGAACAACTGGCAGATAAAATTCACAGTTTAATCATGTGTTCTCTGGAAGAGGGGAAAGTGCCCAAAGAATGGAAGAGGGCAAATGTGGTACCAATTTATAAGGGAGGAAACAGGGAAGAACTCCTGAATTATAGACCAGTGTCTCTAAGCAGCATGGTCGCAAAATTGTGTGAGAGAATCCTGAAAGACAGATGGATAAAATATCTAGAAGAGATGAATATTTTGGCCGAATGTCAGCTTGGATTCAGAAGTGGAAGGTCATGTGTTTCTAACTTGTTGAGTTTTTATTCAAGAGCCATTGACGTGGTACAGGAGAGAGATGGTTGGGTGGATTGTGTGTACTTAGACTTACAGAAGGCCTTTGACAAGGCCCCTCATAAGAGACTAATGTGGAAACTAGAATATCTAGAAGGACTGAAGGGGAAACTCCTGGAATGGATGAGAGACTTTTTGAGAGACAGACAAATGAGGACAGTAATAAAGGACAGGATGTCTGGATGGAGGGAAGTAACAAGTGGAGTCCCACAGGGTTCGGTGTTGGCGCCAGTAATGTTCCTGATTTACGTAAATGGTATGGTAGATAGAGTGAACAGTTATGCAAGTCTGTTTACTGATGATGTAAAGATCTTGAGGAAGGTAGAGGTTGAGGAGGATTGTAAAATGCTGCAGGAGGATCTGGATAGGATACATGATTGGAGCCGGAAGTGGGAAATGAAATTTAATGTAAAGAAATGTAAAATATTGGAAATGGGTAAAAGTACCAGGAGGCCATCACTGAATTATTTGTTGGGTAATGGATTAATCACTAAAATGAGAGAAGAGAAAGACTTAGGAGTGCTGGTCCAAGATAGTTTGTCACCTGAAAATCACATTAATAAGATAGTTAGAGAGACATAAACTCTTGACGAACATAAGAGTAGCATTTCATTATATGGTTGAGGAGATGATGAAAATATTGATAGTGGCCATGATCCGCCCCAGGTTAGAATATGCAGCGGTAGTGTGGTCCCCACACAAAAAGAAAGACATGAAAAAGATTGAGAGAATACAAAGAACAGCAACCAAAATGGTCCCCAGTCTGGCAGATCTGTCATACAGAGAGAGGCTGGAAAAGCTGGATTTTGCCTTCCTTAGAGGAAAGGAGAAAGAGGGGAGACATGATTGCAGTGTTCAGGACCATGGTGGGAGTAGATAAAATTGACCGAGAAGATCTGTTTTTATGGGATAAGAGAGCAACAAGAGGACACGGAATGAAATTGAAAAAGTCAAGCTACTTGAAGGATATCAAGAAATATAGCTTTCCTTACGTAAGTATAGATTTTTGGAATAGCCTGGACAAAGAGATCATCCATTCTAAAAACTTAAACGAGTTTAAAGTTAAATTTGACTTACTGAGAAACAGCGATGGGAACCCACGAGCATAGCATATTTCGTGTGTATCTCAATTAGGTATATTGGGTAAATACTTAAGTATTTGGAACGACTTAGACAAAAGGGTGGTGCAGGAGAAAAACATTCATGTGTGTAAAAGTAAACTAGATAAATGTGGATATGGAGACAGGACAACACAAGCATCGCTCAATTCCTGTATACTACAAATAGGTAAATACAAATAGGTAAATATACACACACACACACACACACACACACACACACACACACACACACACACACACACTGTGGGGAAATATCGCCAAAACAGCGGCAAAAAGGGGTCAGTCTATTGTAATTATGTGAATTGAATGCATGAGTGGTGGTCCCATCTGATGTTAACGAAAAAGCCTGAGGCTTCACTCAGAAACACAAGACACATTAGAAGTTAAAATTTTTCATATGGCTGTGTAGTGGCAGAAGAAGAGAGTCCACTGTTCACATTCAGTGAAGGTGAAATTGCAGGTTTTTCTAGTGAAGACCTGAGAGGAGGGAGTATTAAACTGACCAAGCAAGAGCAGCAGGTGTAGAGAAAATGGCTGAGAGGATTGCCCAAGAATTAAAAGGGTATGGTCTGTAATTAGAGTTGCAGGAACGAACATTACAACAAGAGAGAGATTAAAGAATTGAAAAATAGGTTACAGAGCATATGTTCACATAGTGCTGAGCAAGAGGGAGAAGTAACAAAATTGAAAGTGAGTTATGAATCAGCCACAAATGAAATAAATCAGCTCAGGAGGGAAAGCAAGAGGCTGCAAGAAGATAGGGATAGGAAGAAAAGTACTCTTGATGAGAATAAATAAAAAATGAGGATGCAAGTTGAGCACATTAAGGAAATCAAGGAAGAGCATGGGGTGGAAGAAAATTCAGGAGGAGGGGAAAATAAACCTAAAAAAGATTATAGAACAACAGAGAAAGAAAAACCAGGATAATGTGGAGAAGGAAGTGGTTAGGATACTAAAAAATAGGGAATCACTAGTCAGGGATGTAGCAGACAAGAAAAAAAATGTGATAATTTCAGGATTAGAGGAAAAACCAATGTCAGTAAGATCAGAAGGGGAAAACAAAGAACTGAGAAGGGCTAAAGAGTTAGTGTCAGTAGTTATGGAGGGTGACAATGAAGCTCAAGCAGAGACTGAAAAGGTGTTTAGATTGAGAAGATATGAGGAGGGAAGGGCGAGGCCACTTAAAGTTAAATTTATGTCTCAGATCACAGTAAATGAAATCATGAACAAGGCATGGAAACTAGCAGACAAGGAGGGGTTCAAGAGTCTTTGGATAAGGAGAGATGCAAATGAGGAAGAAATAGCTAAGGTAAAGGAGCAAGTGAAGGAAGCCAAGGAAAAAAAAAACAGAGAATGGAAGAAGAGAAGACAGAGTTCTTTTTGGAGAGTTTGGATCAGAAATTGAAGAAGTGGTATCAACGAAGAGAGGGAGAAAGAATAAGGGAATAAAAAACAATGAAAAAAGATTGAAAGTGGCATATGCTAATGTAGATGGTTTAATCTCGGCAAGGCTAGAAATTAACGATTTCCTGAGGGTAAATGAGCCAGATAATATTTGCTTTGTAGAGACTAAGTTAGGAGAGGATATCGATATCCAAATTTGAGATGGTAGGTGGTGGCGACCATCATCCACTCACATGATGTAGTGCTGCGTACTTAGCTTTTATCATTCTTTTTCTGTGCTTGCCCTCCTCTCTTCCTATTTCTCCTATCTTTCCTGTCACTTCTTATTCCTTTTCTTTCCTTTATAGGTGGCTTTACATTGAGTGACAAGCCAAATGGTTTCCTGTAAGCCAAGAAACCATTTACAACGCTGGGTGGTAACCATATAACCAAACTATACGTGCTCCCTACGTGTCAACAAGTGGGTTGGTGGAGGGTTGGTGCCCCCCCCCTGTAAAACAACTAACTCAGTGTCAAATGGCCACCCTTTACGGGATTATGGTGTCTGGCAGTAGATAGATAGATAGATGGTAAATACAAATTATGGGGAAGAGAGAGAAAAGGAAAATGGGAGGAGAAGGTATGATAGCAGTGAAGAACAGCCTAAATGCAGAGAATGTCGAACTGGGGAGAAGGTAGGGCTGAAGTGATAAATATGAAACCAGATACCAGATGGAAAGGCAAGAGAGACATCACTTTAACATGTTCCCCCTACGACAAGGGCATGGAATGAGGATGAATACCAGATGTTGTCAGACATGATTAGATACCTACAGAAAGTGACTGAAAAAAGTAACAAGATAATCCTGATGGGTGATTTTAATTGTAAAGTGCTGAATTGGGAGGAATGGGACTCAGGAAGTAGTGAATATTCATGGGGCAGTATACTATTAAATACAGCAGTGACTAATGTAATGACCCAGTGGGTCAAACAAGAGACAAGATTTACAGGTGATGACACACCAGCAAGACTAGAATTAGGCCTCCCGCACACGGGCCACTTTTCAGTGGACGGTGCCTGCCACTTTTTTGTGGTGCCACTAAAAGTGGAGAGGGATGCTATGATATCCTGCACACGGGCCACTTTTTCGTGGCAGCCACAGGCAGTTCCATCATGGATGTTGAGAAGGTGGCATGTATCACTGTGCTCCTCACAATAAGAAAAGAAGCACCTACCATACAAGAAAGTACTGGGTACATCTAATAATCAGCCATAGCCTTATCAGGGGTTAATTTTATACACTATTTGAAGACTTAAAAGCATACCCAAAGAAGTTACAAACTATTTTAAAATGACCTGTGCTTCTTTTGATGACCTGCTGACTGCAGTTGGGCCTTCAGTTTCATGTCTAAACACAGACATGAGGAAGAGTGTACCAACAGAAGAAAGACTTGCAATCTTACAGTAAAAGTAGAAAAACACATACTGTACACGTTGCGCAAGAATTTTAATGAGAAAACTTGTGAGTAAATTAACCACATGTCATAAATGAGACATTGTATTTTTGCAAGTGTAAAGATGTTACTCTGAAATTGTATAACACAGAACTACGTTCCACAGATATTTAAGAAAATGGCATAATGTTTTGCCTTTCTGAAAATGATGAAACCTAGTGGCAAATATATTAATATTAACAAAACATACAACACTGATTTATCAAAGAACTGTATCCCTGCTAGGAAAAATCTACCAACATGCTGCCAATAAACAAAATATATAAATGAATCAGTCAAACTGTTCAGCTTTGCTTGGAATGCCTGACATTCTGTCTGGCACAGGGGAGGACACATTTATAATGTTACCAGGTACAAACTGTAGACTTTTGCAAACTTCAGGCTTTGAATGACTTTTTAGTGTAGTGTAACTTTTATTTTGGGAATGATCTTGTGTATGCATGTAACCTTGGGAAGGAAGATGGCCTTGGTTAGGGAGAGGACCTGGGATAGACACATGACCTTGGGTAGGGATTGGACTATCAGCAATGCCAGTCCGTCTGCCAGTACCACCACAAAGTGGCCCGTGTGCGGGTTGCCATTTGAATTAACGGCATCCATCATCGGTCACCAGTGGCGAGCCACCATGGCATGGTGGGTAAAATGGACCCAGTCACCATATTTTTGCGGCTGCCACTAAAAATTGGCCCGTGTGCGGGCATCCATAGAAACACGTGCGTTTTATTTCTCGCCAAGAAAAAGTGGCAGCCACCGTCCACTGAAATGTGGCCCGTGTGTGGGGGGGCCTTACTGCTAACCAAAGAACCTGATGATATTGAATCTCTGAAATATCTGGTCAGTTTGGGTTCAGAAATGGGAGATTGTGTATCTCTAATTTGATGAACTTCTACTCAAGGGTGATTGACATGCTACAGGAGAGAGATAATTGAGTGGATTGTGCGTATTTAGATCTGGCGAAAGCCTTTGACAAGGTACCCCGTAAGTAAGTAATGTGGAAATTGGAGCATATAGGAGGACTGAAGGGGAATCTCTTAAAGTGGATGAGAGACATCATGAGAGGCAGAAGGATGAGGACAATAATACTGTAAAGTACAC
This sequence comes from Coenobita brevimanus, assembly GCF_032717465.1. Classification (NCBI taxonomy): domain Eukaryota; kingdom Metazoa; phylum Arthropoda; class Malacostraca; order Decapoda; family Coenobitidae; genus Coenobita; species Coenobita brevimanus. The sequence continues at coordinate 60,496,833 of NC_136967.1, read as the reverse complement.
GATGTCAGGGTGGAGGGAAATATTAAGTGGAGTTCCACAGGGCTCGGTGCTAGTGCCTGTAATGTTACTGGTTTACGTAAATGATATGGTGAATGGAATGAACAGTTATGCAAGTCTGTTTGCAGGTATGCAAAGATTATGAGGAAAGTAGAGTATGAAGAGGAATGTAAAATGCTGCAGGAAGATCTGGACAGGACTTATGACTGGAGCCGGATATGGGAAATGAAATTTAACGTAAAAACATGTAAAATACTGGAAATAGGTAAAAGTACCAAGAGGCCCTCAATGAATTATTCGATTGGTAATGATCCAGTTACAAAAGCAAGGGAAGAGAAAGGCCTGGGAGTGTTGGTTTATGATAATGTCACCTGAAAAACACATTAACAAGATTGTTAGAGAGACATATAAGCTCTTGACAAATATTACAGTGGCATTTTATTACATGGAGAGATGATGAAATAATTGATTGCGGCTATGATCCACCCCAAGTTGGAATATGCGGCAGTGTTTGGTCCCCACACACAAAAAAAGACATAAACAAGATAGAGAGAATAAAAAGGGCAGCACCCAAAATGGTCCCTAGCCTAACAGATCTAGCATACAAGGAATGACTGGAAAAGCTCGGTCTGCCCTTCTTAGAAGAAAGAAGAGAGAGGGGTGACATGATTGCAGTGTTCAGGGCCATGATGGGAGTAGACAAAATTGACAGAGATCTGTTTGTATGGGATGGGGGAGCAACAAGAGAACATGATAAGAAATTGAAAAAAAGTTGCTTGAAGGTTACCAAAAAATACAGTTTTCCATATAGATGCATTGACTTGTGGAATAGCCTGGACAAAGAGCTCGTCCAGTCCAAGAACTTAAATGAGTTTAAAGCTATGTTTGACTTGTTGAGACATGGAAATGGGACCCCATGAGCATAGCTCATTTCCTGTATGTCACAGTTAGGTAAATAAACACACACACACACACACACACACACACACACACACACACACACACACACACACACACACACACACACACAGATGAATGCAGTGTTCAGGACCATGATGGGAGTAGATAAAATTAACAAAGAAGATCTGTTTGTATAGGATAAGAGAGTAACAAGTGGACATGGAATGAAATTGAAGAAGCCAAGCTGCATGAAGGATATGAAGAAATATAGTTTTCCTTATAGATGTATTGACCTGTGGAATAGCCTGGACAAAGAGATCGTCCAGTCTAAAAACGTTAATGAGTTTAAAGCTAGATTTGACTTACTGAGAAACAGAGACGGGACCCCACAAGCGTAGCTCATTTCCAGTATATCACAATTAGGTAAATAAACACACACACACACACACACACACACATTCGTGAGAAACATTAGCACTGCACTTGATTGTAACCATAACATCCACAATGGCCCTCATTAGATAGTACCTGTTTGGCTACATTACTAACACCACCAACACAGCAGCAGCAGTGGTTGAAGGTGGAGGAGTGGGAGGAGGTTTGGGTTGTGGAGAGGAACCAGGGGTGTTGCGGGGCGGGACATGGGTATGCTGGGGGCTGGCTGGGGGGCGGGTGTGCCGTGCCCGCTGCCTCCTCGGACACACCATGACCCAAGATCCGCCCTCTCCTCTTTACATATGCGGTACATCCTCGGGGCTCTGGCATCCCTCTAGCACCGCCAACCCCCCAGTCTGCACGCGTGAGTACCAGCCACGATTTTTGTAGAGTAAAGGTAAAACAAGTTTTGTAAATTATTGTACTAGAAATACTGTGTAGGTGTTAAGCTGTAAATATTAAAGAAAAGTATAATTGGCTGACCTTAAGCATTATGCAATTGATATTGATATTGATACCAGAACTTCTTGAATATGTAATTTTATAACTGTTCAACTACAATGCTTAAATGTGTATGATGAGTCTTTTGATGGACTGCTATTCTTTTACAGCCAGCATTCCACTCCAGTCAAGTGATGGCTGTCTGCCCGGGTTTGAATGGCGGGAAACCCATCCACATGTTTGCTGTGAGTACGGTGATAGATATGGATAACTTTGGTAAAATAATATAAATATGCAGGCATGACTTTCTTAAAGATTTAAGTGAGACATCCACCATCCATTCATTTCAAGTGATTTTACGCAGTGGCAAGCCAAAGGACTTTATGTAATCCAAGAAGTCATTTAGTACATTGGTTGTTAACGATATAACCAAGGTGTTATGCTGGGTGTTTTTAGACCGACTTCTCGTTCTAAAGACACCAGCGACTGAGCAGGGTCCTCTTTCTAGACCGGAAATAGAACACTTACAAAGGAACAGGGCATAAAAACTCAGCAGGACACCTTAACACATATATTGCCTTAGCCCAACTTCCTTACAATATACATACAATGGTACAGTGAATGTGGATGGGGTATAGTGACAGGTCAGTTCATATTGGTACGATATATCACATGGGCACTGTGCTCACACCTGAGTTACTACAGAAGAGAATATCACATAGATATGGTGACACTGTTCTTACACTCGGTCTCTTTGGACTCTACATGGTATATGATCTCTTGGCCAAACACTAGTATATTACTCTGGTTCTAGGGTGCTTAGGCATTAACACAGCATTCTGGATAAACTGGGGTAGAGACACTTTATGGGTGGTGTTTCGGTCTCATTGTTTCTATGTTACACACAGTCACTGTCACCACTAAGTCTCTAGCACGACACTGGGGTCTTGAGGCATCGTCACTGGGCTGCTGAGGTCTGGGCTTAACTGAGGTGGCACCCGGGGGTTGGAGGGAACCCTACTGGGGAAGCCCTCCTGCAGAAGGCACGGGACAGCTCTCGGGGGCGTCACGGCCCAGGCGCAAGTCTGTTCTGGGATGCAGGGATGCCCTTTCGTGCTCCGGCCTCGACCTGGTGAGGGGCCCTCGGGACTGGGGCCAAACAGTGTCAGGAGTCGGGCCTGCCGCTTCTTGCTCCTGACGGAGGGCTGACGGTGAGTGGGGCCAGAGCGGTCCCGCCCTGGGATCCGGGGGCTGGACCTGGGAGGCCTGGGACTGCGATCGCCTCTAGTGGGGGGGTGCTGTCAGGGGTTGGCTGCGGCACCTCACCCGCGGGGCGTCCGTCAGGATCCAGCGTCGTCCAGGGGCAGGCAGGAGGGCATGAACCCCGCCTTCAGTGACCACGCCACCACTCCTGGAGCGGCAGCACCTCCGGGGAACCACACATGGAGGGAGAGACAGAAGGGCATCCCATGCAGCCGAGGGGTGGAGAGTGGGCCGCACAAGGGACCTTCTCCTCCGGGAGAACCCTCGGGACTGTGGACGAAGGGCGTACAATGGCCGTCCCTTCCCCGACGTGTACAGTGATCGTCGTCGTGGTTCCACAACCCCTCGGGGTAGCAGCAGAAGGACGTACAGTGGCCATTCCTTCGCCGGCACGTACAGTGGTCATTGCCACGGGGCTGCTCCCAAAGGAGGAAGAGGCAGATGAGGGACATACAGTGGCTGTTCCCTCCCCGGCGCGTACAGTGGCTGTTGCTGTGGGTCTGCCTGCCCAATGGGAAGTAGCTGAGGGACATACAGTGGCCATTCCCTCCCCGGTACTTACAGTGGCCGTTACAGCAGTGCTACTCCCGTAGGAGGAGGAGGAGGTGGATGAGGGACATACAGTGGCCATTCCCTCCTCGACACGTACAGTGGCCATCGTCGCGGTTTCACTTCTCTTGCGTTTGCCTGTCGGTGTGTGTACAGTGGCCATCACACTGAGGCGGGCTCCAGATGTGGCTGCCGCAGGACTTACAGTGGCCATTCCTTCCCCCGAGACATACAGTGGCCATCATCACAGGACTGCAGGGGGAAGCAACTGAGAGACGTACAGTGGCCGTTCCCTCCCCGGTACGTACAGTGGCCATTATCACGGTGCTGCCTGGGACTGTATCTGGAGTAGTGCCACCCCGATCCTGACGAGGGCTGGTCCGGCCGAGAAGTAGTTGCGCATTCCTGCGACATCGTTGTTGGGCAGGATGAGGGGAAGAGGGACACAAGGTCGGGGCGCACCTGAGCCCGTCTCGCTCTGGGCCAGTGTCGCATTCGCCTGGCCCACCGTGGTGTCCTCCTGGGGTGGGGGTAGGGCTGCGGCTCCGTAGCGGGGTGGGGAGTCCAGCGGCGGGAGCACTCCATTTACAAGGTATGCATGGTGGTTTTGTAGGTTGTTGTATTTCAGCTGGATGAGAACTGTAAACATTTCTGTTTGAAGAGTGATTCAGGTTTATTGCTCAAATAATGCCAATCAGGGGCCAGTGAGGATAGTTACCCTTGCCTTGAATACCAGAACTGAGTAGCCTAGCCGTATGCCTGTGTTCCTGAACACTATGCAATAAAGAACTGGTACGGGGTAGATGTAGATTATCACAGTACAGTATATTCTCGGTAGTGTGGTGTTCCTCTTTAATCCATTAAAGGTAGGGAGAAAGAATACTTCAGTTCTCACATATTCTCTTAGTGTTTAAACAACTTAAACAAACGGGAGTGAAGTGCTCTTAGCTCCTTTTCTGTCGGTGCACTGATCTGGTAAACCCACCACCCAGCAGATCTATTGCTATCAGTTTTGTATGGCACAGACAGGATAGGTAAGGGGGGAGGAGGCATTCTACCTGGGACTTCCTTTTCTTCATATCTGTTTTCATATCTGCTTTACTAAAGTGTCATTACCTAGACCTCCACTGATGTGCAGTTAGGAAAAAAGAGAGCAGTATTACCTTTTGGTGTCTGTTAAGTGCCAAAAACAAGTTACGGTCTTTCAGTGTGTATTTATTTGAGTTTTGTTAAAAAAAAAAAAAATTTTACTGTATAATATAAAATAAATTAGGTGTGATATGTTTGGGTATGGGACCACAAGAAGAGGAAGAAGTGGAATTCCAAGGAGTATATGAGTCAAAAGTGTAGAAAGCTATGATTTCCTCTATTGTTATTTAAAGAGTGCAATGGTAGCTAGATGAAGTGTTGATTAAAATTTTATATTGTAATGGAGAGTGCATTGAAATGTTTTCAGAAAGTAAATATGCAGCATTTATCATTTATGTACATGATAAGCTTGAGGAGGGTCAGTACCCAAGAGCAGGTAGAAAGAATCAGGGCACAAAGAAATAATAGAAAATGGTCTCTAATTCCTGTTTTATATGGGTATTTTTAACCTGAGAATTTTGAATGCTTAATTGATGAGTGAGTAAATGCTAGTCAGTTCACAGGATGTTTTGTTGACAGCCACTCATGCTTATCTGTTTTCTTGTTAGTATTTGGATTGTACCTATTCCATGCAATTAGTAGTTGGTATTAGATGATGAAGGCATGAATTGAATTTTATTGATTAGAATCATTCTCTTCAAAAGTAGGAGAGAGTGTTGGTGAGGTTTTATAGAGAACATTTGGAGACATTATTACCACGGCCACCATGGATGAATACTGGAATCTTTTATCAGGCAATAGTTCTAATAAATAATCATACTATCTTACCAAGTAGGATACTATTATTTTTGTAACTTGATTGTATTGTTGTACCACCAGTGGCGTGTGCCCCAGGGATGTACAGTGGTGGGGGCAGGCAGCAGTGTACACCATGCCCAGTGGGAACATACTCTAGTAGGCACTCAAGGTAACTTACAGTACGGTACATATTAATGATGTACCGTTACCACTGACTCCAGTACTGTACAACATGAACACATTTTCTGGTATGGGGGGTTTGGTACAGTGCAGTATTATTATTGATCTCTACCTATTACCATAGGTGGAGATATTTGTATCTGTCAGTATTTATATTATTATTACTGTATTATTATTATTTTGTTATTATTATTATTATTATTATTATTATTATTATTACAGTACCCTCGCATCCAGTACACATTTGTCCAGTACTATTCTTGTCCAGTACAGACGGCAAAAAATTATATAACTAATTTATTAATGTACTGCAGTATGGATTTTTTAGGCTTGTACAGATCAGCCGCACAAAGTGAGCAAAATCCGAGGAGTTCCTTTCTAGTACTGATTAGCTGCGACCAGTACTACTACCCGCGCGCGTGTGGGAAGATGACCAACGCTAAGGAATGTTTCCCTAGTACTGTCATGCCAGTCCAGTACGCCTTCCGCATGACTCATGACATGTGCCAGTCAAATTGCAGTACAGTATTGCATTTCCCCCTGATGATGAAGACGACGATGTGTCAGTGTGTGACTATGACGGATTTATGAGGGAGGTTGAGGCAGAGAGACCTCCTCAGGATCCTGAAGGCCCTCGTCCAGGGCATCAGTAGGACCTCCTACAGCCTCGGAAACCCCTCCCCTTTCCCCCCCCCTCAAGCCCATCACCACTCACCTTAAAGGTTGGTAAAACCTTAGTTGTGTCAAAATATAGTTAAGTTGAATTTTGGGGGGACTTTTTCAAGGCTTGTCTGACATTATACATTTTTCCCATAAGGCCTGTTGTTTGTCCAGTACAGATTCAGTCCAGTACGGTAGTACTGTCTGACAAAAATACCGTACTGAATGCAAGGGTACTGTATTATTAAATTAAAGCGTTCTGATCGGATTGAATCAGAGCAGGTTTATATCCAAGAAGTGGTTGGGGTTTATTGCTCATGTAATGCCACTCAAGGATGAGTGAAGCTGGTCACTCTCATCTTAAATGACAGGACCAACTTGCCTAGCTCCAGGTTCCTATGCTCCTCATGGGGCAACATGGGATTGGATGATGGGTGGATGGATTATTATTATTATTATTATTCTTGTTATTATTATTATTATTATTATTATTATAATTATTATTAACGTGGAATGTAAGGGGAGCGAATGATGAGGTGAAAGAGAGAGAGATTGTCCAGGTGCTTGAGGGTGCGAAAGTGGATGTATGTGGAATAACTAAAACAAAATGGGGAAGAGAAAGTGTGAGAGAATGGGAGTATGGATGGGGTATATGTGCAGGAGTAGGTGAGAATGAGAGGGCAAAGGAAGGAGTATGTATAGTTGTGAGTAAAAGATGGAAGAAGAGCATAAGACAGTATGGATCAGTTGGGTCAAGGATTGTGTGGGTAAAGTTGAAAGTTGGAATACAAATGTGGGCGATTGTGTGTGTGTATGCGCCAATGCAAGATCATGCTAGAAGAGTGAGAGAAGAGTTCTGGACAAATGTAGAAGTGTGCATGGAAAAGTTTGGAAGGAATGAGAGAGTGTTTTTGATTGGTGATATGAATGGTAAAGTTGAGAATGTGAAGGTGGATGGAATAGTTGGTGAGTGGGGTGTGCCTGCTGAGATAGATGAGAATGGGTGTGTGTTAGTGGACATTTGTGCTGGGAGGGGGTTGGTGATAGCCAATACCCTCTTCAGGCATAAAATGATCCACAGGTATACATGGCGAGTGATGAGAAGGGTGTGTGGTGAACTGAATGAAAGGAAGGCAATGATTGATTATGTGTGTGCGGATGAAAGGATGCAAAGATGTGTAATGGATGCAGGAGTTTATAGAGGTTGGGGGAGTGGACTTTCTGACCACTACTTGGTGGTGGCTAGAATTAGAATGCAAGTAAGATGGAGGAATAGAAGAAGGGAAAGACGAGAGGAAGGAGTAGTTGCAAGGAGAGTGGAAAGGTTACAAGAGGATGAGAAAATGGCAGAGTATAAGAGAGAAGTGGAGGAACGATTGGGCAAATATGAATTGGAGCAAATGGGAGATGTGGAAGGTGTGTGTAGGATATTTACAGAAGAAATATGTGCAGCATGTGATGTGGTGTGTGGAAGGAAGAGAAGACGGAGGGGGGTGCAAGGAACAACGTGGTGGACTGAAGAGGTGAGACAGGCTGTGGCACAAAAGAAGAAAGCATACAATGAATGGATGAGAAATAGGGGCGTGGAAGAAGTTGAGAGGCGGAAGAGAGAGTTATATCCAGAGAGAAAGAGAGAGGTGAAAAGATTAGTAAGAGAGAGTAAGAAGAGAGTGGATGAGGAATTTGGAAGGAATTTGAGTGTAAAGTGGAGGGACTGTAAGAAAATGTTCTGGAAAGAGGTGAAAAGAGTAAGACAGGGTGGAAGTGAAGTTAGCAGGGGAGTGAAAGATAAAAACGGTAGATTACTAGTGGAGAAGGGAGAAAAAGTGAGCAGATGGAGAGAACACTTTAAGGAATTGTTGAACATAGAGGATGGAAGTAATGCGCGTATAAGTGGCTGGGGAATGGCTGGGAGAAGGAGGGAGGTGAGAAGAGAGGAAGAAATCAGTAGGATAGAAGTTGTGGAAGCAATGAAGAAAGTTAAATTGGGGAAAGCCCCAGGAATTGATGGAGTGTGTGGTGAAATGCTGAAGCATGGGGGAGAGATAGTAGTAGAATGGATGTGGAAGATGTGCAGATTGGCCTGGGAGGAAGGTAGAGTCCCGGAGGATTGGAAGTCAGGTATAATTATTCCCTTGTACAAAGGAAAAGGGGAAAAAGAAGTGTGTGGTAATCATAGGGGCATTTGTCTTCTTAGTATAATAGGAAAAGTGTATGGTAGGATACTTATTGACAGAGTTAGAGAAAGAACAGAGGAATTAGTTGGAGAAGAACAGGGAGGCTTTAGGAAGGGAAGAGATTGTGCAGATCAGATATTCATTCTTAGATCTTTAATGGAAAAGTTTCTAGAGAAGGGAAAGAAGTTGTATGCGGCTTTCATGGATTTAGAAAGAGCATATGACAGGGTGGATAGACAAGGATTGTGGAAAGTGTTAAGAATATATGGAGTAGATGGGAAGTTGTTGAATGCTGTGAAGAGTATGTACGATGGTGCGAAGGCTGCAGTGCGTGTGGATGGTGAACTAAGTGAATTTTTCTCTTTGAAGGTTGGGTTGAAACAGGGATGTGTCATGTCTCCATGGTTGTTCAATCTGTACATGGATGGGGTAATAAAAGAGGTACAAGGTAGGGTAGTGGATGTTGGAGTGGTCCTGGTGAGAGATGATAGTGTTTGGAAACTCCCTGTACTGTTGTTTGCAGATGATACTGTGTTGTTGAGTAAAGACGAAGGGGAGCTGCAAGGCTTGGTGGATGAGTTTGGGAGAGTGTGTAAGAAACGGAATCTAAAGGTGAATGTAGGGAAGAGTAAAGTGATGGTCTTTGAGAGAGGTGAAGTCAGTGAATGTACAGTGAGGTTGGATGGTGAGGAATTGGAAAATGTGAGTACATTTAAGTACTTGGGTAGTGTGATGAGTAAGGATGGAGGTTTGGAGGGTGAAGTGCTTGAAAGGGTACAGCAGGGAAGAAAGGTTGCTGGTTGTTTGAAAGTAGTGATAAGAAACAGGGAAGTGAGCATGGATGTGAAAAAGTTACTACATGACAGTATTGTGATACCAACTCTAACGTATGGAAGTGAAGCTTGGACGTTGTTGGAAGGACACAAGTCAAGAGTGAGAGCAGTGGAAATGAGTTATTTAAGAGGAGCCTGTGGAGTCACATGGAGAGACAGGCTGACGAATGAGGATATAAAGGAGCGTTGTGGTGTGGATGTGGATGTGATAGGAAGCATTATGAGGAACACACTGAGGTGGTTTGGCCATGTGGAGAGGATGGAGGGTGACGAAGAGAGTGTATGTGAGTGAGGTGGAGGGGGGAAGAGGGAGGGGGTGGCCGAGGATGAGATGGAGGGATGGGGTGGAGAGGTATATGAGAGAGGGGGGTGTGAGTTGGGAGCAGGGCAGTGAAATGGCGGGGGACAGGGCGACTTGGAGGCGATTTGTTTGTGGCCACCCCAAACGGGATTGAGGCATCTGGCAATAGATAGATAGATAGATAGATCATCATCATCATCATCATCATCATCATCATCATCATCATCCAGACCCTTTCCCACTCTAGGGCAGGATGAGGAGTAGCAACATCCAGGCAGCCCAAGTTTGCCCAATCCAATTGGCCACGCTTCCGTTCACTCATCATTCAAGCCCCCGGAATCCTGGCTCTGTCTGATACGCCAAAAAATTTTCACCACTTTCTGTAGCTTGACATAAACATATCTGCTAGTCAGTCCAGACTCTGTCATGTTAAAAAGAGGTGCCAAATCCCTGATCATGCACTTCTCACAACATTCATCTAGCCAGCTCAATCTCTTGTTAGTCCCCTCAGCTTCATCATCTTCCATACCTCTGTTCCTCACACACTCATCCACCATATCCCTCCACCTTTTCCTTGGCCTACCTCACCTCCTCCCCTCCTTAAAATTCGCTCAGATATACTTTTTACACCACTTTGTTGTTATCCATTCACTCCACATGACCATTGTCGCAGTACACTCTCTTCGATTCTAGTGTCCACAGACTTCCTCACTCCGCATCTTTCATTAATCACATTATTTTGTATCCTATCCAGTCTGTACTCCACATACATTCCTCAGCAGTCCCATCTCCACTGCTGTCATTCTTTACTTTTCATTTTTATGCCACACCATAGTCTCACATCAATATGTTTAAAGGTGGCACTAACATTTCTTCATGTAAGCCTCGAGCAGCTGCAGCACTCAAGCCTCTGTTTCTGATCAAGGCCTTCATTGCACCAGCTACTTTTCTTCCATATGTCACTCTATTTTCCACCTCTTGCACATTTTCCTCTCTTTTCTATCACTGTATCCAGGTATTTGAACTCTCTTGCCAGTTCCAATCTCTCTCCATCCATTGTAACATCACACTGGGAGTCACTTTCTCACTCGATTACCATCACTTTATTTTTTCTTCATTTACTGTCAAGGCACAACGCTCACAGGCATCAGCAAACTCTACATTAGTCTACCAAGTTCTCAGTTGGTATTTGCAAGTAGCACTGCATCATCAGTGTACAACAGTTTTGAGATATTCTATCCACCACCATTCATTACCAATGCCATCCCTTTCTCCATTACTCATGTTTTTACTTCTCTTAACACCCCATCCATATATATATATATATATATATTGATCAACCATGGGGACATCACACAACCTAGTTGCACGCCCACATTGATCGTAAGCCATTCACTTAGATGCCCATGTGCCCTTACACATGCCGCATTACCATCATAAAAACTCTTTGACAACATCTAGCAGCTTACCATCTACACATTACATGTGTGAAACATTCCACAATCCTTGTCTGTCTATTCTGTCGTGTGCTTTTTCCAGATCCATAATGCCTTAAACACCTTGCGGTCCATCTCACAAGCCTTTTCTACTATCTGTCTCGATGCAAATACTGTACAGGTATTTGATTCACACATCCTCTGCCACTTCTAGAACCACCCTGTTCATTACTCATTAGGACTTCTGATATCTCTCTTACATTCTCTATAATTATTCTTCCATATACAGTACCCTGGTTTAACAATGCAGTTGGTTAAGTAAAAACCCATAGCTAGGCGGGGTATCATCTCGGTAGATTTTACATGTAAAGTATAGGGATGCGTTTTTGTCTCGTGGGTTTCCCTCCCAACCAAGTCCTAAACCCACCCAAATGAGTCCAAAAACAAGTTTCTAGCTAATCTAAACCCCCAAATAGCTTTCAGATGAGTGAAACTAAGCCCAAAAGCAGTTTATAACTCACATAAACCCAAAAATAAAATGTGAAAATCATCATAATAGTGTATGAGTCTGGAAAAAATCAAACTTAGTAAACTGTACCCCAAAATGACAGTGTTCACCCCACCTATGACTAAAACACATTGATCCAAGTCTAAAAACAGTTTATATATCAACCTAACAAAATTTAAGTCAAAGATATCATCAAAATTAGTAAAAAAACAAAAATTTAAACCCATTGTTAAACTGGGGTTTGGCCATCGTTAGGCGAAGTATGTTTGGTATTTCGCTAAGTCAGGGTATCGCATATGGGGGTATCACATCTAGGGGTATCATATCTCAGGGTGTACCTGTACCTTCAACAACACTTAGTAAACTTATGCCATGATTATTCTTGCACTCACTTCACTCATCTGTATTATTTATTATTATTCTGTCACTTTTCATCGCAGATTTTCTTCGTACTTATTGATTGACACTATCGGATACATTTATGTGAAGCTACAGAATGTGATGAATGTTTTTGGCGTATCAGGTAGAGCCAGGATTCCAGGGGCTTGAATGATGATTGAATGGAAGTGTGACCCATGGGATTGAGCAGACTTGGGCCATCTAGACGTTGCTACTCCTCACCCTGCCCTAGGGTGGGAAAGGAGGTCCAGATGATGATGACTTATTAAGAATGTATAGCATCATACCCTTATTACCCTGACCCAGTTTCAGTTACATTGGCCTACTTTTCATGGTCACATGTCAAAACATGTCCAAAAATCATGAATTTTCAACTTCAGTTTACTCCAGAACTATTATAGGAACATGAACATGGAAAAAAATCCTGTGATGAAATTATTTTCCAAACACTTGTATGGAAAAAAGTTGAAGGTCAGTCATGCGTGACATTATGATATACTGGCCATTCCCAGTTTTCAATTGCTCTTTCATACAGGAAAAACCAAAACATAAATGAGGCACTTCTTGACCCTAGAAATTTTGTCTGGTCCTGGTCCAGGTCTGTATACTTTTTGGTGGCCATTTGACCCATGGTTTTTGAGTTATTTAAAAAAAAAAAAATGTGTTTCAGTAACCTTGACCCTTTCAAGGTCACAGGTCCAAAAATGTCCAAATATCAGAAACTTTCAACCCCAGTTACTCCCAAACAGTTATACATACATGAAACGAAATCATGATATAAAATTATTTTCCAAACATTTGTATGGAAACAAATTTGGAGGTCATACGCATGTGTGACATTACGATATTTCAGATACCCAACTTTTCAACACTTTTCAATTGCTCCTTTGTACAGGAAAAACCAAAACATAAATGAAACACATCTTGGCCCTAGAAGTGTTGTCTTGTCCTGGACCAGGTCTGTATACTTTTGGGTTGCAGTTTGACCAACGGTTTTTGAGTTATTAAAAAAAAACATAAGTTGTACCTGTCAGCAGTATTCTCATAGGTGGAAATCAGTAACTGTCTCTTGCAGCTACAGTCTTCTAGTTTTTATTGTTATTATTATTATTATTATATTTTTAGAGTACTAAATTAGGGTACGGTACACCTCTCAGATTAAAGAGGCAGAACAGGGTCAAAACTAGGAACTTTAAATACAGTATGGAAATGTAAACAGCTACAGTATGCAGTCATCTTTGTAATGTTAGACTTTTTTTTATCTCATTATCTAATCCTAATTTTAGTCTTGGTATCACAGTGGATCACTGCTTATGCAGCTTATGGTGGCACACATTTGCAATAATGCACTTGGCCATTTTTAACTAATATTCCTTACTTGTGGAAAGTACAGTACTCACTAATGTATATAAGCACACATCCAGTTGAAGACTAACTGTTTTATTCCATGCTGTAGCACTGGGTGTGAACAGTGTGGTGATGGGGGCACAACCATTGAACCCGGGACCCACTCTCACACCCTCTGCCTCTACCCAGTCACCCACACATCGTCACCCACATTCCAGGTCAGTTGTTGATCAGTTATTTAAATGCAATATTTAAATATAATAATGTACTATATGGTATTGGAAGGTTTCAGTAACCATCCAGGCACTTTAAATAGTGTCAGAAGGAATCAACCCAGATACAGAACTAAGGATTTGCAGTACTTCATATGTTCAGGTGAAATGCATCATTGGGCATAACTACCTTTCCCCAACAGTTTTCATGTCTGCTCATTAGAAGAGACTAGGTAACAATGAGCTTCTTGCATTCTTGCACTTCCTCCATACTGCTTGGCAATCTCCACTTTTGACATAGTAAGTTTTCTGTTATCACAGCCACCAGTGGAAATTATTATTAGGCCTGCTAAATCTAACCGCAGTCATGGGCATAGAACCTGGAGGAATGGGGGGAAATTTCCCTCCTGTGTCTGGGTCAGGAGGGATGTCCCAAGTAATCATTCCCCCCCCTTCCACCGTACAGTTCAAGCAGTCAAGAAGAATGCAGTGTCAAACCTACAGTTACCCTCGAAAAGCCCATACATTGAAAATGTAGTTATTTAATAAACAGGAAAGTGGAAACTCCAGAAACTTTTATAACATCAAAAATAATATTAGTTAATCCTATGTGGCAGGCTAAGCTTTTAAAACTAGCACCAGTGTGCTGATGCGATAGTGCATGATGCGGCTACAAGTAAGAATGTCATACTTTTCAGTGTCCTTGTGCTACCTAATCTAACTATTTGAATACCTTAATAATTTTTATATTCAAGCAGGTGTATCAGCTCACTTCCCTAAACAGTGACCCTCTCTTCTCTCTACATCTAAGTACTCTGTAGTCTTAGAAGTCATCCCACCCTGGAATCAGAATAAAACTACACCTATAATCACCGTCATTCTACCTTTGAGCCAGGTACACCAACTATAAAAGGCTTATAATAGAGGGTAATACAGTATTTGGCATGCCAGGATATTACCATCATCCCATATCAGACAGGTTACCCAGCCCATGACACTGGTGGATCACTGACCACAATCTGATGGTCTCTGTACCATGGACGAAAGTGCCTCAAGATAACATAGTATGCATAGATGCATCAGGTCAGGCTACGGATACCACTCATCATTTGGGTATAAATAGTCAGACATCTGGGACACTATGGGTGCATCACTCCACATCAGTATAAAGGAACTCTTCTATCTATCTATTGCCAGACGCCTCAATCCCGTTTGGGGTGGCCACAAACAAATTGCCTCCAAGTCGCCCTGTCCCCCGCCATTTCACTGCCCTGCTCCCAACTCACACCCCCCTCTCTCATATACCTCTCCACCCCATCCCTCCATCTCATCCTCGGCCTCCCCCTCCCTCTTCCCCCCTCCACCTCACTCACATACACTCTTTTCGTCAGTCTTTCACCCTCCATCCTCTCCACATGGCCAAACCACCTCAGTGTGTTGCTCATAACACTTCCTATCACATCCACATACACACCACAACGCCCCTTTATATCCTCATTCGTCAGCCTGTCTCTCCACATGACTCCACAGGCTCCTCTTAAATAACTCATTTCCACTGCTGTCACTCTTGACTTGTGTCCTTCCAACAATGTCCAAGCTTCACTTCTGTATGTTAGAGTTGGTATCACAATACTGTCATGTAGTAACTTTTTCACTTCCATACTCACTTCCCTGTTTCTTATCACTGCTTTCAAAGAACCAGCAACCTTTCTTCCCTGCTGTACCCTTTCAAGCACTTCACCCTCCAAACCTCCATCCTTACTCATCACACTACCCAAGTACTTAAATGTACTCACGTTTTCCAATTCCTCACCATCCAACCTCGCTGTATATTCACTAACTTCACCTCTCTCAAAGACCATCACTTTACTCTTCCCTACATTCACCTTTAGATTCCGTTTCTTACACACTCTCTCAAACTCATCCACCAAGCCTTGCAGCTCCCCTTTGTCTTCACTCAACAACACAGTATCATCTGCAAACAACAGTACAGGGAGTTTACAAACACTATCCTCTCTCACCAGGGCCACTCCAACATCCACTACCCTACCTTGTACCTCTTTTATTACCCCATCCATGTACAGGAACAACCATGGAGACATGACACATCCCTGTTTCAAACCAACTTTCAAAGAGAAAAATTCACTTAGTTCACCATCCACATACACTGCAGCCTTCGCACCATCGTACATACTCTTCACAGCATTCAACGACTTCCCATCTACTCCATATATTCTGAACACTTTCCACAATCCTTGTCTATCCACCCTGTCATATGCTTTCTCCAAATCCATGAAAGCTGCGTACAACTTCTTTCCCTTCTCTAGAAACTTTTCCACTAAAGATCTAAGAATGAATATCTGATCTACACAACCTCTTCCCTTCCTAAAGCCTCCCTGTTCTTCTCCAACTAATTTGTCTGTCCTTTCTCTAACTCTGTCTATAAGTATCCTACCATACACTTTTCCTATTATATATATATATATATATATATATATATATATATATATATTAATCCTTTATTCCTGCATGAAATTGTCTGTCACAGGTGTTGGTGTTCGTTGGAGGTTACTTGGCTGGTTGTTCACCCCATCCCTATTTGCCTATAAATTATGTTATTCTGCGTATATTGATGCCGTTTTTAAATTTCAGGTGTACAGACATACCTCAACTTACTAGCATTCAAGATCCGAGCATTTCAAAAATTCGAACACGGAAAAAATAACGAACATTTCACAGGTACGAATGTAACCACGACAAAATAATTTAGCTTGTAGCGGCCCATTGCGACTGCATTTGAATGTGGCGGGTGACAGTTGCGAGACGAGTTGCTAGGCGGATAACCTGCCATCTAATGTTTTTGTTTTGTTCACCTGGAGGAGAGAGGATCGCTGCTCATTGTGCTTTAAGTATTTTCACTCCATTTAATATGGCTGATAAATGCAAGTGTGTTGATAGCGGTGCTTCTGGCTCATCTAGGAAGCGACGTGCCATCTTTATGGAACAAAAACTCAAAATAATAATGCGTGTTCAGCCTGCTTCTCCCGAAAATCCTGAGTCACCCACTGCTTTCTCCTCACCCGCCACTTCCAACTAACTCCACTCCTCCATCTGCCTCCTCTCACTTTCTGCAGGTCCTGCTATGTCTGCCCTCAGGCGAGCTACAGTAATGTTTATAAAGTAAGATAACTCTGTTATCGCTTATGTCCAGTGTACATGTACAACTAACGAAACAAAATTAAATGCTTGCTACATCCACATCTTCGCAGGTGGTATACGTTCCATCATCTTTCGTCAGTTGTAAGTAGGTATCGGACAACAGCAGGAACAGAGTTGTGTCTTATACTGTATGTGTTTCTTGTGTGTTTCTTGTGTTAATTTATGTGTTTATATTTCATAATATTATATAATCTGCTTCAGAACATTCAAAATCCTGCCGACAGATCAGTGAACAGTACAGTGTTTTTTATGTTGTACATGTAGTAGTGTAAGGGATTTTCATTTTGCAGACGAAGTCAGCTTTGCGAACGGTCTCTTGGAACCAATTTTGTTCATAAATTGTGTATTACCCTCTTCTATTGACCCCAGCTTAAAATGATCAGAAAGTCAGTTTTGGTGGTTTGGGGGGAGGCTGCTCGGAGGCCTTGCTCCCTAACTCTATTTTTCCCATAAGTGCTTCACTTCATTTAATGAGAATTCGGCTAACGAGCAAAATCCTTGCTCTCAGTTAGCTCGTAAGATCAGGACCCGCCTGTATATATATATTTATATACAGTAGGCTCGCATAGTGCGCGATTCGCATTGTGCGGGAGTGACTAAAAATCATAACCAAAAACCTTGAATGCGCATGTATACCTCACAGAACGCAAGGTAGAGGCAAGGAGTGCTCAAAAACGTCATTTTCTATTAGTACGTGACCCCCCCATCACACAACACATCACGTGTCATCATGTTGATGCACAGAAATTCCCGGGCATTCTACCGTGCAGCTTGGGATACAAGGCGGCAGGCGTGCCATTAACAGCCCTGGCTTGTGCACAGTGCGGATCCGCTCTCTACAGCTAACCTGTCGTGTACAACATGTGGCGTTTTTTTTGCTTCTCCATCCTGGCCTGTACTCACCGCACCATGACTCCAGCCCTAATAGTTAAGAAACTTCTAATGCACGCCACCAACTTAGAGATTATCAAGATGAAGGAGGGGGGACAAGGAAACACCGCCATCGGGAAAGCCCTGGGACTGGCTGAATCAACAGTGAGGACAGTGTGGAAGAACCGTGATGCCATAAGGGCTGTAGTGAAGACGAATGGTGTCTCTGACCTAGATGGCTGTTTGCGGGTGGGAAATCATGCAGTGATACTAATGGAACGCTATCTTGCCACATTCATAATGAGGAAGGAGAAGGAAGGTGTTCCACTGAATGGCAGATTTATTCGGAACCAAGCCCAGCTCTTTTACAAGGCAGCATCTCGCAAGTTAAATGTGGACAAACCTTTCAAGGTATCGGTTGGATGGCTGGACTGTTTTCTGAAGCGCAAGGAACTCCGTCACATAAAAGTGTCTGGTGAACGTGCCTCTGCCAACAAGCTGACCGCGAGAGACTGTCCTGCGATATTTAGAGCGCTTCTTCAAGAGGGACAGTACACCAAGGACCAGATCTACGTCAACGAAACGTCGTTATACTTCAAGGCCATGCCCAAATCAACTTACATCGCTAAAAGACAGAAACAGATCCCTGGTCACAAGCTCCGGAAGTGTAAGATGACAGTAATGTTTGCTGTAAACCTGTCTGGGAGCCACAAGATGAGGCCGGTTTTTGTACACACAGCTTCACACCCAAGGTGCCACAAAAACCTCACGAACATGAACGCATGTACTGGTACAAGTCTGCAAATGGTTGAATGACTGGGAACATTATGATAGACTGGTTAACAAGGCGCTGCGTCCCCGATGCCAGGGCCAAGTGTCGGGAACTTGGCATTCCATTTAAGATGCTCCTTGTGCTGGACAGTGCACCAAATCACTCTGCATACATAGAAGATCTGCACAAGGATTGTCGTGTTGTGTTTCTGCCGCCCCGGACGACATCACTAGTGCAGCCACTGGATCAAGAACTGATCGCCACTGTGAAGCACTGCCACCATAAGCAAGTGTATGACTACCTATGCTGGAAGACCGACACACAAGAGGAGCTTCATGCCCTACAAGAAGATCACAACGAAGACCTCGATGAGGCACCTGCTTCCATTCCATCTCCGCCAGCAGCTGTATCCTGACCTGCCACAGGTGCCATGACTGTTGAGGCATTTTGGTGTCGTTTTACAGTGAAGGACACAGTTGACTTTCTCCTACAAGTATGACACCAGATTACACCTGCAACGGTGAACCATGCATGGTGAATGCTCTTGCCTCACTTATGCATGACCCAGGAGACGGCCATTCAACCACTGGCCGAGGTTGAGGCAGCAACACTGACAGCAGCACAAGCTGTACCAGGTTTCGAGGACATTACATTGGCGGACATACGAGAAGTGCATGCCGCTAATGAGGAACAGCCTCCCGAGGAAGTGTTGCAACAGATAGATGAGGCTGATGCAGAGCCCGACGCCAGGCAGTCAAGTTGAGCAGCCTAGTGTGATGGAGGGGAATACAGTGCTGTGTATGTCAAGAATAAGCAAGATCCTTGCTGCGTGGATAAGCTCAAGGAAGAGGTGAAGAAACAGGAAATGAGCAGTCTAAGAATGCAGGAAGTTCTGGTTGGTGTCGACAAGCTCTTCCATTTCTACACAGACAGGTACAGGCAAGAAATAAACAGAAGAAGACAGACGCTCATAACAAGTTACACACAGCGGGCTCAAGTTAGTGAAATTGTGGAACCAGCTACATCGTCTGCTCCTGTTCCTATTGATGATGAAGAGGATGCAATGTCAGAAGTGTCAGCATCGGACTTCAAGGGGTTTATGGCCAAAGTGAGTGACTTTGAGGCTCCTGGGGAAGGTGCTTAAGAGGAGTCTGTGGAGGGAAGTGTCGGTGCAGCAGGAGATGTGGCTGGGGGTGCGGCGTTGTAAGTGTTGCCGCGCCTCAGAACCTGTTCTTAAAGTCCATCAGGCCTGTTGTCTACTGTTGTTAAGGTGACTACCCATATTTTTGTTTTTGTCGTTATATCTGTAGTACAGTGTCTGAAAAATTTGACCATTATTATGTCTCTAAGGGCCAAAAAATGTCCAGGTATGAGGGCATACCGCCCATATGTAATTTTTCCCATTATATTATGTATTCACAGTGCGTGAGGTCGTGGACCGCCCAATCTCTCGCTCACTGTGCGAGCCTACTGTATATGCGGCATGTGTTAGGACTGTCATGCCGAATGGTAGTGAGACCTCTACATTAAAGGAAGAGGATATTTGTAGGCTGAAAAGTACAGAAATGACAATGATCAGGTGAATGTGCAGTGCATCCTTGAATGCGAGACCTGGGCGGACTAGGTTTATGATGGAAGAGTTGAGAGGAAGGATGGGACTGGAGTATATTGGTGTTGTGATGAGGCGGGGTAAATTGAGATGGTTTGGGCATGTAGAGAACTTGAGGGATGACAGTTGGGTGTAGAAAGTGAGAAGTGTGAATGTTGGGGGTAGGGTTGGGGAAAAAAAAAAAAAAAAAAGGATGAGGTCATGGAGTATGACCTCATGGATGAGGGACTGAACAGGGAGGCTGTTAGAGATTGAGCAGCATGGAAAGCTGCGATTAGGTGACCAAAGCCGACACATGCAAGCATGTTGGAGCCTTTATCTAGGAAATTAAATGATACATATATATATATATATATATATATATATATATATATATATATATATATATATATCAGTATATATATATAAATATATATATATATATATATATATATATATATATATATATATATATTATATATATATATATATATTTATATATATATATATTTATATATATATATATATATATATATATATATATATATATATATATATATATATATATATATATATATATAAACTTCCAGACTTCTTATATCAGCTTCCTGTTTATAGAAAGCTTAAATACACACTTTAAATTTTAATTTAATCATAATGTTGTTAGAATTATGCTTGGGTAGCATTGACTGATTTTCCAATAGTTACTTTTAAAGAAAGAATCATAAGTTGGCAAGATGATGAACAGTTATTGAGCTGATTTATTTGTCTCCCTTAATATAGGTTACAGAGCGACAGAAATCACCGAAACCAAGGAGAAGATTTGCATGGAAAGTAAGTTATGTGCTGTAGTATCAGTCCTGAGTTATAAATATATATAAATATAAATAATATGTTCTGATTGTGAATTGTAATAAAGCTTGAAGTCTCACCTTACAGCAGTATAGTACCCTGTCTTCAGCTACTGACTCTTCTTTATGGCTTTGCAGTAGTCGAGTGCATGGAGACACCAGTTCGATTTCCACTGTAGCTCAACAGCCAGCAGGAGGGAGTGTAAGGCAGGCAGCAGGGAGCTCATTCTTTCATCACTTTTCTCTCCCTCTCCCACCTCTTCGATCTGGCTCCACTGCCACCTCTTTGGCCTTTGCCCATGCACATGCTAGAGGGCAAAATGTGCATGCACAAGCTCAGGCACAATCCACAGCACATGCTCATGCACAGGCCAGATTGACAAACTATGGCTGAAGTGAATGAAAGACATTTGTGATGATGAGCAAGGATCTGACTTTGCTTAAATGTGGTAAAGTATGAATCACAGGTTTGTATGTCGTGCCACAAATATACAGGCAACCAGTAGTAAGCTGAAATGCACAAGTGAAGCCAGTAAATGTATTTGAAGCATTTAAGAGTAAATACGGTAGTCATTCATGGTCGTATCCTGATCAGAGAAAGCAAACACAGTAAAAGCTAGCAGACCAAACCTGTTTATATAAATTACCAGAAGTACTGATCAGTGGTCTGACAGTGTGTATAGTCATGTGTTAAGTGAGGTCTCATATGAGGTACTTCTCTGGAGCTGATCTTGTAATAAATGTATAACATTGCTGTACGTATACATGGCATTGTAATCATCTCATACTGTAAAATCCCATTTTAAAAAGAAATAGCATGTCTTCAAAAGTAAGTTTTTATCGGACTTTGCTTTGTAGACAGAAAAATGTGGAAGGCACTGAAAATATAAGGGAGTAGATTAGAAATTGCTGAATGCATTTAAGATAGTGTATGGAAAATGAAGTGAGTGACTCGTTTGATGGACTGAATGTTTTCATGAATAGATATGTTAAATGAACATGGAAGGAAAGAATAGAAGTTTATGAGGTTAAGTTACAGACATGGGATCAAGCTGGTTGGAAGAATGCTGTATGGAGTGTATGATGTAGGTTTGGCATTCCTGTTTTTACTCAGTGATGTAAGTTGCCGAATTGTCCCTCACTGGTGAGTAATATAAGTGCTGATGAAGTAGAGTTGGGATTCCAGGGGCTTTAATGGGGAGTGAATGAGAGTGTGGCCCTCTGTCAGTTTTTTTTTTTCTTGCTCTGAACCCAACTTTATTCCATCCATAGAAGAAAACATAGGTTGGGTATACTGTATATATATATATATATATATATATATATATATATATATATATATATATATTGTCTGTGCCTATCTGTCCATATGTGTGTGTGTGTGTGTGTGTGTGTGTGTGTGTGTGTGTGTGTGTGTGTGTGTGTGTGAGAGCCTTTGTGGTACAATGGTAGAGTGTGCATTTTCATACATGGGAGAACCAGGGTAATAAACTTTGGAAGTGTTCACCCGGCCATGTACTGCTTTGGCAGACATAAGAGGTGCTGTGGTTGAGCCAGTGTCGCAGACTATAAAGTATGCTTGCACCCAGTCGGCTTGCTTGGGCTGATTACACAGACTACACACACATCCAAAGCCACTCCAACATTGCAATCACACAAGCACTTCTTACCTTACATACAATCTCAGCCAGACAGCTTAAGCCACTTGGTAGAGATACATAGGCTGTATCGTCCCCACTTCGATCGGGATAGGCTGGTCCTGCAGTGGATGCTCAAATGGCTGATGATGATAGATAGATAGATAAATAAATACTATATAGATAGATTGATAGATAGATCAGATAGATAGATAAATACTACATATATATATATATTTATATATATATATACACAGTACCCTCGCATCCAACACGGTAATATTGTCATGCATGGGTCCCGTCTTGGACCAAAAACATGTTGAACAAACAATAGAGCCTATGGGGAAAAATGAATTATGTCAGCAACCCTAGGAAAAGTCACCCTAAATACCTACCATATACCTATACATATATTGGTACTGTTGTAATTATAATAAATGGTACTGTGCTATGAATGATAACTAACCTTTTAGGATAGTGTTGGTGGGCTTGCTGGGAATGGAAGGTGGTATCCAAGGCTGTAGGTAGTCCTACTGGGATGGCTGCTGGCGTCACTAGCGGGTAATGGCTGCTGCTCCTCCTCAACCTCCCTCATAAATCCTTCGAAATCACACTCAGAATCACTATCTTCATCCACAGCCATGG
This sequence comes from Coenobita brevimanus, assembly GCF_032717465.1. NCBI lineage: Eukaryota > Metazoa > Arthropoda > Malacostraca > Decapoda > Coenobitidae > Coenobita > Coenobita brevimanus. The sequence continues at coordinate 60,473,726 of NC_136967.1, read as the reverse complement.
AAGGTCCTGCTTCTGCCAGTCCTAGCACTCTGTAAGCCTTCACTGCTGCCAGGATCTTGTCTTGGTTTTTTATTATGGTCCTCACGTTGGCTTCATTCATGTCGTAGGCCTTGGTAATGTCAACTTTCCTCTCCCTTTTCCTCTTCCTCTCGATGCTTTCTAGTTTGGTGGCCTGAGGGAGGTGCCAACGCTTCTTGAGGTTCTCAGAAGGCTTCCTAGGCATCGTGAGCAGCGTAAAATGCAGTAACAAGGGCAGAAAATGCAGCAAGAAAAAAGCACCTTCCAATGCGAATTATGCGACTGAGTGGCGCTGTGGCGGGAGAAATTTAAACAAAACATCACGTGACAGCAGAAGCGTTTTTAATTGGGCGGCATCACGATCACGTCACGATAGCGGGCAGGGAAGGCTACTTGATCAGAAGTTTTTCATTGGCTATCATCATCATGGGAATGTCCAGTATGACCGTGTTGGACCGGGGGTGATCGTGCTAAAGGTGAACTCTGCGGATTTCACCCACTTCTCGGAGCTCTGTGCGTGTTATGCTAACACACTCGTGTTGCAGTAATTAAATCGTATTAAATAATACTAATTATTTGCTCTCCGTACTGGACGTGAATCGTGCTGGACTAACGCGTGTTGGATGCGAGGGTACTGTATATATGGTGTTATAAAAGATATATATACTGTACTGTAATAAGGCAGTACATGGAGTATTCTGGTAGCTTGCAGATGATGCAGTCTTGTAGTTAAATAAATGTTTTTGAACATGTAAGAAACAACTTTGATGTGAATGTAGCAAAGAATTATGTTATAACAGGGATGCAGAGGAAAGATTTGGGAAATGGAGAGATGGAATGGGGCACATGGGTTTGAGAGTAAATGCAGATAAAACTGAGGTGATGATATCTAGAGCTAGTGGTGGTAATGTCAAAGCACAGGGAGTGTGGTCAAGTGCAGTTTGCCACAAGGGTGTGGGAAGTAATACCATTGTGTGCAGTATTTTTGATATATGGGCGCATAAGAGTTTTAGTGGTATTAGAGGCAGACTGTAAGATAATGCTGATTTTGTGTGTGCGGTGTGTCGGGGAGAGCATGTAGAGATTATCAGGCATGAAATGATTGATCTTGCTGTGGGTCTTGGGTGCATGGATGAGTTTTGTTATTTTGAGGACATATTATGCACTGGAGGTGGGCTGGAACTGGTTCTGTGGCCATGGTAAGGAATAGTTGAAGGAAGCTGAGGGAGCTGTTGCTCTGCTGACACTGAGTGTGTTCTCCCTCTATGCTAAGGGATCTTTGTATGTGACATATGCTAGGAGTATACCGTTGTATGGTAGTGGGACCTGGACAGTAAAGGAAGAGGATATTTGTAGGCTTGAATATACAGAAATGACAATGTTTAGATGGATATTTACTACATCATTGAATGCAAAGCCTGGGGGAGGCTAGGATTATGATTGAAAAGTTGAGAGGAAGGATACGACTGAAATGTATTGGTGTTGGGATGAGGAGGGGTAGATTGAGATAGTTTGGGTGTGTTGAGAGGTTGGAGGATGACATTTAAGTGTGAAAGGTGAGAGGTGTGATCACTGGGGGTGGGGTTACGAGAGACAGACTGAAAAAGACCTGGAATGAGGTCATAGAGTGTGACCTCAGGGATAAGGAACTGAACTGGGAGGCTGCTAGAGATTGAGCAGTGGGGAGAGCTGTCATTAGGTGACCAAGGCCAGTGCATGCAAGCATTTTGGAGCCTTTATAAATGATACGATATGAGACTGCAAAGTGAGGCTCATTGGTAAAAAAAACTGGGAGTTATTGTGTTCAGATACTGTATTTAGATAATGTGATGAGCAGGGATGGGAGTTAAGAGGGTGAACTCCAAGAAAGGATGCAGCAGAGAAGGAATGCCATAGATACATTGAGGGCAGTGATCAAAAGTAGAAAAGCTAAAATGATAATAAATATGTCAGTTTATGACACTACTGTGATCCCCACTCTAATGAATGGAATTCAAGTTTGGACTTTGTTGGAGTCAAGAGTGAGGCAAGTGGAAATGAGTTATTTGAGAGGAGTATGTGGAACTGTGTGGACAGACAGATAACCAATGGAGGAAATTAAGGTAAGTTGAGGTATTGATGTGGATGTGCTTGAAAGTGTAAGTTGTACTGTGAGATGGTTTGGTCATGTGGAGATATGAACTAGGGTAGTTTATGTGAGTGAGGTGCAAAGGAGGAGGGGGAGAAGGGGACTGAGGATGAGATGGAGAGCTACATGAATGTGGGTTGGGTGAGTTTGAGGTTGGGCTGCCAGATGGTGAAGAACAGGGTGACATTAATGTGATTTGTTTGTGGCTACCACCTCCAGGACTAAGCTGTCAAGTTATAGAAATTCATTTCATTCATTCATCATCCAATCCTATGTTGCCTCATGAGGAGCATAGGAGCCCAGGGCTAGGCAACTTGGTCCTGACATTTAAGATGATGGTAACCAGCCTCACTCATCCCTGAGTGACATTACGTGAGCAATGAACCCCAACCACCTCTTGGATATAAACCTATACCGGCCTAGTCTGATTGGAGCTCCGTAACCACCAGGCGCCAAAATTTGGTTATATGGTTACCACCCAGCATAGTATATGGTTTCCTGGTGTACAGGAAAACATTTGGCTTGTCATTCAGTGTAGAGTCACCCACAGGCAGAAGGAAGAGGAAAGAATGAAGGAAAGGAAGACAGAAGAGGGAGTGTCAAGTCACCGATAGGCAGAAGGACAAGGAAAGAATGAAGGAAAGAAAGACAGAAGAGGATGGAAGGAAAGAAGGATGGAGGAGAGGAAAGGGCAGACACCTGAGAGCAGCACTGCATCAAGAAATATGAATAGAATTTTTGTTGTAAAGTTTAATGCTTGTCTTGTCTGAAGTTTCCTTTGCAAAGAATGAAAGAAACACTAGATGATATATAATTTAACTACGTGCATTTAAATAATACGTGGGATTGCTGCAGTCATCCTCAGAGTAAACACGAACGTTAGGGGAAGGGTTGCGAGAGGCGGAGTGAAACAGATCGGTACGAGGTGATAATGTGATCTCAGGGATAAGGGACTGAATAGGGAGGCTGCCAGAAATCAAGCAGCAAGGAGAGCCACCATTAGGTGACCAAGGCCGATGCATGCAAGCATGTTGGGGCCTTTATTCATGATACGACAATACATTGATTACATGTGCTGTTTTGTAGGGAATGTTTATTACAATGTCCTCTTGGAAGTTGGATTTTACTGCATTATATAGTGCCATCTCATACTGGTATTGGATTCTATCTATCTGTCTATAGCCCGATGATATAATCCCATAAGGGGTGGCCATTTGTCTTTGAGTTTGTTGTTTTATGGGGAGGGACACTAACTCACCACAAACTCATTTGTTGACATGTAGAGCTCTGACCAGCATTATATAGTTATAATTGGGTGAAATTTATTTCTTTGTCTTTGAAGATAGATAACAATATGCTGTAATCAGCTTCAAATCAAAATAACAGCCAGAGAATGCAAACTTTATTTTTCCAAATTATTTACACTCATCCCCGAAAATGTAAGGAGAACCAGCTGAAATTCATTCCAAGTAATTCATCAGCCACTGAATACAACTTGTGTTCTTGGTAACATTCATATCGTTGCAAATGAAGCTATATAGGTAGTTTTTTTTTTTTTGTATATAGGATTGCATTCCTGATGTAGGAGCACATAGGTTGAATGCAAACAGAATAATATGTTTTTCCTTTATTAAAGGTAGTTAAATTCTGTAACGAATAATTTTCGAGCTTTATCAGATGCATTTATGTGAAGCTACAGAATATGGTGAATGTTTTTGGTGTATCAGATAGAGGCAGGATTCTGGGGGCTTGAATGGTGAGTGAATGGAAGCGTTGCCCATTGGAATGGGCAAACTTGAGCTGTCCGGATGTTGCTACTCCTTAACCTGCCCTAAGGTGGGAAAGGAGGTCCAGATGATGATGATCACTCTGATCCAGTCACTGAAGTCATTCTCATGCCAGTTAATCCCAATAAGATCTGAATAGAATTGTCTTGCAGTAGCCAGCAAAAATCTTATAATATTTCAGCCAGTGTTTGGAAGCACAAATATCCCTTAACATACATTTTCTCATTCTAGGGCAATACAGTAGCAGTGCATGGTCATGCAGTGTATAGCTGTAGTCTTGATGCACATGGTATTCACTTATAGAAACACCTTCATTTGTTTCATTCCCCTCTGTATGTCTGGTAAATTTTGAATTCATAATACAGTGATGTTTATTTGGTTGTATGGATGGATGAAAATATGTCAACTCCTATGTTGTATGTAGTAAATATAGAACATCTTTTTATGTCATGTCAGTCTAATGGGGCATCTTTTGTATTCATAATCCAATAGTGTAGATGCTACAATAATAGAGTCAGACAGATGTAGTATGTTCATTCTTTTAGCTGTTCATATATATATATATATATATATATATATATATATATATATATATATATATATATATATATATATATATATATATATATATATTTGTACATTTAATAACAGAACAGAGCAAAGAAAATCAAATGAATATGTTGATGTAGGAAAATGCTGTTCTAGGCAAGACTGAGGTGAAATATTGAGTGTGAAGTACCAGTGTACATGAAAGGAATTTTTTAGGTTGCTGTGGTAGCCCAACTTTTATTTGGACATGAACCTAGTGGAGTACAGGCTGAAGTTGCCTTTCTGCAGTTCGTCATCTCCCTTTTGGAGGATGAGGAAGGAGCTGGGATACTTTTATAACTGGGGAGCAGAGCTACCCAGTTTTATCAGTTCCATCACTTGAAGCCCATATATGTGGAAGGGTGTGCCTGTAAGGTAGTCAGGATTCCGAATGCTTGAATGATGTCTATGATGAGTGACTAAGTGTGTGGCCCATTTGAACATGCTGTTCATTAGGTCTCTTGGTGTCATATTTTTTTCCTTGTTTCTTGCACCCTCACCCAACCTATGGGTGGGAAAAAAGAGGTGGGATGATGATGAGGAGGATGAAAATGATGACAATAGCTACATGAAGGTGTCCTTCTCTCGAGATGATACCATGGTGGTAAGGAGTGGTATTTTGGACAGAAGGCTAAGACATAGAGAGGCATAGATCTGTTATTTAAGCAAGAATAGAGGTGTATGATTACATATTTGTATGCTGTGATGTACATAATATATATACTCACATATATATTTTAGGATTCCCAGTCTGATGTATGAATGTATCTGTATAGCAGATATTGTCATGAATCCTATTGTTGATTTGATTCAGGAAGATTTGTATATATTTTCAGTTGTATTGTCATGTTTAAGTACTGTATGTGTGTATGTGTTCATGTTCTAAGTGTTACATTTCCCTTCATGTGTAAAGCATCTGTAATACTTGTATGTGTCGACTGAACTTGTGTACAGTATACTTGTATATGGTATGTGCATTAGCCTTAAAGGCATGATGTACTAGCTTTAAGTTAAAATACCCTTTCTTTGACTAACTTATTGTCATAAAATTACATTATTAATGAATGCAGTGGGACCTCTTTTGCATTTCATAGTCTTAAATTAATATCAATTGGATATGAGGAGGCTCCAAAATTTTACATAAAATTTTTAATCAGCATTTTGTAACTTACCGTAGATTTGCATGGTTATCTATGGTACTGTACTTGTATTTAAGTGGATTTTTCTCCTAAGTAATACCATAAAGAGTGCCAGCTTTTATTGTAAGTATACTTAACTGTATGCAGATTAATTACTTTAGGAGAGTTTATAGGTAAATATAATGATCTTGAATGTGCTGATATGTCTTGATGGTTTAAACTTTTGGTTGATCTTTAATCTATTGTCAGATTTTCTCAGTCCTGGAAATAAAAATCCCCCCACTGACAGCCATGCTGATTCAAGTTATGATGTTGCAAGATACTCTACTGTACAGTGAACATAGAATAGTGTTTTTTAGAAGCTGCAAAAGTTGTCTGTTAACTAAGCCTTTAAGGTATCACTGAAAGTATAGCAGATTGTATCATTGGTCATTCTTTTCTTGTAAATAATGTAGTCATTCATAGTATTATAATAACTGGAGTTATCAAATGCTGTACTGATGCACACTAAGCTAACCAGAATCGCTGCTGCTCCCTGTATAGTTAATTATAATTCAGCCATTTAGAGTAAATGGTAGAACTGTAAATCATTGCAGTCAGGTTTTGTAAACTATTGATTTATCCAGTATCACAATTGTAACACAGTAGTTTCATACATATCGGCACTTGCACACTATAATGTAGGGACAGTACATACCACAGTTAATAAGATGCAGGTGTCTTTTTATCCATTTGTGCACAGATTTCCCTCATTGCTAAACAGCTTAATGGGATATGTGTCCACCGTGAGTTATAGATTTGCCTTTACCACTCTACATATAGCCATTTGGTGCCATACCATATATAGTTAAATTTAGACCACTAGTAGAGATTTTATTAGAGGTATAGGAGTGGCTGAAGGAAAATGAAGGAGCTTTTACTGATCATGTGGCAGTATCTTAAAGTATTTTGTTTAAAGTTCACGATTTTTCTATTAATAAAATTGACACCAGCCCAGTTACCAGTTTTATCATAATCTAGCCACGGTGGCTGAGTGGTCAGCATTGCTTACTGTGAATCTGCTGACCTGTTAGCACCAGGGTTGGAATCCTGGGGCAGGCCACTGGCATCCCCCAGCTCAGGTGTCCACCCACCCTTTGTGGGTTGGTAGGTAAAAAGAGTACCTAGGGTAACACCGAGGGGAGGTAACTGTGGTAATCTGGATGATGCAATGGCTTCATTTCCCAGGATGTTGGTTGAATAACCCACTACAGGCTGAAAGACCAATGTTACAGGGATGAGCACCACAGTGTCTGCCCCCACCTTTACCTTTAGCACTAGTGGTTTAATGGTCTGAGGCACCAGATAGGATTAATATAATGTGCTCACACAGTTATGCTGTTCTCCAAGAAATATATATATATATACAGTATATATATAATGTCTCCAATGTTGTCAGGCAGTCTCCTGCATGATATTCTGGACTGAGGTAGCCTACTCTTAAGCCTCTGCACCTTGCAAGAGATATTAAGGAACTGGATGTAGCTTTTATTATTATTATTATTTTTTTATGACACTCATTTTAACTGCGAAATAAGTAATAGATGTTGTACTAGCACTGTACAGGCAACACTATTCATTCATAAAATAAGCATAAATGAATGAGCAAGGGCAAGAACAAGACAGAGTTTATACATAAACTTACACATGTTGAAATACCAGTACAAGATAATTGGTGAATGGTAAGCACTGTAGATAATCTTTTCAGGTGTCTAGGTGTGATAACATTTTACATATCTGTATTGAACATTCATACCAATTATTATTTAAATCTCTCAAGTGATTCATTGTTAAAATTGTGTGGGTATAATATTTATATACTGTACTGTATATTCATCACCAGCTGTATTCACTTGCTTGACAAAAAGGAGAAAAGCAATGTCTTCCACATTTCACTTTGATCTGCTTACACTTAAGGAGCATATCACAGAGTCTTCTCAGAGCTATAATACAGTACTGTATTTACATCTCACAGGATTATGTAAAGATAACTGATCTTTCAACCATGTCATTTATTCATGTTTTTTTTTCTTAAATGCATATATATTTATATATATATATATATATATATATATATATATACAGTATATAGTGGAACCCCAGAATTCGTACGCCTCTCTACTCGTACAACTCGGTTTTTGTACAGCTTTTTCGCCCCAAAATCGCTCCAGTTTTCGTACAGTGACCCGTTATTCACACTAAGAGATGCTGCGTCATAGGTGCCACATGGTTGCCAGTCTGGCTTTGTCTTCCGCCAGCTATGCATCAGTCATACAGGCTCGATTAAACTTTGTGATGAATTACGTAGTCAGCTGGAGCTAAAAGTAAAGCAGCGAGAACAATAATTGAGCTGAAAGAAGAACTCATTGCAAAGTTTGAAAGTGGAACCCGTGTCTGAGATCTTCCCATTCATTATAGAATGGCGAAATTGACCGTTTCATCCATACTAAAAAATGGATTAATGTAAATTACATTGCATCTTAAGGAAAAAAAAAATTCTGTTTCCGAACAGTTTGCAACTCATACAGCCTCCAGGAACAAACTGCATACGAATTCCGGGGTTCTACTGCATATATATATATATATATATATATATATATATATATATATATATATACACAGTCAAGTCACCTAAGGCACGACTAATTGGTTCTCAGCCAAGCCCGCACCATAGAAAACTGTGCCATACAAATAACTAAACCTATGAGAAAAATGGAATTCGGTTCTAGATGTTTGTCCAAAGTCCCCCTTTTCACCCCACATTTCCTCATTTTCCCTCACTTTACACAGGCACACAATCAGTCAATGCATGTATTACACACAAATTAAACACTGAACAATAAATAATACAGGGCTTTAAGGGCATAAAATACTGAACGTACCTAACTCCGACGATGATAGTGCCAAAGTGGAAGGGGTAGGGTTGGTGGTTCCAAGGGAAGAGGTGTGTTTCAAACCTTGCCGCGCCCCTGTGCCATAGGTATTTTATGTGTGTGGTTCGTTTTTTTTGGTTCTGGTAAATTGCTGTGTCATAGCAAACCGTGGCATAAAAGTCTGCATCATAGGCGACTTGACTGTGTGTATATATAGATAGATATATATCTATATCTATCTATCTGTCTATATATACTGTATACAGTAAGACCTCACTATAACGGACTAATTGGGGCCCAAGCCATTCCGGAAAATGTGAAATTCCGATAAAAGCGACATCTGGACTTTCCCCTGCTAACCCGGAATTTTACCGACATATCAGACATTAGTCCGGATCGCACCAATGGTTTTTAAACTGTTTTCAGTACCACTGCAATACTGTACTGTGTTATAACTTCACTACATTAATTAAACGGTATAATATATATAGTAATACTGTACTGTACAGTGGTAAACATGTCTTTTATTTATCTTATTGTCGTGAACATAGCTGAAGTGGTCAGGCAGTCTGGATTGCTCTTGGCTTTATCAGACTATTTCCGATATATGGGAATTTAGTCTGGTAGCTCCTCGATTCTGATAAAAGCAAATTCCGGTCTGTTGAAGTCTGTTATATTAAGGTTTTACCGTGTATATATATATATATATATATATATATATATATACAGTATATATATATATATATATATACCTGTATATATATGTATATATATATATACAGTATATATATATATATATATATATACCTGTATATATATTATATATATATATATATATATATATATATATATATATATATATATATATATATATATATATATATATATATAAAATATATATACGTACATGTAAATCCTCGTTTTTCAAGCCATGGATGTTCCGCCAAAACTAAGCGAAAAGTGAAACGTCGAATTGTGAAGTTAAGAATCAATGCGAAAAATAGAGGAGCATTCTAGTGGGACACGTACCTACCCTATCAGAAAGTACTATAACACCAAACAGGCCCTATCCAAAATTTAATGAAGAGTGTTTACTAGTGCTAAAACAGCATAACAAAATAAACATGTACAACAAGCTTGCCCCTAACGCGAGGGTTTCGTTCCAACTGTGGCGCGTTCTGTGCAAAACCACATAAGTTTTAACCACTCCTTATTTTGCTCCCTAGACCCCTTAAGTGTGGTGTTTTGCTGTTATCTGCCATTGGTAATGTTCAATCTGTACATGGATGGGGTAATAAAAGAGGTACAAGGTAGGGTAGTGGATGTTGGAGTGGCCCTGGTGAGAGAGGATAGTGTTTGGAAACTCCCTGTACTGTTGTTTGCAGATGATACTGTGTTGTTGAGTGAAGACGAAGGGGAGCTGCAAGGCTTGGTGGAGGAGTTTGAGAGAGTGTGTAAGAAACGGAATCTAAAGGTGAATGTAGGGAAGAGTAAAGTGATTGTCTTTGAGAGAGGTGAAGTTAGTGAATGTACAGCGAGGTTGGATGGTGAGGGAATGCAGTATGGTGTGGTATGAAAATGAAAAGTCAAGAGTAAGAGCAGTGGAGATGGGACTGCTTAGGAATGTATGTGGAGTACAGAGGGTGGACAGGATACGAAATAATGTGATTCAAGAAAGATGCGGAGTGAGGAAGTCTGTGGACATCAGAATTGAAGAGAGTGTACTGAGATGGTATGGTCATGTGGAGAGAATGGATAACAACAGAGTGGTGATGAAGGTATATCTGAGCGAATTCGAAGGAGGGAGGAGGCGAGGTAGGCCAAGGAGAAGGTGGAGAGATATGGTGGATGAATGTGTGAGGAAGAGAGGTTTGGAAGTCGGTGAGGCTAGGGAACTGACAGGAGATCGAGCTGGCTGGATGAATTTTGTGAGGAGAAGTGCATGATCAGGGATTTTTGGCACCCGTTTTTAACGTGGCAGCATCTGGATCAACTCTGACGGATACGATTGTGTGAGACTACAGATCGTGGTGAATGTTTCTGGCATATCCGATAGAGCCAGGATTCCGGGGGCTTGAATGATGAGTGAATGGAAGCGTGGCCCATTGGATTGGGCAATTTTGGGCTGTCTGGACATTGCTACTCCTCACCCTGCCCTTAGGTGGGAAAGGAGGTCCGGATGATGATGGTGATGATGATCAAGTATTAGGTAGTTTATCATTTACATGTTCAAAATGACATCCGTGTACGTCTATACAATTTCTAATGCGTACAATGCCAGACCTTTGCACATTTCTGAGTATGGAAGTATTTGTTTTTATGGCTTCAAATTCCCTTGTTATGTTATCCTTTAGCGCCTGTATTGTTCTACGACGGTTATTATAACGTACTGATTTAAGATGCCCTCATAGGACGTAATCCAAAGGTGTTAAACCTGGAGATCTGGGTGGCCATTCAATTGGTCCACGTCATCCAATCCATTTCCCTCTAAATTCTTCTTGTAAAAATTCACGAACAACCGTTGCAAAATGTGGCAGAGCCCCATCCTGCTGGAACCACATATCTCTCCGATGGCGTAATAGTATTTCATCCAATTAAGCTGTAAGGAAGTTTGTCAGCATATGCAGATGTGACTCGGCAGTCACAGTATCGGGGAAAAAAATATAGACCAATTACCTTATCTCCAAACATAGCAGCCCATACCATAATTCTTGGATTGCATTGCACACGACTTTCCTTTACCCAATGTGGATTAGTAGGAGCCCAATATCGTGCATTATGTCTGTTGACTTCACCGTTTAGGTAGAAAATTGCATCATCAGTGAACATGATACGTTTCTCCATCCGCTTATGCTGCATAAACCATTCACAATACTCTATACGACAATCTCGATCATCACCATGTAAGTCTTGGACTAAGTGGACTTTGTACGGGTGGAATTTATTGGTGGCTAGAATGCGCTGAATCGAACTCCTAGATACACCTGTTTCCTGCAATAATTTTCGTATCGACTTACGGGAGCTTTCCTCCACACGACTTCTTACCAGCGCAGATGTTTTGGGATCAGTAGAAGTTCCTCGTCGACCACTTCGTGGTCAATCACAGACATTTCCCATTTCCATGAAACGAACAAAGATCTTATTGAGGGTTCTGTAGTTGACAGGTTTTCGGGGTGATTAGCCCTGAAAGTATCTGCAACCAAATGTGAAGTGGCACCATCCTTTGTGTACAAAAGCAACAGCTCTATTCTTTCTGCTCTCGTTAACTTTGGCGCCATAATGTAACAATCTGGAAAATATTAAAACTAATTAATAAATCAGTGTTAAACAAAAATTATAGTGTTAAATACTTTTGGGACACGCTGTATATATATATATATATATATATATATATATATATATATATATATATATATATATATATAGTCAGTCTTGTCATTTTCATTTCTTTCTGTATGTTGATGATTATGTTGGAAGGAGTTTAATTCAGTAAAGTGCAACCATTAATATACACTGTAAGTGTATTGGTAAAGTTTTTGTAATTCAGCATTTAATTTGATGACTTATGTTAAGTAGACTAGTGTGAAGTGAGCTGAGCCAAAACAATGCTAAGTAAAGCAAAACAGAACATTCTTAGTGTCAAGCTAGTAATGACAGAAAGTGTTGCTATTGAGCTTAACATTCTAACTACAGTATATTATATTAAGCTGCCAAGGCTAAGTGGCTTAGAGCACATGCTGTTGTTCAAAAAGTTGAATACTTGATCCCACCCAAGGGCTGTTGGTTGGCATCAGGAAGGATATCCAGTCTTAAAGTGCTACACTCTCCAACAGAAGTCCTCTACATACAGGCAGTGTATTAGTTACTCAGAGAGGGGTGCATTGCATATAACTGCAATTTAACTATATTAATGTTTAAATGAACAGTTGTGTACTGTAAATTATCATGAATTGTAGTCCATTTTGGTAGACTGTATTAAATTGTATCAAGCGTATACTGTAATGCAGTTTTGGGCATCTTAGTGCATATTGGCTCATTACATTTCCAACACCTCTACTTTGATATGTACAAGAGAGTATGTTTCTTATGTATTTGAAACATATTGTGTACTAGCACGAGACTTAATTGACACTGCACAGTTTTAATATATATTAACACTATAATGGATATAAGCACCACCCATTTACAGTTATACTTTATTTACACATGATACAGGAGCTTGGATGTGAATATCTATGAGTAATGGTGGCATGTGCCACAATAAATTTGGTATCCTAGCTGAGACCTTATCCTTAGAGCTTATTGCCTGCAAGAGATACACCATTGGAAAGGGTCATACCTCACAATGAAATGCCCCAGTGCATAGCTATCATCATGAATTTCCGAGTAATTAATTGGCTTTTGATGTATTAGGGTTTAATTTACTGTTCTGTAAACTGCCACATGCATCTGCTGTACATGGTTTATTAACTTTATTTCCAAATGAACTGTTTCCTCAGATCTCTTGAAATTTGGGGATCAGTGTACTGGGTTAACCCCCTGAATCTGATGTAGTTTTAATTTTTATCAGGCAACTGCCAGATGGCATTCTTCAGCTTGGAGATACCTGTAGCTCGTTGTGATGGAGTTTATGAAGACTGTATTTAACCCTTTCAGTCAGTGACCAGAAAAACACCCATAAACTGTATAAACGGGTTAAATGGCCACATTACTAAGCACCATCATCTCATTAGGCATGGTACAGTAATTGAGGTCAGAGCTTTAAGTAATTACACTATATACCTCTAACAACATGCTTTCAAACAGGGTTATCCAGAGTTCATCTTTACACAGCATAACTGACAAATTATACTACTGTATATATTTTTATTTTGTATCCAGTATGTAGTACTTAAATTTTATTATGTAGTTTTTATTCATTCTTGGTCGTACTTCTGCTTTGTCACACCTCACGTTTTAGCAGGTAATAGAATTAGAATGACAGTTTTATAAATTCAGTTACAGTACTAAGAAAGTGGCCATTATACAGTTACTTGTCAGTGGGGCATTGATAAAAAGCTTTCTGTTTACGTTTCTAACATACATAAATGCTTAGGTACACATTTAACCCTGGAGCTGGTGGTAGGTGGTGTTGACCATCATCCACTCAGCTGATATAGTGCTGCCTATATCTTTCCTCCCCTTCTCATTCAATCTCTGTCTGCCCTCCTCTCTGCTTTCTTTCTCCCTTTCCTTCCTGTCTCTTTATATTACTCAGTCTACTTCAGGTGGCTCTACACTGAATGACAAGCCATATGGCTTCCTGTAACCCAGGAAACCATTTATAGTGTTGGATGGTAACCATACAATCAAATTGTGGGGAGGCAGCTATGGTACCCATTGTTAATTGGGTGGAGAGAGAAATACAACATCCATCCAGGGACCAAACCTCCACAACCCTGTGCTTCACTATGGTGAGGCACTGTCAGTCACAAAGGACCATTTATTTCACTGCACAGGGCAACCCTCCAGGAGCAGTTGCATGCCTGCAGTTGAAGGGTCTGCTTAGCCAGAGAGACTGGGGTTGATCAGCAACAACAGCTCCTAGAACAAAATGCCTATACAGTACCCTTGTTATGTCATCCCCATTTGTCTTGGCAGATTATGACTCATTTTTCAAGGAAATAGCTTTTTCACCACACATTTAAAAGGCACATGAGAATCCCTAATTGTAAAGTCACTAAAGGGCTCCCTGTATGGTTATAGGTTCCTCCTCCTCTCATGTCCTATGATGATGATTAATCCTTAGACCTTTCATTGTGGTAGGTGGTGGCGACCATTACCCACTCCCCTGATGTAGTGCTGCCTATTTCTGCCTTCACCTTCATTCTTTTTCTGTGCCTGTCCTCTCTTCTTATTTCTCCCATCCATTCCTGTCACTTCACTTATATTACTCTTCTTTCCACTTCAGGTGGCACTACATAGATTGACATGCCTAATGGTTTCCTGTAACCCAAGACACTATTTACAATGCTGGGTAGTGCCAGTATCAATATAACCAAATAATGGGATGATGTGCAGCCTACTGTGATGCCTGTTAACTGGGTGGATAGACAAATGCGGCATCCATCCAGGAACCAAACTTTACACTCTTCCTAGCATCTCACTGTGGTGAAGTACTGTCCACTATAAAAAAAAAAAAAGTTCATGGCACAGGATGGCCCTGCTGGGGCAGCCTTTTGCCTGAGGTTGATGGGTCTGCTCAGCCAGACAGACCAGGGTTACTCAGCAAGAACAACCTGTTGTTGTAGCATGTAGTAGATTATTCTCATCAATCTCAGTTTCAGCAGTACTGCAACTCCATTTGTTATATTGGCACTGATACATTAGCCAAGAGATAACCATTAATCATTTTATTGGAAAGTAGTCATAATTACAGTACAGAGTTTCTAGTACAGTAGTAACCCAAAGGTTGGATCTCAGTTCAAGGTAAGACTTCTGTCTTACAAGTGCCAACTTGAGGCATTTATGTGTTGTTTTAGTGATCAATAATCTAGAAGATATTGTCATATAAGCTGTATACTGTGGTTTACTTCGGTTCTGTGAGCACCATCACTGCCATGTCATAAACTCACACTGTGCTTGTTTCTCATTGCTGATAAATGAAATTATCAGCTGCATCTTACAGATATGTACCAGAATGTCAAATACATAAATTTAAAGCAATAACTGTACTTTGAGTAACCTGCTTGTTCAGTGTATAGTCAGGATCCATTTGATTCTTTAGATTTAGCCCATTTTGAGAGCCCCTTCTCTAATTGGATAAAAAAATACATCTTAAGGAACCCCCATATTGGTGGTGGCCAAACTCATTTTAGGTACTTCTCAGTAGCTGCTAGAGGAGCTGTGATGGCTTGATGGTTAGTGTATTGGTCTTGCAATACATATACCCTGAGTCTGGGGTTTAAACCCAAGCTGTGACAAAAATTTTAAGTGGATACAGGTACCATTGTATATCCTTTCATATACTTGCATATATTCACACTTTGTTACTTTTGTCTATGACATACAAACTGTAACACAAACTAATGTAGCCATTACAGTACAGCACTGACTTTCACATGCATCACTCTTCTTGCAAACACCCTTTACCAATTCATACTTCAACATGGGGCAGTGTTATTGCTGGTACTCATCCACCCAGGGAGAAAGGCTAGGGGACCTCATATGGCTGATACTGATACAGATACTGTTGCAATAAACTATTGGAGAATAAGACACAAATTATTTGCATTAAGACTTGTACTGGTGGTAGGTGGTGGTGACCATCATCTACTCACTTGATGTAGTGCTGCCTACTTTCTCCTTCACCTTTATTACTCATTTTCTGTGTCTGCTCTCCTCTCCTCCTCCTATTTCTCCCATTTTTCCTGTCACTTTTTATTCTTTAACTTTTTGGTGTCTTTATATTGAGTGACAAGCCTGATGGTTTCCTGTAAGCCAGGAAAACCATTTACAGTGCTGGGTGGTAACCTTATAACCAACCCATACGTGTTCCCTACATGTTCCCCCTGTAGCAGAGACCGCAGTCAAATACATTATTTACGAGCATCCCGAGTTGTCTCCCTTCATTTATGTCAGAGATTACTGAGCATCCCGAGTTGTTTTCCTTCATTTATGTCAAATATTTAAGAGCATCCCGAGTTGTCTCCCATCACTTATGTTTGAGGTTAATGAGCATCTTGAGTTGTTTCCCTTCATTAATGTCAAAGATTAATGAGCATTCTTAACTATTGCCCTACATTTTTGGAAACCTTTGTTGTGGCTTATGTTTTTTTTTTTTTTTGTATTACTATTTTTTCCTGTGGCACCTGTACATTTTCTTGTATAGCAGTGTGTGTGTGTGTGTGTGTGTGTGTGTGTGTGTGTGTTTACCTAATTATGATAAACAGGAAATGACCTACGTTAGTGGAGTTCCATCTCCGTTTCTCAGTAAGTCAAATTTAGCTTTAAACTCGTTCAAGTTTTTTAGCCTAGACGATCCCTTCCACAGGTCTATACATCTATAAGGAAAACTATATTTCTTGACATCCTTCAAGCGGCTTGGCTTCTTCAATTTCATTCCGTGTCCTTTTGTTACTCTCTTATCCCATAAAAACAGATCTTCTTTGTCAATTTTATCTGCTCCTATCATGGTCCTGAACACTGCAATCATGTCACCTCTCTTTCTCCTTGCTTCCAAGGAAGACAAATCCAGCTTTTCCGGCCTCTCTCTGTATGACAGATCTGCCAAACTGGGGACCATTTTGGTTGCTGTTCTTTGTATTCTCTCAGTCTTGTTTATATATATATTTTTTTTGTGTGTGGGGACCACACTACTACTGCATATTCTAACCTGGGGCAAATCATGGGCACTCAATTTATTCATCATCTCCTCATCCATATAATGAAAAGCTACTCTTATATTAGTCAGGAGTTTATATGTCTCTCTAACTGTCTTGTTAATGTTTTTCAGGTGACAAACTGTCATGGACCAACACTCCCAAATCTTTCTCTTCTCTCGCTTTTGTGATTGGATCATTACTTATCAAATAATTCAAAGATGGCCTCTTGGTACTTTTACCCATTTCCAATATTTTACATTTCTTTG
>NC_136967.1:60449025-60451525 GCF_032717465.1 Coenobita brevimanus | reverse complement strand
AGCATCATGTTTTGGTGTTCATCTATTGTTACAACTCAGCATTCAAGATGGATAGATGGTAATTTTAGGTCCATTTAGGGAAAAGAGAGTATTGTTCTATATTCTAGTGTTAATGTATCCTTATAGCTCAGAGTTTACGGTGAGGAGATGGCAATATTAGGCAAAGTGAAAGTGAATAGAGTATGGTAAACATCTAAGTATAATTTCTGACTTTGTTTGCTATGGTCCCTGATGCTTCCTCTACGACGGTTTTCTCTTATGCTCTCAGGCTCCTAAGACCCATTCCCAGCTGAATAAAATCGTCCGGAGTCTAATGAATAAAAGTACTAGAGTTGTCACGATCATTGGAGGGTTAATATTTACAGCATTAACGCTCTCAGACACTTATAAATAGCTCACAGGTGCATAATTGCCTCTTGTATTAGCTAGAATAAAATACTAGAGTTACCCTGAAGATGAGAGGGCCTCCGTGCCCTCTAGTGGTTGTGAACGTAGTTGGGTAAAGTTTCACACGAGTTTCTGGGCTGGACAAGCATGGCATTCCATTGGTCAGTCAGTGGTACTCGGACGATAAGAGGGTGAGGCTGCGTCGGCTCCGTCTCCTGTATGTAAGTGTTAAATTTTACTGTTTTGGGGTTAAATTTCGCTGTTTTTGCCATTAACATGATTCAGATAGGACACAGAGGTATCTTGCTGCCAACCAGGAAGTGTCATAGGTCAAATAGATTCAACAAATGAGGGCAATAGACGTCGTTTTGCTGGTTAGGGGGTAGTGATGGTGTGGAGGCTTCTCCTCTTGCTGCAAGTGTTGAGTTTTTCTGTTTTTGCCATTAAGGTGACTAAATTAGGACACGGGGATATCTTACGGTCAGCCAGGAAGCGTTGTAGGCCAAAGAAATTGTAGAAAATAAGGGAAATGGATGTAATTTTAATAGCCGTGTATCATCACCTATATCTATAGCCCTAATTCTCTAGTTATCCATAGCCAGACGCCTTAAACCCTTAAGGGGTGGCCACAAACAAATCGCCTCCATGTCGCCCTGTACACTGCCATTTCGCTGCCTTCCCCCAACGTACACCCGCCTCTCTCGTATACCTCTCTACTCCATCCCTCCATCCCTCCATCCCATCCCCTTCACTATACTCATTTTACTCTAACTTGGCCTAAATTGCAATCTCTTTATCGCGAATGCTGAGTTGTAACAATAGAATCTTATGCTAGTCACGAAGAAGTGCTGTTTCAAAGACGCAACTGAGACACGTGAAAAGCTGCAGATGGACGAAAATTTGGGCCAAGTTAAGGTGAAAGGAGTAGAGTACAGAATCCTCCTTGATGACATAAAAGTTTCCGGATTTAAAAGAACTAGAAAAAATCATCATCATCATCATCATCATCATCATCTATCTACTGCTACTATCTACTGCCAGACGCCTCAGTCACCACCATCATCATCATCATCATCATCATCATCATCATCATCTACTGCTACTATCTACTGCCAGACGCCTCAGTCATCATCATCATCATCATCATCTACTGCTACTATCTACTGCCAGACGCCTCAGTCATCATCATCATCATTTACTGCTACTATCTACTGCCAGACGCCTCAGTCATCATCATCATCTATCTACTGCCAGACTCCTCAGTCATCATCATCATCTATCTACTGCTACTATCTACTGCCAGACTCCTCAGTCATCATCATCATCATCATCATCATCTATCTACTGCTACTATCTACTGCCAGACGCCTCAGTCATCATCATCATCATCATCATCATCATCTACTGCTACTATCTACTGCCAGACGCCTCAGTCATCATCATCATCATCATCATCATCATCTATCTACTGCTACTATCTACTGCCAGACGCCTCAGTCATCATCGTCATCATTATCATTATTAAATTTTTTCATACCTTCACTCTTAAAAACATGCAGACAGTTTGAGTTACACACTGGTATACGCACAGTAAATACGCACACAGAGCACGCACATACGTACGCACACACTGAGAACGCACACCATTACGTACACATTGAATACTCACACACTGAATACGCGCGCACTGAACACGCACACAGTAAACACGCACACAATAAACACACACTCGCACACACGCACATACACTGAATATGCACACAATAAACGTACACACTGAACACGTACACACTGAACGCGTACACACTGAACACGTACACATTGAACATGTACACACTGAACACGCACAATTTGACTACGTACACATTTAGCACGTACACAATGATGCACGCAAACTCCGATGCACGCACACGCTGCGGCATGTACGCCCTAAACACGCGCACACGGAGCAGGCACACACTAATGCTCGCACGTATTCATTCACGCAAACAGATTCAAGCACTGATCAGAGCACGCACGCACACATATACGCACACACTGATACACACAGGCACTGATACACACAGACACTGATACACACACGCACTGATACTCGCACACTCAGATACGAGCA
>NC_136967.1:60421525-60444025 GCF_032717465.1 Coenobita brevimanus | reverse complement strand
ACCGCCCTCACCTCTTGCCTACCCCTCACCTCTTGCCTACCCACCTCACCTCTTCCCCACCCCCTCACCTCTTCCCTCTACCCCTCACCTCTTCCCTACCCCCTCACCTCTTCCCTACCCCCACCCCTTCCCTACCCCCTCTTCTCTTCCCTACCCCCTCATCTCTTCCCTACCCCCTCATCTCTTCCCTACCCCCTCACCTCTTCTCTACCCCCTCACCTCTTCCCTCTAACCCCCTCACCTCTTCCCTCTAACCCCCTCACCTCTTCCCTCTACCCCCTCACCTCTTCCCTCTACCCCCTCACCTCTTCCCTCTACCCCCTCACCTCTTCCCTCTACCCCCTCACCTCTTCCCTCTACCCCTCATCTCTTCTCTTAACCCCCCTCCCCTGTTCCCTACCCCCACCTCTTCCCTACCCCCCCCCCACCTTTTCCCTCCCCCCCACCTTTTCCCTACCCCCCACCTCTTCCCTACCCCCTCATCTCTTCCCTACCCCCTCACCTCTTCCCTACCCCCTCACCTCTTCCCTACCCCCTCACCTCTTCCTTCTACCCCCCCTCCCATCTCCCCGCTACCAGTCAAACCTCCCCTACCCTCACACCTCTGCTCTCCACCTCTCAGGTTGAATTTTTCCATTGACACGAAGAAAGAAGAGGATTTTCGCACGACTAAGCAGGCAGAGAATATTTACACGGCCAGGCAAGCAAAGGATATTCACACCGACACGAGAGACAACAGGAGTGGGAAATAATAGCTTTCTTCCCAAGCAAAAGGTATTTGAACCATTTTTAAACTTTTTGAAATTTGAATTATTTTTTTCTGAGCTTTCATCATATCGTACACTTAGTTATGCATTTTGTTTATTGTTAAAAGAGTTATTTTCACACGCACACGCGCACACGTACGAAACACGCACACGCACAAAAATTCTCTCTCTCTCTGACAAATTTTGCACGAGAGCACTGATAGCTGTGTGGTGGTTGTGATGGTGGTGATGTCAGCGGTGTTGATTGTGGTGGTGTGTAGTTGTGATGGTGGTGGTAGTACGTGGTTGTGGTAGTGGTGATAATGTTATGCTGGTGGTTGTATTACGATGGAGTGTGGTTGTGGTGGTGGTGGTGGTAGTGTGGGTGTGGTGATGGTACAGTATGGCTGTGAAGAACTTAAAGGAAGGATGTGTGGAATGGGAAGGAATCGGGTGACAAGTTGGGGTTAGAAGACATTGACGTAAGTTTGCAATATAATGTTGGTGTTATGGAAAATAAATTTCTCAGGGAAATGCGCTACGAAGCCTCCTATGCCACCCAGAATACAGGACATAGGCTCAGCAGTAGCATATAGTGCGTACTTTGGCCTAATTGATATTTGCTCTACAGAAATCGATGGAAACGACGGAGGACGAGATGTCAACCCCGGCCAGCGAGATGGCAACTGCAGGCGAGGGGGAAGGCGAAGCTGCAGCCCCAGAAGACAAGGTTGCAACCTCAGAAAACGAGATGGCAACCTCAGAAGACATGGCAACCTCAGAAGAAGGGGTGGCAACTACGGAAGAAATGGCAGCTGTAGACGACGAGATGGCCGCTCGAGAACGTGGCAAGCCCTGCAGAGGAACTAGTGCGGAGTGTGTTGTAGCTTGTACTGATAGGTGATGTGGTAGGGAGGGTAGCAGCAGCTGTGGTGGCACCTGTATAGCGTTACTCTGGTAGGCATTGCATTCCTTAGGCACCTTTGATGTTCCTGTATTTCCCCAGGCGATGCAGAGACGGATGCGAGGGAGAGACGAGACGGCCGAGAGACCAGGGGAGACCGGAGAGCCTGCAGGGAGATCGGAGCGCCGGACAGGACAGGTGACAGGTTGTATTTTTCTTTGTATTTTCCTTTAGGGTGTGATTGTGTGTGCGTGAGTTTTTTTTTTTTTTTCTTTTTTTTTTGCGTGTGTGTGTGTGTGTGTGTTTAGTTCCCAGCATACTAGGCTGGGTGTGGCAGGTAGGTGGGTCTGGGGAGGGAGGTGGGGTGGGGGGAGGCGGGAAAAGGGGGACTTCCTTCCACTTCCATCTTCCTCTCCGTCTGTCCTGTCTGCCTGTCCTCAGCGCAGCCGAACGTGCTGGGATGGTGTGTCTGTCTGTTAGTGTCTGTCTGCTTTAGTGCTTCTTTCTCTTCCCCACCTTTACTTTTTTATGCGCTTTTTCTTTTTCTGTCGTTCTAGAGTGAGCGTGATGGAGAGAGGGTAGAGGGGCGAGTAGGAGCGAGGGAGCGAGTTGGAGATAGACATAGGACCTACTACATAATATTAATTGCTAAAGGTATCTTGGCCGTATTTAACTGATATACTTTGATAATACTTGAAACATTTGCTCTAGTCCAATACTTTTGTGATATACTTTGAGATACTTTAATATATAAAATCTTCTGCCAGAGTAATCTAACAGCTGCTGCCATTGCTACTTGTATACTTTGTAAATGTATTGCAATTGTAAACTCTTGTAAAACACTAGAGATAATAAAAGAATCAGCTGTATATCAACTTTACTTTGCCCTTTATGGTATTACAAATGACTAAAATACAATATCACAGAAAAAGTAAAGTATGCAAAGAAAGCCTACAATGCTATACTCTAGTTCCCAAAGACATGGAACAGAGTACACAGTAGACTCCAGCACAAGTTAACTTGCTGGTATAAACTCTTGAGTATAAAAACCCACAATTCAACTTTGACTTTATACCAGTTCCAGCATCTCGAAAAATCCTAAGTCCAAAAAGCACTCCAATTTGGACTTAGGATTTTTTCGAGTGACTGGATCTGGTATAAGTCTTAAGGGCACCAAAACCCTTACTTCGGACTTAGACTTTATATTATACCCACCAGAGAAGTGGGTATAAAGTCTAGGGATATAAAAGCCCTACTTCAACTTAGAAACTGTGACCAAAAGAGGGGGGGTACAACACCTAGTTGACCTTAAAAAACTCTACGGATGTAAAACCCCTGTTTCAGCTAGAAACTCTACGGATGTAAAACCCCTATTTCAACTTACAATATTTTTATGGTTTGGTATAAAAACTACGGATGAGAAACCCTTACTTCAACTTAGAATCTGACGGAGTTTTGTAAAAACTCTACGGATGTAAAACCCCTATTTCAACTTAGAATATTTTTGGACTGTGTAAAATCTACGGATGCAAAACCCTTATTTCGGACTTTGTGCAGACCCCTCCCCCAGGTACAGCAAAACTAGTACTTTGGTCAGCTATGGTTTATTGATGGGTAACTACAGTATTTGTACATGACTGACTAGCTTCATTTCTTAGTGCAGTTAGTACTGCCTTGACTAGCAGTAATAGCCTTATTTCGGCTGTTTATAATCCTCCCGAGTTATTTCCTCTGGTGCCTGCAGTTTATTCATGTTACTGCCCGACTGTTTTATATATACTCTGGTGCTGAAGCTCCTGTACACTGGCCCTCCAGGTCATCTCGCTGGTTGGTAGTTTTCATAGTACTTCTTACCTTAGTGTTCTCCATTCAGGTTTTTTCCCATGTGTACTTAAGGTATCTTGATAAGGAAACCTGCAATGAGTGTACTGCAGACACACTGCATGTAAGTCTGACCAGCTATTGTATCCAGTGTAGGTAATGGTGTTCTTTACCCATGTCCTATTTCAGAGTAGATCCAGATACTCCTATGTATCCCTTCACTAGTGCTGTTAGCAAAGCCTTCTTGCCATCCTGTCAGGGAAAGTTCTAAGTCTATTGTGCAGTAAGGTTTACCCCTTTGTCAAAGTCCAAATGAGGTACTGAAGTGGGTATACTGCACCTTTATCAGAGTTCATCAAGCCAGATCTAAAGACTATCAGTTCTCAAAGCAGCTAAGTTAAAGTATCAAGGCTTCAATGCCATAGGTAGTGCTAAGTTAATATCAAGGCTTCAATGCCATAGATAATGCTAAGTTAATATGAAGGCTTCAATGCCATAGATAATGCTAAGTTAATATGAAGGCTTCAATGCCATTGGTAGTGCCAAGTTAATATGAAGGCTTCAATGCCATAGGTAATGCTAAGTTAATATGAAGGCTTCAATGCCATAAGTAATGCCAAGTTAATATGAAGGCTTCAATGCCATTGGTAATGCTAAGTTAACATGAAGGCTTCAATGCCATAGGTAATGCTAAGTTAATATGAAGGCTTGGGGCCATAGGTAGTGCTGTCAGTATGAATGCTTGAACGCCATAGGTGATGCTAAGTTAACATGAAGGCTTGTATGCCATAGGTAGTGCTAAGTTAATATGAAGGCTTCAGTGCCATAGGTAGTGAAGGAAGGTGTGACTCACTCGGTAGATTCACTATGCTTTGGTCCTATTCACCCCTATTTAGTAACCATGTGGTAGGAAAGGTCCAGGGATAATAGGTAAAGTATCGATCTCCTCTAATGGCTCGAATAAAATTACTATTATTTACTGCATGTGTATAGATAAGCTGGTCAGTTACACTATTTGTACATGGTTAAGTGTCCTATTCAGATTAAATTTTCAAAGTAAAACATCAGTGGGAATTAAGCTTTGTCTCTGGATCCTAACTCTGCAGTTCATACCATATTGTTGTTTGTTGTCAGCCTAAGTAGGTATTTAACAACACCAGTCCAGTCCTTTATTCCGGCAATTTTTACAAGGTGTTTTCCTCTATAGGATAAAAAGCGTCAGCAACCGTAGTCCTATCTAGTTGGTTCAATATTTCCAAGTGTCATTTATCCGATGCAAATTCTTGTGTTTCCTCCAAGACCAAGGATCTTTCTGGCCAGAACAGGTTTCTCATCAGGTGAAAGGCGAAGAGAGGCAGTGTGTGGAGGTCCAGTTTTATTGTACCCATGTCATATATAATCTGGCCAAAGTTCTTCAAAGTCTTATAATCCAGGACTTAAATGGACATCTCTCTGGGCAGGGTGGCGACTTCTGATCGGCTGAATGGCGAAGAGGCGAGTAGTGGTGGTGTCATCGATGGAGTGGCTAAGACAGGCGAGGAGTGGAGATGTGGATGGAGTGGCGAGAAGTATGGCCTCTGGAATGTCGGTCTGGCTGCTGTCTTCCCACGTGACCACACCTGCGAGAGAAAGTCTGAGGAGATCACACTGCACAGGTACAGAGTTTGTTTTTAGTTATAATGTTTTCATCAGTGTCTGCTTCCTCCACCTGTACTGAAGCCAACTGGGGTTTAATATTCAAGGAGAAAGTGTTTAAAGTGTGGGAAATTTTCAGAGTAAAAGGAAAGAATCAGTTGTAATAGTCCTAGAGAGGGCCCTGGGGTGTGGTGAGGGGTGGGGTGATGGGGGGTGGGTTGGGGTGGGTTGGGGTGAGGGGCGTGGTGGGGTGAGAGGGGGTGGGTTGGGGTGAGGGGGTGGGTTGGGGTGAGAGGGGGTGGGTTGGGGTGAGAGGGGGTGGGTTGGGGTGAGAGGGGGTGGGTTGGGGTGAGAGGGGGTGGGTTGGGGTGAGGGGGTGGGTTGGGGTGAGAGGGGGTGGGTTGGGGTGAGGGGGTGGGTTGGGGTGAGGGGGTGGGTTGGGGTGAGGGGGTGGGGTGAGGTGAGAGGGGGGGTGAGGTGAGAGGGGGGGTGAGGTGAGAGGGGGGGTGAGGTGAGAGGGGGGGTGAGGTGAGAGCTGGGTGGGGTGAGGGGGTGAGGGTGGGTGGGGGAGGGAAGTGATGGGTGAGGGTGGGTGGGGGAGGGGAAGTGATGGGTGAGGGTGGGGAAGTGATGGGTGAGGGTGGGTGGGGGAGGGGAAGTGATGGGGGAGGGGAAGTGATGGGGGAGGGGAAGTGAGGGGGGAGGGGAAGTGGTGGGGTGAGGGGGGAGGGGAAGTGGGGGGGTGAGGGGGGAGTGGGTGAGGGGGGGAGTGGGTGAGGGGGGAGTGGGTGAGGGGGAGTGGGTGGGTGAGGGGGAGTGGGTGAGAGTGGGTGAGGGGGGAGTGGGTGAGGGGGGGAGTGGGTGAGGGGGAGGTGGGTGAGGGGTGAGGGGTGAGGGGTGAGGGGTGAGGGGTGAGGGGGGAGTGGGTGAGGGGGAGGGGGGAGGGGGGAGGGGGAGTGGGTGAGGGGGAGGGGTGAGGGGGGAGTGGGTGAGGGGGGAGTGGGTGAGGGGGGAGGGGTGAGGGGGTGAGGGGGTGGGGTGAGGGGGGAGTGGGTGAGGGGGGAGTGGGGGAGGGGTGAGGGGGTGGGGTGAGGGGGTGGGGTGAGGGGGGTGGTGTGGTGGGGTGAGGGGGGTGGGGTGAGGGGAGGGAGGATGGGGAAAAGGGGGAGGGAGGTGTAAGGGGTGGGAGAGTAGGAAGAAGCCAGCAGCTAAACGAAAGAGGGAGAAGGGGAATAGGGAATAGAGCATATCCATTCCAGTACTCAGTAATACACAGTCCAACCCATCCACTGTATCCAATCCAGTCCATCCCATCCCCACGATACTCAACCCAACCCAACCCAACCCAACCCAACCCAACCCCACGACATCCAACCCACCTCAACCCCAAGACACCCAACCCAACCCCACGACATCCAACCCACCTCAACCCCAAGACACCCAACCCAACCCAATCGAACCCAACGACATCCAACCCAACCCAACCCAACCCAACCCCACGACATCCATCCCAACCCAACCCAACCCCACGACATCCATCCCAACCCCACGACACCCAACCCCACGACACCCAACCCCACGACACCCAACCCCACGACACCCAACCCAACCCAACCCAACCCCACGACATCCAACCCAACTCAACCCCACCACATCCATCTCAACCCTCTACAACATCCAATTCTTCCTTCAGTATAAAGCCCGTTAAACCAACCCCACTTTATATACCCATCCAACCCCACATCAAATAGTTTTCAGGTATAAAGACAGAGGTAACTGAGGTATGATAAAAGATTTCCAGATTTTATTAAACAAAAGTAAGTTTTATTTTGAGCTGGCTTCATCAGTAGAGTTGTCAGCGATCAGGAAGGCTCTGGTGGGTAGGTGGGTGGCAGGTGGTAGGTGGGTGGGTGGCGGGTGGTAGGTGGGTGGGTGGCGGGTGGTAGGTGGGTGGGTGGCGGGTGGGTGGCGGGTGGTAGGTGGGTGGGTGGGTGGGTGGCAGGTGGTAGGTGGATGGATGGCAGGTGGTAGGTGGATGGATGGCAGGTGGTAGGTGGATGGATGGCAGGTGGTAGGTGGATGGATGGCAGGTGGTAGGTGGATGGATGGCAGGTGGTAGGTGGGTGGATGGCAGGTGGTGGGTGGGTGGATGGCGGGTGGTGGGTGGGTGGTGGGTGGGTGGTGGGTGGGTGGATGGCGGGTGGTGGGTGGGTGGATGGCGGGTGGTGGGTGGGTGGATGGCGGGTGGTGGGTGGGTGGATGGCGGGTGGATGACGGGTGGATGGCGGGTGGATGGCGGGTGGATGGCGGGTGGATGGCGGGTGGATGGCGGGTGGGTGGTGGGGGGGTGGGGTGGTGGGTGGGGGGGGTGGTAGGTGGTGGTGGGGGTGGTGGTAGGTGGTGGTAGGTGGTGGTGGTGGGTGGTGGTGGGTGGTGGTGGGTGGTGGTGGGTGGTGGTGGGTGGTGGTGGGTGGTGGTGGGTGGTGGTGGGTGGTGGGGGGTGGTTGTGGGTGGTGGTGGGTGGTGGTGGGTGGTGGTGGGTGGTGGTGGGTGGTTGTGGGTGGTGGTAGGTGGTTGTGGGTGGTGGTAGGTGGTTGTGGGTGGTGGTAGGTGGTGGTAGGTGGTGGTAGGTGGTGGTAGGTGGTGGTGAGTGGCAGGTAGCAGTTGGTGAGTGGCAGGTGGCAGGTGCGTGGTGGGTGGCAAGTGCGTGGTGGGTGGATGTTGGAAGAGTAGGTGGTAGTCAGGCTGGTGGTAGGTGGTAGTCAGGCTGGTGGTAGGTGGTAGTCAGGCTGGTGGTAGGTGGTAGTCAGGCTGGTGGGAGGTGGGAGGTGGGAGGTGGGAGGTGGGTAGTGGTTGGCAGTGGCTGGTAGGTGGTAGGTGGGAGGTGGGAGGTGGGTAGTGGTAGGTGGGAGGTGGGAGGTGGGTAGTGGTTGGGAGGTGGGAGGTGGGAGGTGGGTAGTGGTTGGGAGGTGGAAGGTGGGTGGGAAGTGGGTGACAAGTGGGTGGGTGACAAGTGGGTGGATGGTGGGGGGTGGATGGTGGGGGGTGGATGGTGGGGGGTGGATGGTGGGGGGTGGATGGTGGGGGGTGGATGGTGGGGGGTGGATGGTGGGAGGTGGCAGGTGGATGGAGGTGGCAGGTGGGTGGCTGGGAGGTGGCAGGTGGGTGGCTGGGAGGTGGCAGGTGGGTGGCTGGGAGGTGGCAGGTGGGTGGCTGGGAGGTGGCAGGTGGGTGGCTGGGAGGTGGCAGGTGGGTGGCTGGGAGGTGGCAGGTGGGTGGCTGGTAGGTGGCTGGTAGGTGGCAGGTGGGTGGTTGGTAGGTGGCAAGTGGGTGGCGGGTGGTGGCAAGTGGGTGGCGGGTGGTGGTGGGTGGTGGGTGGTGGGTGGTGGTGGGTGGTGGGTGGTGGGTGGTGGGTGGTGGGTGGTGGGTGGTGGGAGGTGGGAGGTGGCAGGTGGGAGGTGGGAGGTGGGAGGTGGCAGGTGGGAGGTGGCAGGTGGGTGGTGGGAGGTGGCAGGTGGGTGGTGGGAGGTGGCAGGTGGGAGGTGGCAGGTGGCAGGTGGGAGGTGGGTGGGAGGTGGTGGGAGGTGGTGGGAGGTGGGTGGGAGGTGGTGGGAGGTGGGTGGGAGGTGGTAGGTGGGTGGGAGGTGGGTGGGAGGTGGGTGGGAGGTGGGTGGGAGGTGGGTGGGAGGTGGGTGGGAGGTGGTAGGTGGGTGGCAGGTGGTAGGTGGCAGGTGGTAAGTGGCAGGTGGTAAGTGGCAGGTGGTAAGTGGCAGGTGGTAAGTGGCAGGTGGTAAGTGGCAGGTGGTAAGTGGCAGGTGGTAAGTGGCAGGTGGATCACAGGTGGTAAGTGGCAGGTGGATGGAAGGTGGATGGCAGGTGGAGGGTAGGAAGCTGAAAATAATTCAATACATGGTTTAAATAATCAAACATTTCACAGAGTTGTCTCTCCGTGGGCGTAAAACTTAACTGGACCAACTGAATCAGTAAATATAATGACAGTCAGTTAACGTATACAAGTACTAGGCCTGTACTGACAAAGGTAGACTGACTGACTAACTGGTAAAACGAATACTGACAGGAAGTGAAGACTGAGGATGTGGTCTACCTGAATCAGCTAAATATGTGGACTGACTGACTGTGTGTGTGGACTGTGGGTGTGGACTGAGTGTGTGGACTGAGTGTGTGGACTGAGTGTGTGTGGACTGTGGGTGTGGATTAACTAACTCAACATCTGGACGGTGGGTCTGGATTAACTGAACTGGACGGGAGTGGACTGAGAATGTGGACTGAACTGGACTGAATTGTGGGTGTGGATTACGCAGACTGAACTGGAGTGGACTGTGGATGTGGATTGACTGGCTGGACTGGACTGGGGGTGTGGACTGATTGGACTGGACTAGGGGTGTAGACTGACTGAAGTGGACTGGACTAGACTGGACTAGAGGTGTGGAATGACTGGACTGGACTAGGGTGTGAACTGACTGACTGGACTGGACTTGGGTGTGAACTGACTGACTGGACTGGACTAGGGTGTGGACTGACTTGGCTGGACTGGATTGTGTGTGTGTGAGTGTGGACTGGAGTGGACTTTGGGTGTGGACTGGACTGAACTGGACTGTGGGTGTGGACTGGACTGGACTGGACTGTGGGTGTGGACTGGACTGAATTAAGGGTGTGGACTGACTGACTGGACTGGGGGTGTGGACTGACTGACTGGCTGGACTGGGATGTGGACTGACTGGGCTGGACTGGATTGTGTGTGGGGGTACGGACTGGACTGGACTGTGGGTGTGGACTGGACTGGACTGTGGGTGTGGACTGGACTGGACTGAATTGGGGGTGTGGACTGACTGACTGGATTGGACTGGGGGGTCTGGACTGACTGAGTGGACTGGACTGGGGGTGTGGTCTGACTGGCTAGACTAGACTAGGGGTGTGGACTGACTGACTGGACTGGACTGTGGGTGTGGACTGACTGGCTGGACTAGACTAGGGGTGTGGACTGACTGGCTGGACTGGACTGAGGGTGTGGACTGTGGATGTGGACTGACTGGACTGAACTGTGAACTGACTGGCTAGCTGGACTGTGAATGTGGACTGGACTAGACTGTGGCTGTGGACTAAGTCGACTGGACTGTGGACTAAGTCGACTGGACTGTGGACTAAGTAGACTGGACTGTGGACTAAGTAGACTGGACTCGGCACTGAGTAGACTGCAATGTGGACTAACTGGATTGGACTGTGGACTAAGTGGATTGGACTGTGGACTAAGTAGACTGGACTGTGGACAGACTGGATTGGATTGTGGACTAACTGGATTGGCTGACTGAAGGATTAAAATGACTGATGCTGACTGACTGATGCTGACTGACTGATGCTGACTGACTGATGCTGACTGACTGATGCTGACTGACTGATGCTGACTGACTGATGCTGACTGACTGATGCTGACTGACTGATGCTGGCTGACTGATGCTGGCTGACTGATGCTGGCTGACTGACTGATGCTGGCTGACTGACTGATGCTGGCTGACTGACTGATGCTGGCTGACTGACTGATGCTGGCTGACTGACTGATGCTGACTGACTGACTGATGCTGACTGACAGATGCTGACTGACAGATGTTGCTAGGATGTGGACTGTGACAGTATGGACTAAGTGACTGTGTGAACTGAGTGACATGGTGTGGACTGTGACAGGGTGTGTACTGTGTAAGGGTGTGGACTGACAGGGTGTGGACTGACAGGGTGTGGACTGAGTGACAGGGTGTGGACTGAGTGACAGGGTATGGACTGAGTGACAGGGTATGGACTGAGTGACAGGGTATGGACTGAGTGACGGTATGGACTGAGTGACAGGGTGTGGACTGAGTGACAGGGTATGGACTGAGTGACAGGGTATGGACTGAGTGACGGTGTGGACTGAGTGACAGGGTGTGAAATGAGCGACAGGGGTGTGAAATGAGCGACAGGGTGTGAAATGAGCGACAGGGTGTGGACTGCGACAGGGTGTGGACTGAGTGACAGGGTGTGGACTGAGTGACAGGGTGTGGACTGAGTGACAGGGTGTGAAATGAGTGACAGGGTGTGAAATGAGTGACAGGGTGTGAAATGAGTGACAGGGTGTGAAATGAGTGATGGTGTGGACTGCGACAGGGTGTGGACTGCGACAGGGTGTGGACTGCAACAGGGTGTGGACTGAGTGACACTGGGCATAGACTGACGATCTGACAGTGAAATATAATTGGGGAGTCTGATTGGCTAAGGGGTTGGACTGATAGATCATAAGACTAGACTGACAGGGGTTTACAAGGCTGTGGACTGACAGGGGTTTACAAGGCTTTGGAGTGAATCAGTAAAGGTATGTAGTGATGCAGGCTGTGGAGTCAGTCAGTAAGGGTTTGTGGTGATAGTGGGTGTGGACTACCTGAGTTTTTGAAGGTGGGGACTGTCCCTGGGTGTAGGACGACTGACTGGTTGTGGGTGTGAGTCACTGACGTGTATTCTGATTGAACTGACCTACTACCAATGACTGACTGATGATGAGGACTAACATAGGGTGTGGACACACGGGTCAGTGAGGCTGTGGGCTGACTGGGTCAGTAGGGCTGTGGGCTGACTGGGTCAGTAGGGCTGTGGGCTGACTGGGTCAGTAGGGCTGTGGGCTGACTGGGTCAGTAGGGCTGTGGGCTGACTGGGTCAGTAGGGCTGTGGGCTGACTGGGTCAGTAGGGCTGTGGGCTGACTGGGTCAGTAGGGCTGTGGGCTGACTGGGTCAGTAGGGCTGTGGGCTGACTGGGTCAGTAGGGCTGTGGGCTGACTGGGTCAGTAGGGCTGTGGGCTGACTGGGTCAGTAGGGCTGTGGGCTGACTGGGTCAGTAGGGCTGTGGGCTGACTGGGTCAGTAGGGCTGTGGGCTGACTGGGTCAGTAGGGCTGTGGGCTGACTGGGTCAGTAGGGCTGTGGGCTGACTGGGTCAGTGGGGCTGTGGGCTGACTGGGTCAGTGGGGCTGTGGGCTGACTGGGTCAGTGGGGCTGTGGGCTGACTGGGTCAGTGGGGCTGTGGGCTGACTGGGTCAGTGGGGCTGTGGACTGACTGGGTCAGTGGGGCTGTGGACTGACTGGGTCAGTGGGGCTGTGGACTGACTGGGTCAGTGGGGCTGTGGGCTGACTGGGTCAGTGGGGCTGTGGGCTGACTGGGTCAGTGGGGCTGTGGACTGACTGGGTCAGTGGGGCTGTGGGCTGACTGGGTCAGTGGGGCTGTGGGCTGACTGGGTCAGTGGGGCTGTGGGCTGACTGGGTCAGTGGGGCTGTGGGCTGACTGGGTCAGTGGGGCTGTGGGCTGACTGGGTCAGTGGGGCTGTGGACTGACTGGGTCAGTGGGGCTGTGGGCTGACTGGGTCAGTGGGGCTGTGGGCTGACTGGGTCAGTGGGGCTGTGGGCTGACTGGGTCAGTGGGGCTGTGGGCTGACTGGGTCAGTGGGGCTGTGGGCTGACTGGGTCAGTGGGGCTGTGGGCTGACTGGGTCAGTGGGGCTGTGGGCTGACTGGGTCAGTGGGGCTGTGGGCTGACTGGGTCAGTGGGGCTGTGGGCTGACTGGGTCCAGTGGGGCTGTGGGCTGACTGGGTCAGTGGGGCTGTGGACTGACTGGGTCAGTAGGGCTGTGGACTGATTAAAGCTGTAGACTGACAGACAGTGAGAGTTTGGAGTACTGGAGAATGTGGGGTGAATCATGAAGGGCTTGGAGTGATGGATGTGCACTGAATCAGTAAAGGTTTGAAGTGATAAAAGTGTGTGGACTGACTAGAGTGAATGTGATCGACTAGAATGTAGACTGACTAGATGTGCCGACTGCTGATCAGTGAGTCAGTTGGTTAAAGGTACTGAGAGGCGGAATCAGTGACTGTGGAGTGACTGGGCCTGT
This sequence comes from Coenobita brevimanus, assembly GCF_032717465.1. Lineage (NCBI taxonomy): Eukaryota > Metazoa > Arthropoda > Malacostraca > Decapoda > Coenobitidae > Coenobita > Coenobita brevimanus. The sequence continues at coordinate 60,430,997 of NC_136967.1, read as the reverse complement.
GACTGCCTGACTGACTGGGGGTCTAACAAAAGAGGGAAGATGGTTAAGTAATCAGGACAGGGGCGTTATATAAATTTATAAAGGGCCAGTGATGAGGCAGGACTTAGCTAACCAACTGACAAGAGAGGCAAACGACTTGAGTTATTCAAAAAAGCACAAAGGTGTAAGCAAGTCCATAAGGTTATAGAGTTATTTATGAAACACCTTTAATTCATGTGATCAGCCTGCATTCCACGATATAGTGTAGTTAGCAACGATACAGAAAAGCCAGGCATTCATTACGTTTCAAGAAGTAAATAATACCGGTATGGGTCATGTCTACACCTTGGTGCTCTTTTAAAATGATACGACCCTATGACAGAACTGACGACGACTAAGGGGTGACCAAAGCCTAGATATGATTAACTGAAGGCCGAGTGTTTGGAGCTAAGCCGAATCGTGAACTAAATATATTATATCCTGACTAACGACTGATTGGTGTTAAGTAAACTAAAAAATTGTGAGGTTCAAAGTCCTCGTACATTACCGGATAAGAAAGATGATACTTCTGGGTAGGCAGCGCATCCTCGGAGGGGTACGTTCAAGACGAGGTATCAATGGCACCGAGCAGTATGTTGAGGTGGTACAAGCTGGATGATTTCCCTCCTGTAAATGCCATATAAAATTAGCAGGATTTACATCAGTGTATTCGTTATTTCTGACTGTCTCTTTGTTGAAAATATTCACACTTATTTTATCGTCAAATATGTTTACATTATTTTGACTTTGTCACTTACTGTACTAGATATTTTGCCCTTGTTATACTGTCTCATTGTACGTAGTGTTTTGCGAAGTACTTACCTAATCTTCCCTTCAGATGACGTTCTTTGTTGAGGTCCCTCCCACGGTCGCTGTCAGCATCATCTCCCACGGTCACGGTCAGCATCACCAGTGTCCCTCCACCATCGACTTCTCTTCAGCATCCCAGCCTTCACTCCACCTGCCAAGTACGTATCTTATTTATTTTTACAGTTCATTCGTCAATTTGGGAGATTTTTTTTTTTTTTTTTTTTTTTGGCGGCAATATTACGTAGCTCAGACAGACTACGAAAGACCTACGGTGTTGCCCATCCATAGCACTTTTTCGTAACTGGCACAAAGTTCTGTGTTAATTATGCTACAACTTATCGGTCTAGACGGGGATTCAATTTTGAGCCAAACTAAAATTAATGTATCGTCTCCATAAAATAAGCATGTCAGATGCAGCCATTCATTATGTCAGCTGGATTCCAACATTTTTCTAATATATTAAAACTACAAATTCAAGAAACTAGCAATTTAGTTTAAAGGTAGCAGTAGAAATTTGACAAGCAAAGTCTTCCTAAATAATTGCAATGTAACGACCAAGAACGTTGAAAATGCTCTTTATGGCGAGGACTTCCAGTTCTTTAATAACTGTACTGAAACTATATCTTATTTAACTCAATAATTTCAAGGACTGTGGTAGGTGGTGGCGACCATCATCCATTCACTTGATGTAGTGGTGCCTACTTCTTCCTTAGCCTTTATCATTCTTTTTCTGTGCCTGCCCTCCTCTCTTCCTATTTCTCCCATCTTTCCTGTCACTTCTTATTGCTTTTCTTTCCTTTACATGTGCTTTATACTGAGTGACAAGCCAAATGGTTTCCTGTAAGCCAAGAAACCATTTACAACGCTGGGTGTTAACCATGTAACCAAACCATACGTGCTGCTTACGTGTCAAGTGGGTTGGCTGAGGATTAGTGCCCCTCCCCGTAAAACAACTAACTCAGTAAAATGGCCACCCCTTACGGGATTATAGCGTCTGGCAATAGATAGATAGACTGATTTCAAGGCCGAGACGTGTAAGCATTTTGGAGACGAAACTAAACTGCTGATCAACGTATGCAACGGTATAATCGTTATATTAAACAGTATAATCAATCATATGCCATACCTGTATCAAAAGCCATAACTAAACTGTACCTGGCGTGATGAAATGCCAACACTGCTCTGGCATCCCGGTTCAGTTATCCTCTCATTTTATCTGCGACCTCTTGTGTCATAGGCATGATTTCTTGTATTCTTTGCTCATCTCGTCCTCTGGCTTCCTCTCGTAGTACCTTCTTTGCTGTTCTAGCCACCTCAGTAAGTGCACTTCTGCTCACACATCCCTCCCTGTAATAACAGTGTCTGTGAAGAGAGATCTCTAGTCCGATAAGCTATTTCAGAGTTATTTCATCTGCTACATAAACTATTTTTTTCCATAATTATTCGCCATCTATAACTGGACATCTATAACTGAGCGGTAATATTAACGCCTCTTATGACAATGATATCTTAAGGAAATTGTTGCAAAGTACTTAATGACACTAACAATTTCAGTCATGCCGTAAGTATATCTATTTTTCACATAAAAGTATTAAAGTGACAAGTAAATCACTTAGGAAGAGGCACAAAGTCCATAATGCCAACAAGATTACCTCTGTCAACAAAACTGTTCATCACTGCAGCTGCCAGCAATACCACAGCTTCCACATGATACGACCACGCCCACACAGGCCCGACGAAGACCCCGACAGGCCCCGGGGTCTCAGGTCTGTACTCCGGCACCGATCCTCAGCATCCGCCTGAAAGATGATCGTATTTGTAACAGACATCCAAGTTATTTTTCTACATGACTGTTTATTTTCACTGTCGTGTAGATATTTAACTGACCAAGACATGTAATTAGAGTCAGATAACACTAAAACACATCTTACCATTTACAGCTTCCACAGTTCCCCACGCTGACGCTTCATCTCCCGCCCTCATCTAATCCTGGCGACATCACAGCTCTGTCTCGACAGCTCCAAACCCCCTGCAAGATGAACGTACTCTCAGCAACAGTTCTCTTAAGGTGTTTGTATGCACAAGGATGTTTTAGTTACTATCTATCTATCTATCTATAGCCCGACGCCCTAATCCAGCAAAGGGTGGCCGCAGACAAAACGCCTCCAAGTCACTGTCATTCACCATTTGACTACCCTCCCCCCAACTCACCCCCCCCTCCCTCATATACCTCTCAACTCCATCCCTTCACCTCATCCTCGGTCTACCCTTCTCTCTCTCTCCCTCCACCTCACCTACATACACCCTTTTAGTCAGTCTTTCATTCTCCATTCTCTCCACATGTCCAAACCACCTCAGTGTATTTCTCCTAATCTTTTCAACCACATCCACATCTACCCCACAACGTTCCTTCACTTCTTCATTCGTCAACCTGTCCCTCAACGTCACTCCACATGCTCCTCTCAAGTAACTCATTTCCACTGCTCTCACTCTTAGACTTGTTCCCCTCTTGCAAGGTCCAAGCCTCGCTTTCATACGTCAGGGTAGGATCACAATACCATCATGCAGTGACTTCTTAACTTCCATACTCACCTCCCTATTCCTCATCACTGCTTTCAGTGTACCAACAACCTTTCTTCCCTGCTGTACCCTTTCACGTACTTCATCCCCCAAAGTTCCATCCTTACTCATCACACTACCCAGGTACTTGAATGCACTCACATTCTCCATATCCTCACAATCCAACTTCACTGCACACACTGACTTCATTCACTTGCAGATATTTTAAAAGTTCAAGGTCAGCAAGTATAAGCAGATTTATCATACAGCAAATTTATCTTACCACTGCAGCATACGAACCTTCCGCCGGCCACACAGCTTCCGCCCATGACGACGACAACTGCCCACGCCGCAGCTTCCGCCCACATCACAGCTTCCTCCTCTTCCCCAACGTAGTAGGTACGCCGTCTGCATCCCTGTGGAACATGAACACTGCTGCATCATTTCTTCTAAGTTTTATGATCAGTTATTTTATGGGAATGTTCTTTACAGTATTACGCAATGCACTTTTAAAGGTTAAATGCTCGAAAAAGATATGTGGTCTTTAACTTACGCATGTGCAGACAGATAGAACTTTTGATAGCATGTTACATCCCCAAAGACGTGAATTGTTTAATTTTGTTCACATTTATTCTCTCTGGTTTGCTTAGTGTTTGGTAGCTGTGTCAAGTTGAAGGTACAAGCTAGCAATCTTATGAACAAACTTTAGCACAAGACTGAAAACTTAAATTATTTCTTACCATTGCAGCTGCTGTTGACGTATTTGTTGCACTTGCACACCAGCACTGCAGCTCCACTTCGACGCTGCAGTCCCACGCTGACGCCGCACGCAACGCCGACACAGTAGGCCCCAACGACGACCCAGCCCTAACGCCGACCCAACGACCTCCACGCCGACACAACGACCTCCACGCCGACACAACGACCTCCACGCCGACACAACGACCTTCCCGCCGACACAACACCCCCACGTCGACGCCACAGGTTGCGCCCCTCGTCGTAGGCTCGTCGTCTGCATCAGTCTGTAAGATTAACATAGACGACAGCAACAGTTCTCAGTTATAATTCTCCATAAGTTGTCTTAATTCAGTATATGTTAGTGATAGCATAGTGACGTTCCCATGAGATTAGATTTCTTAAATACCTCTTCCTTCACGATTTGTTTTGCATAATTGTGCCATCTTCCTATACATTTTGTCCAGTATCTACACAATGCCTAAGTTAAGTAAAAGAGTAACATTTAGCATCTACAAGTAACGTGATGCTATAGCCTGTTTTCACCTGCCTTTACCACACACACCTTTACTGGTATGTGTAATATATTAACTATTTCATTACGTATGTCCTGGCTACAGGAAATTCGATGGACTTACGCTAAAAGGTAGGATTTTTTTTTTTTTTTTAAGTGTCCGATTCTGGGCATAGGCTTCATAGCCTGCTCTCAACGCCCAGTAGTCCTACATGCCATACACCTCTACATGTCACCACTTCGACGCTAACACCCATCGTTCATATTTAATACATAGCTGGGCTGTCTCACTGGTATTAGCGGGGGTATTTTTTCGACATGTCGGCGGGTCTTCTGGTAGATCTGTAAAGTCTGATTTTATGAAATTCAGATCCTTAAGCTCATCCCTGCCCCAGCAGGGATTTGAACCTGGGTCCGGTAGGACTGCAGGCCACCTCTCTACCGATTGAGCCACCGCCTCCCCTTGATTACTAGTCAAAGTCTCCAGTCTGATTACACTTTGCTATCCACTGAGCATGAAGAGATTATGGATATTTGTCAGGATAGGGTAAACGGACTAGAGATATCCTACTGAGCTAACGAGAATATGGTCACAAGGGAAAGGTTGCCAACAGCTTACACACCAGCATCCCGTTGATGTAGTAGCTCGCTCCCTCGTGGGTCTTGTCTCCTCGCCCCCTCGCTCCTCTGCCCGTCCGTCCTAGCTTCTCCATCCGTCCTGCTCCATCACTCCTCCTCCCGTCCTCGCTCCCTCTCAGCACATCGGGTTCAGGGAAGCTGCGTGGTCGATGATGCATCTCCGCTCTTCTGTGCTCGCCTGTGGAAAAAAACAATTATCAAAACCTAATCTGCTTTTAGTGCTGTCTTATATCAAAGTAAGGCCACATATACAGGTTTAGGAAAAAAAAAAAAATGTACATTAGGTGTTTAGGTCTTTACTCTTCAAGAATAATATTCAACCATTATTCAAAATTGAATTTTCTGTCATGTGTTACATTTGGCTAATTTCAATTCCATTTCAGGATCATCCAGTTACCTGTCTCATCGCTGAAGTTGCTGCTGCTGCTACTGATGACGACGGGGACGACGACGATGCTGCTGGTGATGATGCTGTCGCTTCTCCGTTGGTGGTGTATCGCCGCTCAGACAAAAACTCGTGTCCAGCAACCAACAACGACAACCACAGACATGTCCGGCCGGACAACCATACAACCAACATCAACGAAGTAAGCTAATAGATGACCTAAGACTACCACGCCTAACTTTACCCGGCCTAGAAAGCCAACCTAGTTGATCATAACTCTGCTGCCTAACCCACCTAAACTTGCCCCATGACCCTCCCTGCTCCTGGCTACCCCCCACCCCCGCCCTAGCCTGCCCGCCACCCTACCATCACTACACACCAGCGAGGCAACCTGTGGGGAAAAAGATTAAACCATATAAGTATAAAAGGTTAGAGCATATTATTACAAGAGATTATCAATAAGTGCATGTAAAGGATTAAGTAGTGCATTCAAGAGTTTACTCGTTTGTTCATATAATTATAAATGCTCACTTGCAACAACGATTATCGCAAAATTATAAGCAAATATAATAGCAATTTACAAAATTATTGCATATACCTGTTGCTGAAGCTGCTGTGTTGATCCTTCAGTACGATGACGCCTGTATAATTGTATTCTGGCTGCCTCTGACGGATTTATTCAGATCAAGAAGGGTGTCCAACAGAAGGGATTAAAAGCAGCCTCCATCCATCCATTTTGGTGCTGGAGAGGGACACCATGTGGTGGCACTGATAGTACCAAAAGGATGGTGGGCTGCAGGACGGGTAACTTCATGGTTCATACATGCATCTCTCGTAGTGAAGGTGTTAATTCTTGCTTGACATTCACTCCTCACTGCTGCTGAACATTGTGCCAGCGAGCGAAGTAGAGCCTGGAAAAAAAAAAAAAAATGAAGAGTTTAGCTAATTTGTGGAGACGAAGATTGAGGCGAAATACGAATATGTCATATATGTTACTGAGACTTATTTAGCCATAGCATTTTCTATTTCTGCCACTGAGCCTGGTGACAGAGGAAGTAAAACAACGATATTGTGGACCAGATTAATGAGAGAACTGATATGAAAACGACCCAGAAATCAAGGTATTATTGCCAATTATTACAGTCAAGCCCATCGGGTATTCCAACCTTCCATATGACAAACTCCCAAATGTGTCTTAGGTTAGGGGTTAAGTTTGATTACGTTAGGTCAGGTTAGGTTACGTTAGGTTAATTTAATAAAGAAATAGGCGAGAATTAGCCTCAGAACCATTCGAAATATGGGTAAATTCTGCCCCTAGTTAAAAAAAATGAAAAGAAAAACTTATCTCGGTCGATTTCAAGGATTTTATTTCGTATATGACTTCAACCCCAAATAGGGGTTAGGCATCACTTGTGGTGGAAATTAATCTAAACCATTCGAAACAGGGGTAAATCCTACCCCTAGTGAAAGAAAAAAAAAATGAAAATACCCCGACTGTAATAAACGACAAAAAATCCGAAATCAGTTTGAACCTCTTCCTTTCTATGACAATCTTTTTTGTTTGGAGCATGCTGGATTCAGACGATTTTATTGAACATAAGACTTGTAATTGTGAAGGGGTTAAGGCTGTATCAGACCCCTTTAGGTCAAAAATTCTCTAAGCGAATTGAAATAGGGAGAATAATAGGCAAAATACGCTATATTGAAGGAGTTGATTACATTGTTGAAGGCACATCAGTGGCAGAAATTGATCCTGTAATAAACCCTTCCAGTCTGCTATCAGGCAACAACCATACGATTTTATTCAGCTTAAGGGATCTCTCGTAGTTAAAGGATTAATGAAGGCTGTGTCTAACCTCTCCAGTTCGAAAAAACAATCCCCACATTTTGAAAACCTATCCCTAGTTACAGAAAAATACCCATAATTCTTTTAATTCGTAAAAATAAGGTAAATGTGGTTGTCTTCAGATGCGAGGAATAAAATCGGATAATTCGTCATCGGTTCACTGGGGTTAACGGGAGGATAGTCACGATCAGGCACCAACATACGTGGCCTATTGCCAGTCTTACTGTTTGTGGCAGAGTAGGAAAAATTCTTATTGTAAAACTATATATACTAAAAATGAATTAGGCAGACAGCAGGCAGTAATGAGGACAAGAGTCTTGGTGTTGGCAGCATTGATATTTCACTAAGTTGAAAATACAGTCTGCCGGCTTCTTTCACCTCACTGGCAGACATATTGCAAAGACCGGTAAAATTCCTAAGAATATCTGGCTATTTCTTTAAAAAAAAATATATAAATTAAATTCGAGCGTCTTTTCCGCGGAAAGCCACCAAAAACTTGGAAAATAAGTCACGCTTGAAATAATACACTTTTAAATTCCCTTAACAGACCTGAAATGGAGAGGAAAAATCGCCAAAGTCATCAGCTGGGCAGGTGGAGCCAGGAGGTCCGTCTTGTAGGGCGTCTGGGGTTCAAATGAGAGGCAGTGGTCGCCACCATAACGTCATCAGCTTGGTTAGTTCACCGCATCGCCACCAGAACCACACCCGCCTACCCACCCCTACCTGCGCTTGTTTTCCGCCATTTTAAGGTCAGTTTATGCTATTACTACTACTTCTAGTGCTATATTCCTATATTTTATCGTAGAATTAATACAGCTGACTTAGATCTCGTGCAAATCATATCCTAGGTTAAATAATGGGATCATAGTTGCCTTGAAACCAGTGTTATGAGTCGAACTCCATCTTTTACACTTTTCCATACGTATGTTAATTCCCAAGCTCATGATTCTTCTTTCTATATTATTTGCTGTTGATTATGCCCTACCAAATTACTGATACTAAGTTAAACAGATAAAGTTAATAAGATTCGTTTCACCTTATTGTTCGAAGCCTCATATTTGGATCGTTATCTTGGTACTGTTTTACTCTCTTGATCTCCATTCCTAACTCTGTATAAAACTAGGCCATAAGAGCATATGTCTAGCATATTTCTAGAGCATTCTTCTAGAGCATATATCTTCCCGTACTGTCATAAGGTGTGATTTTGATATATAGATTATTTTGAAACATTTTTAGGGAGATAGTACTGTCTGATATTTCATACAAGTATTCCTATTGTGCTGGGCCTTTTTTCCTTTATTCTAGCTAACTCAGACTATTTTTAGGGCTTAGATAGAGTCCTAGGAGCCTGATAGTGTTAAATACTGGTACCATTAACCCTGTCATGGTCGGGACAGCTCCTACTCTAGTCATCAGGGTATTTTATTAAGCAGAGTGGGTGAAAGTGGTCTAACAATGAGGGTGTTTGTGGGTGCTTGGTGAGTGTGTGGGGGTTGGGCTTGTGTGTGTGTGTGTGTGTGTGTGTGTGTGTGTGTGTGTTAGTCATGGTAATGATGTGTTATGTATATACTGTGTCGATGGAATTTCACAACATGATCTTTATCTCCAACAGCACCAGGGCCTGAACCACAACACAACCAGCAACACCACCACTCTCATCACCCAGGGAGGTATGCGCTCCAGGAACACATCCACTGGGGAAGAAGTGGTCAGTTTGGAGGGCCTTGTTCTCGTCACGCATACCATCCCACTCAACGGATGGAGGTATAGTGTATGTTGTTTTTGTTCATTGTGTGTGTGTGTGTGTGGATACGGTATATAATTATGTCAATGGTGTAAATGACGATGGTATTGTGTAAAACTGTGTTTGTGTATGAGAAACAGACAGAGATAGAAATGGAGATAGACAGCGATAGAGATAGAGACAGAGACACAGCGAAACATTGAGCCAGTGAATTTGGCAGAG
>NC_136967.1:60218389-60421425 GCF_032717465.1 Coenobita brevimanus | reverse complement strand
GTAGTGCTGTCAGTATGAATGCTTGAACGCCATAGGTGATGCTAAGTTAACATGAAGGCTTGTATGCCATAGGTAGTGCTAAGTTAATATGAAGGCTTCAGTGCCATAGGTAGTGCTAAGTTAATAAATTATGAAGGCTTGTATGCCATAGGTAGTGAAGGAAGGTGTGACTCACTCGGTAGATTCACTATGCTTTGGTCCTATTCACCCCTATTTAGTAACCATGTGGTAGGAAAGGTCCAGGGATAATAGGTAAAGTATCGATCTCCTCTAATGGCTCGAATAAAATTACTATTATTTACTGCATGTGTATAGATAAGCTGGTCAGTTACACTATTTGTACATGGTTAAGTGTCCTATTCAGATTAAATTTTCAAAGTAAAACATCAGTGGGAATTAAGCTTTGTCTCTGGATCCTAACTCTGCAGTTCATACCATATTGTTGTTTGTTGTCAGCCTAAGTAGGTATTTAACAACACCAGTCCAGTCCTTTATTCCGGCAATCTTTACAAGGTGTTTTCCTCTATAGGATAAAAAGCGTCAGCAACCGTAGTCCTATTTAGTTGGTTCAATATTTCCAAGTGTCATTTATCCGATGCAAATTCTTGTGTTTCCTCCAAGACCAAGGATCTTTCTGGCCAGAACAGGTTTCTCATCAGGTGAAAGGCGAAGAGAGGCAGTGTGTGGAGGTCCAGTTTTATTGTACCCATGTCATATATAATCTGGCCAAAGTTCTTCAAAGTCTTATAATCCAGGACTTAAATGGACATCTCTCTGGGCAGGGTGGCGACTTCTGATCGGCTGAATGGCGAAGAGGCGAGTAGTGGTGGTGTCATCGATGGAGTGGCTAAGACAGGCGAGGAGTGGAGATGTGGATGGAGTGGCGAGAAGTATGGCCTCTGGAATGTCGGTCTGGCTGCTGTCTTCCCACGTGACCACACCTGCGAGAGAAAGTCTGAGGGAGATCACACTGCACAGGTACAGAGTTTGTTTTTAGTTATAATGTTTTCATCAGTGTCTGCTTCCTCCACCTGTACTGAAGCCAACTGGGGTTTAATATTCAAGGAGAAAGTGTTTAAAGTGTGGGAAATTTTCAGAGTAAAAGGAAAGAATCAGTTGTAATAGTCCTAGAGAGGGCCCTGGGGTGTGGTGAGGGGTGGGGTGAGGGAGGGGTGGGGTGAGGGAGGGGTGGGGTGAGGGAGGGGTGGGGTGAGAGGGGGTGGGTTGGGGTGAGGGGGTGGGTTGGGGTGAGAGGGGGTGGGTTGGGGTGAGAGGGGGTGGGTTGGGGTGAGAGGGGGTGGGTTGGGGTGAGAGGGGGTGGGGTGGGGTGAGGGGGTGGGTTGGGGTGAGGGGGTGGGTTGGGGTGAGGGGGTGGGTTGGGGTGAGGGGGTGGGTTGGGGTGAGGGGGTGGGTTGGGGTGAGGGGGTGGGGTGAGGTGAGAGGGGGGGTGAGGTGAGAGGGGGGGTGAGGTGAGAGGGGGGTGAGGTGAGAGCTGGGTGGGGTGAGGGGGTGAGGGTGGGTGGGGGAGGGGAAGTGATGGGTGAGGGTGGGTGGGGGAGGGGAAGTGATGGGTGAGGGTGGGGAAGTGATGGGTGAGGGTGGGTGGGGGAGGGGAAGTGATGGGGGAGGGGGAGAGATGGGGGAGGGGAAGTGAGGGGGGAGGGGAAGTGGTGGGGTGAGGGGGGAGGGGAAGAGGTGGGGTGCGGGCGGAGTGGGTGAGGGGGGGAGTGGGTGAGGGGGGAGTGGGGGAGGGGGGAGTGGGTGAGGGGGAGTGGGTGAGGGGAGGGTGAGGGGAGGGTGAGGGGGGAGTGGGTGAGGGGGAGTGGGTGAGGGGGAGGTGGGTGAGGGGTGAGGGGTGAGGGGTGAGGGGTGAGGGGTGAGGGGGGAGTGGGTGAGGGGTGAGGGGGTGGGGGGAGGGGGGAGGGGTGAGGGGGAGTGGGGGAGGGGGAGGGGTGAGGGGGGAGGGTGAGGGGGTGGGTGAGGGGGGTGGGTGAGGGGTGAGGGGGTGGGGTGAGGGGGGAGTGGGGGGAGGGGTGAGGGGGAGGGGGAGGGGGTGGGGTGAGGGGGGTGGTGTGGTGGGGTGAGGGGGGTGGGGTGAGGGGAGGGAGGATGGGGAAAATGGGGAGGGAGGTGTAAGGGGTGGGAGAGTAGGAAGAAGCCAGCAGCTAAACGAAAGAGGGAGAAGGGGAATAGGGAATAGAGCATATCCATTCCAGTACTCAGTAATACACAGTCCAACCCATCCACTGTATCCAATCCAGTCCATCCCATCCCCACGATACTCAACCCAACCCAACCCAACCCAACCCAACCCAACCCCACGACATCCAACCCACCTCAACCCCAAGACACCCAACCCAACCCAATCGAACCCCACGACATCCAACCCAACCCAACCCAACCCAACCCCACGACATCCATCCCAACCCAACCCAACCCCACGACATCCATCCCAACCCCACGACACCCAACCCCACGACATCCATCCCAACCCCACGACACCCAACCCCACGACACCCAACCCCACGACACCCAACCCCACGACACCCAACCCCACGACACCCAACCCCACGACACCCAACCCAACCCAACCCAACCCCACGACATCCAACCCAACTCAACCCCACCACATCCATCTCAACCCTCTACAACATCCAATTCTTCCTTCAGTATAAAGCCCTTTCAACCAACCCCACTTTATATACCCATCCCAACCCCACATCAAATAGTTTTCAGGTATAAAGACAGAGGTAACTGAGGTATGATAAAAGATTTCCAGATTTTATTAAACAAAAGTAAGTTTTATTTTGAGCTGGCTTCATCAGTAGAGTTGTCAGCGATCAGGAAGGCACTGGTGGGTAGGTGGGTGGCAGGTGGTAGGTGGGTGGGTGGCGGGTGGTAGGTGGGTGGGTGGCGGGTGGTGGGTGGGTGGCGGGTGGTAGGTGGGTGGGTGGCGGGTGGTAGGTGGGTGGGTGGGTGGGTGGCGGGTGGTAGGTGGGTGGGTGGGTGGGTGGCGGGTGGTAGGTGGGTGGATGGCGGGTGGTAGGTGGATGGATGGCGGGTGGTAGGTGGGTGGATGGCGGGTGGTAGGTGGGTGGATGGCGGGTGGTGGGTGGGTGGATGGCGGGTGGTGGGTGGGTGGGTGGATGGCGGGTGGTGGGTGGGTGGGTGGATGGCGGGTGGTGGGTGGGTGGTGGGTGGGTGGTGGGTGGGTGGTGGGTGGGTGGATGGCGGGTGGGGGGTTGGTGGTTGGCGGGTGGTGGGTGGGGGGATGGCGGGTGGTGGGGGGGTGGATGGCGGGTGGTGGGTGGGTGGATGGCGGGTGGATGGCGGGTGGATGGCGGGTGGATGGCGGGTGGGTGGCGGGTGGGGGGTGGGGGTGGTGGGGGGTGGTGGTAGGTGGTGGTGGGGGGTGGTGGTAGGTGGTGGTGGGGGGTGGTGGTAGGTGGTGGTGGGGGGTGGTGGTAGGTGGTGGTGGGGGGTGGTGGTAGGTGGTGGTAGGTGGTGGTGGGTGGTGGTGGTGGGTGGTGGTGGGTGGTGGTGGGTGGTTGTGGGTGGTGGTGGGTGGTGGTGGGTGGTTGTGGGTGGTGGTAGGTGGTTGTGGGTGGTGGTAGGTGGTTGTGGGTGGTGGTAGGTGGTGGTAGGTGGTGGTAGGTGGTGGTAGGTGGTGGTAGGTGGTGGTGAGTGGCAGGTAGCAGTTGGTGAGTGGCAGGTGGCAGGTGCGTGGTGGGTGGCAAGTGCGTGGTGGGTGGATGTTGGAAGAGTAGGTGGTAGTCAGGCTGGTGGTAGGTGGTAGTCAGGCTGGTGGTAGGTGGTAGTCAGGCTGGTGGGAGGTGGGAGGTGGGTAGTGGTTGGCAGTGGCTGGTAGGTGGTAGGTGGGAGGTGGGAGGTGGGAGGTGGGTAGTGGTTGGGAGGTGGGTAGTGGTTGGGAGGTGGGAGGTGGGAGGTGGGTAGTGGTTGGGAGGTGGAAGGTGGGTGGGAATTGGGTGACAAGTGGGTGGGTGACAAGTGGGTGGATGGTGGGGGGTGGATGGTGGGGGGTGGATGGTGGGGGGTGGATGGTGGGGGGTGGATGGTGGGGGGTGGATGGTGGGGGGTGGATGGAGGGGGGGGGATGGTGGGTGGTGGGTGGTGGCAGGTGGATGGGGGTGGCAGGTGGGTGGCTGGGAGGTGGCAGGTGGGTGGCTGGGTGGGGGCTGGTGGGGGGCTGGGTGGTGGCAGGTGGGTGGCTGGGAGGTGGCAGGTGGGTGGCTGGGAGGTGGCAGGTGGGTGGCTGGTAGGTGGCAGGTAGGTGGCAGGTGGGTGGCTGGTAGGTGGCAGGTGGGTGGCTGGTAGGTGGCAGGTGGGTGGCAGGTGGGTGGTTGGTGGGTGGTTGGTGGGTGGTTGGTGGGTGGTTGGTGGGTGGCAGGTGGGTGGCGGGTGGTGGTGGGTGGTGGGTGGTGGGTGGTGGGTGGTGGGTGGTGGGTGGTGGGTGGTGGGAGGTGGGTGGTGGGTGGTGGGAGGTGGGTGGTGGGTGGTGGGAGGTGGCAGGTGGGAGGTGGCAGGTGGGAGGTGGCAGGTGGGTGGTGGGAGGTGGCAGGTGGGTGGTGGGAGGTGGCAGGTGGGAGGTGGCAGGTGGCAGGTGGGTGGTGGGAGGTGGGTGGGAGGTGGTGGGAGGTGGGTGGGAGGTGGTGGGAGGTGGGTGGGAGGTGGGTGGGAGGTGGGTGGGAGGTGGTAGGTGGGTGGGAGGTGGGTGGGAGGTGGGTGGGAGGTGGTAGGTGGGTGGGAGGTGGTAGGTGGGTGGCAGGTGGTAAGTGGCAGGTGGTAAGTGGCAGGTGGTAAGTGGCAGGTGGATCACAGGTGGTAAGTGGCAGGTGGTAAGTGGCAGGTGGATCACAGGTGGTAAGTGGCAGGTGGATGGAAGGTGGATGGCAGGTGGAGGGTAGGAAGCTGAAAATAATTCAATACATAGTTTAAATAATCAAACATTTCACAGAGTTGTCTCTCCGTGGGCGTAAAACTTAACTGGACCAACTGAATCAGTAAATATAATGACAGTCAGTTAACGTATACAAGTACTAGGCCTGTACTGACAAAGGTACTGACTGACTAACTGGTAAAACGAATACTGACAGGAAGTGAAGACTGAGGATGTGGTCTACCTGAATCAGCTAAATATGTGGACTGACTGACTGTGTGTGTGGACTGTGGGTGTGGACTGAGTGTGTGGACTGAGTGTGTGGACTGAGTGTGTGTGGACTGTGGGTGTGGATTAACTGTAACTCAACATCTGGACGGTGGGTCTGGATTAACTGAACTGGACGGGAGTGGACTGAGAATGTGGACTGAACTGGACTGAATTGTGGGTGTGGATTACGCAGACTGAACTGGAGTGGACTGTGGATGTGGATTGACTGGCTGGACTGGACTGGGGGTGTGGACTGATTGGACTGGACTAGGGGTGTAGACTGACTGAAGTGGACTGGACTAGACTGGACTAGAGGTGTGGAATGACTGGACTGGACTAGGGTGTGAACTGACTGACTGGACTGGACTAGGGTGTGGACTGACTTGGCTGGACTGGATTGTGTGTGTGTGAGTGTGGACTGGAGTGGACTTTGGGTGTGGACTGGACTGAACTGGACTGTGGGTGTGGACTGGACTGGACTGGACTGTGGGTGTGGACTGGACTGAATTAAGGGTGTGGACTGACTGACTGGACTGGGGGTGTGGACTGACTGACTGGCTGGACTGGGATGTGGACTGACTGGGCTGGACTGGATTGTGTGTGGGGGTACGGACTGGACTGGATTGGACTGTGGGTGTGGACTGGACTGGACTGAATTGGGGGTGTGGACTGACTGACTGGATTGGACTGGGGGGTCTGGACTGACTGAGTGGACTGGACTGGGGGTGTGGACTGACTGGACTAGACTAGGGGTGTGGACTGACTGACTGGACTGGACTGTGGGTGTGGTCTGACTGGCTAGACTAGACTAGGGGTGTGGACTGACTGACTGGACTGGACTGTGGGTGTGGACTGACTGGCTGGACTAGACTAGGGGTGTGGACTGACTGGCTGGACTGGACTGAGGGTGTGGACTGTGGATGTGGACTGACTGGACTGAACTGTGAACTGACTGGCTAGCTGGACTGTGAATGTGGACTGGACTAGACTGTGGCTGTGGACTAAGTCGACTGGACTGTGGACTAAGTCGACTGGACTGTGGACTAAGTCGACTGGACTGTGGACTAAGTAGACTGGACTGTGGACTAAGTAGACTGGACTCGGCACTGAGTAGACTGCAATGTGGACTAACTGGATTGGACTGTGGACTAAGTGGATTGGACTGTGGACTAAGTAGACTGGACTGTGGACAGACTGGATTGGATTGTGGACTAACTGGATTGGCTGACTGAAGGATTAAAATGACTGATGCTGACTGACTGATGCTGACTGACTGATGCTGACTGACTGATGCTGACTGACTGATGCTGACTGACTGATGCTGGCTGACTGATGCTGGCTGACTGATGCTGGCTGACTGATGCTGGCTGACTGATGCTGGCTGACTGATGCTGGCTGACTGATGCTGGCTGACTGATGCTGGCTGACTGATGCTGACTGACTGACTGATGCTGACTGACTGACTGATGCTGACTGACAGATGCTGACTGACAGATGTTGCTAGGATGTGGACTGTGACAGTATGGACTAAGTGACTGTGTGAACTGAGTGACATGGTGTGGACTGTGACAGGGTGTGTACTGTGTAAGGGTGTGGACTGACAGGGTGTGGACTGAGTGACAGGGTATGGACTGAGTGACAGGGTATGGACTGAGTGACAGGGTATGGACTGAGTGACAGGGTGTGGACTGAGTGACAGGGTATGGACTGAGTGACAGGGTATGGACTGAGTGACAGGGTATGGACTGAGTGACAGGGTATGGACTGAGTGACAGGGTGTGAAATGAGCGACAGGGTGTGAAATGAGCGACAGGGTGTGAAATGAGCGACAGGGTGTGGACTGCGACAGGGTGTGGACTGAGTGACAGGGTGTGGACTGAGTGACAGGGTGTGGACTGAGTGACAGGGTGTGAAATGAGTGACAGGGTGTGAAATGAGTGACAGGGTGTGAAATGAGTGACAGGGTGTGAAATGAGTGATGGTGTGGACTGCGACAGGGTGTGGACTGCGACAGGGTGTGGACTGCAACAGGGTGTGGACTGAGTGACACTGGGCATAGACTGACGATCTGACAGTGAAATATAATTGGGGAGTCTGATTGGCTAAGGGGTTGGACTGATAGATCATAAGACTAGACTGACAGGGGTTTACAAGGCTGTGGACTGACAGGGGTTTACAAGGCTTTGGAGTGAATCAGTAAAGGTATGTAGTGATGCAGGCTGTGGAGTCAGTCAGTAAGGGTTTGTGGTGATAGTGGGTGTGGACTACCTGAGTTTTTGAAGGTGGGGACTGTCCCTGGGTGTAGGACGACTGACTGGTTGTGGGTGTGAGTCACTGACGTGTATTCTGATTGAACTGACCTACTACCAATGACTGACTGATGATGAGGACTAACATAGGGTGTGGACACACGGGTCAGTGAGGCTGTGGGCTGACTGGGTCAGTAGGGCTGTGGGCTGACTGGGTCAGTAGGGCTGTGGGCTGACTGGGTCAGTAGGGCTGTGGGCTGACTGGGTCAGTAGGGCTGTGGGCTGACTGGGTCAGTAGGGCTGTGGGCTGACTGGGTCAGTAGGGCTGTGGGCTGACTGGGTCAGTAGGGCTGTGGGCTGACTGGGTCAGTAGGGCTGTGGGCTGACTGGGTCAGTAGGGCTGTGGGCTGACTGGGTCAGTAGGGCTGTGGGCTGACTGGGTCAGTAGGGCTGTGGGCTGACTGGGTCAGTAGGGCTGTGGGCTGACTGGGTCAGTAGGGCTGTGGGCTGACTGGGTCAGTAGGGCTGTGGGCTGACTGGGTCAGTGGGGCTGTGGGCTGACTGGGTCAGTGGGGCTGTGGGCTGACTGGGTCAGTGGGGCTGTGGACTGACTGGGTCAGTGGGGCTGTGGACTGACTGGGTCAGTGGGGCTGTGGACTGACTGGGTCAGTGGGGCTGTGGACTGACTGGGTCAGTGGGGCTGTGGGCTGACTGGGTCAGTGGGGCTGTGGGCTGACTGGGTCAGTGGGGCTGTGGACTGACTGGGTCAGTGGGGCTGTGGACTGACTGGGTCAGTGGGGCTGTGGGCTGACTGGGTCAGTGGGGCTGTGGGCTGACTGGGTCAGTGGGGCTGTGGGCTGACTGGGTCAGTGGGGCTGTGGGCTGACTGGGTCAGTGGGGCTGTGGACTGACTGGGTCAGTGGGGCTGTGGGCTGACTGGGTCAGTGGGGCTGTGGGCTGACTGGGTCAGTGGGGCTGTGGGCTGACTGGGTCAGTGGGGCTGTGGGCTGACTGGGTCAGTGGGGCTGTGGGCTGACTGGGTCAGTGGGGCTGTGGGCTGACTGGGTCAGTGGGGCTGTGGGCTGACTGGGTCAGTGGGGCTGTGGGCTGACTGGGTCAGTGGGGCTGTGGGCTGACTGGGTCAGTGGGGCTGTGGACTGACTGGGTCAGTAGGGCTGTGGACTGATTAAAGCTGTAGACTGACAGACAGTGAGAGTTTGGAGTACTGGAGAATGTGGGGTGAATCATGAAGGGCTTGGAGTGATGGATGTGCACTGAATCAGTAAAGGTTTGAAGTGATAAAAGTGTGTGGACTGACTAGAGTGAATGTGATCGACTAGAATGTAGACTGACTAGATGTGCCGACTGCTGATCAGTGAGTCAGTTGGTTAAAGGTACTGAGAGGCGGAATCAGTGACTGTGGAGTGACTGGGCCTGTGACTGCCTGACTGACTGGGGGTCTAACAAAGAGGGAAGATGGTTAAGTAATCAGGACGGGGCGTGATATAAATTTATAAAGGGCCAGTGATGAGGCAGGACTTAGCTAACCAACTGACAAGAGAGGCAAACGACTTGAGTTATTCAAAAAAGCACAAAGGTGTAAGCAAGTCCATAAGGTTATAGAGTTATTTATGAAACACCTTTAATTCATGTGATCAGCCTGCATTCCACGATATAGTGTAGTTAGCAACGATACAGAAAAGCCAGGCATTCATTACGTTTCAAGAAGTAAATAATACCGGTATGGGTCATGTCTACACCTTGGTGCTCTTTTAAAATGATACGACCCTATGACAGAACTGACGACGACTAAGGGGTGACCAAAGCCTAGATATGATTAACTGAAGGCCGAGTGTTTGGAGCTAAGCCGAATCGTGAACTAAATATATTATATCCTGACTAACGACTGATTGGTGTTAAGTAAACTAAAAAATTGTGAGGTTCAAAGTCCTCGTACATTACCGGATAAGAAAGATGATACTTCTGGGTAGGCAGCGCATCCTCGGAGGGGTACGTTCAAGACGAGGTATCAATGGCACCGAGCAGTATGTTGAGGTGGTACAAGCTGGATGATTTCCCTCCTGTAAATGCCATATAAAATTAGCAGGATTTACATCAGTGTATTCGTTATTTCTGACTGTCTCTTTGTTGAAAATATTCACACTTATTTTATCGTCAAATATGTTTACATTATTTTGGCTTTGTCACTTACTGTACTAGATATTTTGCCCTTGTTATACTGTCTCATTGTACGTAGTGTTTTGCGAAGTACTTACCTAATCTTCCCTTCAGATGACGTTCTTTGTTGAGGTCCCTCCCACGGTCGCTGTCAGCATCATCTCCCACGGTCACGGTCAGCATCACCAGTGTCCCTCCACCATCGGCTTCTCTTCAGCATCCCAGCCTTCACTCCACCTGCCAAGTAGGTATCTTATTTATTTTTACAGTTCATTCGTCAATTTGGGAGATTTTTTTTTTTTTTTTTTGCGGCAATATTACGTAGCTCAGACAGACTACGAAAGACCTACGGTGTTGCCCATCCATAGCACTTTTTCGTAACTGGCACAAAGTTCTGTGTTAATTATGCTACAACTTATCAGTCAAGACGGGGATTCAATTTTGAGCCAAACTAAAATTAATGTATCGTCTCCATAAAATAAGCATGTCAGATGCAGCCATTCATTATGTCAGCTGGATTCCAACATTTTTCTAATATATTAAAACTACAAATTCAAGAAACTAGCAATTTAGTTTAAAGGTAGCAGTAGAAATTTGACAAGCAAAGTCTTCCTAAATAATTGCAATGTAACGACCAAGAACGTTGAAAATGCTCTTTATGGCGAGGACTTCCAGTTCTTTAATAACTGTACTGAAACTATATCTTATTTAACTCAATAATTTCAAGGACTGTGGTAGGTGGTGGCGACCATCATCCATTCACTTGATGTAGTGGTGCCTACTTCTTCCTTAGCCTTTATCATTCTTTTTCTGTGCCTGCCTCCTCTCTTCCTATTTCTCCCATCTTTCCTGTCACTTCTTATTGCTTTTCTTTCCTTTACATGTGCTTTATACTGAGTGACAAGCCAAATGGTTTCCTGTAAGCCAAGAAACCATTTACAACGCTGGGTGTTAACCATGTAACCAAACCATACGTGCTGCTTACGTGTCAAGTGGGTTGGCTGAGGATTAGTGCCCCTCCCCGTAAAACAACTAACTCAGTAAAATGGCCACCCCTTACGGGATTATAGCGTCTGGCAATAGATAGATAGACTGATTTCAAGGCCGAGACGTGTAAGCATTTTGGAGACGAAACTAAACTGCTGATCAACGTATGCAACGGTATAATCGTTATATTAAACAGTATAATCAATCATATGCCATACCTGTATCAAAAGCCATAACTAAACTGTACCTGGCGTGATGAAATGCCAACACTGCTCTGGCATCCCGGTTCAGTTATCCTCTCATTTTATCTGCGACCTCTTGTGTCATAGGCATGATTTCTTGTATTCTTTGCTCATCTCGTCCTCTGGCTTCCTCTCGTAGTACCTTCTTTGCTGTTCTAGCCACCTCAGTAAGTGCACTTCTGCTCACACATCCCTCCCTGTAATAACAGTGTCTGTGAAGAGAGATCTCTAGTCCGATAAGCTATTTCAGAGTTATTTCATCTGCTACATAAACTATTTTTTTCCATAATTATTCGCCATCTATAACTGGACATCTATAACTGAGCGGTAATATTAACGCCTCTTATGACAATGATATCTTAAGGAAATTGTTGCAAAGTACTTAATGACACTAACAATTTCAGTCATGCCGTAAGTATATCTATTTTTCACATAAAAGTATTAAAGTGACAAGTAAATCACTTAGGAAGAGGCACAAAGTCCATAATGCCAACAAGATTACCTCTGTCAACAAAACTGTTCATCACTGCAGCTGCCAGCAATACCACAGCTTCCACATGATACGACCACGCCCACACAGGCCCGACGAAGACCCCGACAGGCCCCGGGGTCTCAGGTCTGTACTCCGGCACCGATCCTCAGCATCCGCCTGAAAGATGATCGTATTTGTAACAGACATCCAAGTTATTTTTCTACATGACTGTTTATTTTCACTGTCGTGTAGATATTTAACTGACCAAGACATGTAATTAGAGTCAGATAACACTAAAACACATCTTACCATTTACAGCTTCCACAGTTCCCCACGCTGACGCTTCATCTCCCGCCCTCATCTAATCCTGGCGACATCACAGCTCTGTCTCGACAGCTCCAAACCCCCTGCAAGATGAACGTACTCTCAGCAACAGTTCTCTTAAGGTGTTTGTATGCACAAGGATGTTTTAGTTACTATCTATCTATCTATCTATAGCCCGACGCCCTAATCCAGCAAAGGGTGGCCGCAGACAAAACGCCTCCAAGTCACTGTCATTCACCATTTGACTACCCTCCCCCCAACTCACCCCCCCCTCCCTCATATACCTCTCAACTCCATCCCTTCACCTCATCCTCGGTCTACCCTTCTCTCTCTCTCCCTCCACCTCACCTACATACACCCTTTTAGTCAGTCTTTCATTCTCCATTCTCTCCACATGTCCAAACCACCTCAGTGTATTTCTCCTAATCTTTTCAACCACATCCACATCTACCCCACAACGTTCCTTCACTTCTTCATTCGTCAACCTGTCCCTCAACGTCACTCCACATGCTCCTCTCAAGTAACTCATTTCCACTGCTCTCACTCTTAGACTTGTTCCCCTCTTGCAAGGTCCAAGCCTCGCTTTCATACGTCAGGGTAGGGATCACAATACCATCATGCAGTGACTTCTTAACTTCCATACTCACCTCCCTATTCCTCATCACTGCTTTCAGTGTACCAACAACCTTTCTTCCCTGCTGTACCCTTTCACGTACTTCATCCCCCAAAGTTCCATCCTTACTCATCACACTACCCAGGTACTTGAATGCACTCACATTCTCCATATCCTCACAATCCAACTTCACTGCACACACTGACTTCATTCACTTGCAGATATTTTAAAAGTTCAAGGTCAGCAAGTATAAGCAGATTTATCATACAGCAAATTTATCTTACCACTGCAGCATACGAACCTTCCGCCGGCCACACAGCTTCCGCCCATGACGACGACAACTGCCCACGCCGCAGCTTCCGCCCACATCACAGCTTCCTCCTCTTCCCCAACGTAGTAGGTACGCCGTCTGCATCCCTGTGGAACATGAACACTGCTGCATCATTTCTTCTAAGTTTTATGATCAGTTATTTTATGGGAATGTTCTTTACAGTATTACGCAATGCACTTTTAAAGGTTAAATGCTCGAAAAAGATATGTGGTCTTTAACTTACGCATGTGCAGACAGATAGAACTTTTGATAGCATGTTACATCCCCAAAGACGTGAATTGTTTAATTTTGTTCACATTTATTCTCTCTGGTTTGCTTAGTGTTTGGTAGCTGTGTCAAGTTGAAGGTACAAGCTAGCAATCTTATGAACAAACTTTAGCACAAGACTGAAAACTTAAATTATTTCTTACCATTGCAGCTGCTGTTGACGTATTTGTTGCACTTGCACACCAGCACTGCAGCTCCACTTCGACGCTGCAGTCCCACGCTGACGCCGCACGCAACGCCGACACAGTAGGCCCCAACGACGACCCAGCCCTAACGCCGACCCAACGACCTCCACGCCGACACAACGACCTCCACGCCGACACAACGACCTCCACGCCGACACAACGACCTTCCCGCCGACACAACACCCCCACGTCGACGCCACAGGTTGCGCCCCTCGTCGTAGGCTCGTCGTCTGCATCAGTCTGTAAGATTAACATAGTGACAGCAACAGTTCTCAGTTATAATTCTCCATAAGTTGTCTTAATTCAGTATATGTTAGTGATAGCATAGTGACGTTCCCATGAGATTAGATTTCTTAAATACCTCTTCCTTCACGATTTGTTTTGCATAATTGTGCCATCTTCCTATACATTTTGTCCAGTATCTACACAATGCCTAAGTTAAGTAAAAGAGTAACATTTAGCATCTACAAGTAACGTGATGCTATAGCCTGTTTTCACCTGCCTTTACCACACACACCTTTACTGGTATGTGTAATATATTAACTATTTCATTACGTATGTCCTGGCTACAGGAAATTCGATGGACTTACGCTAAAAGGTAGGATTTTTTTTTTTTTTTTAAGTGTCCGATTCTGGGCATAGGCTTCATAGCCTGCTCTCAACGCCCAGTAGTCCTACATGCCATACACCTCTACATGTCACCACTTCGACGCTAACACCCATCGTTCATATTTAATACATAGCTGGGCTGTCTCACTGGTATTAGCGGGGGTATTTTTTCGACATGTCGGCGGGTCTTCTGGTAGATCTGTAAAGTCTGATTTTATGAAATTCAGATCCTTAAGCTCATCCCTGCCCCAGCAGGGATTTGAACCTGGGTCCGGTAGGACTGCAGGCCACCTCTCTACCGATTGAGCCACCGCCTCCCCTTGATTACTAGTCAAAGTCTCCAGTCTGATTACACTTTGCTATCCACTGAGCATGAAGAGATTATGGATATTTGTCAGGATAGGGTAAACGGACTAGAGATATCCTACTGAGCTAACGAGAATATGGTCACAAGGGAAAGGTTGCCAACAGCTTACACACCAGCATCCCGTTGATGTAGTAGCTCGCTCCCTCGTGGGTCTTATCTCCTCGCCCCCTCGCTCCTCTGCCCGTCCGTCCTAGCTTCTCCATCCGTCCTGCTCCATCACTCCTCCTCCCGTCCTCGCTCCCTCTCAGCACATCGGGTTCAGGGAAGCTGCGTGGTCGATGATGCATCTCCGCTCTTCTGTGCTCGCCTGTGGAAAAAAACAATTATCAAAACCTAATCTGCTTTTAGTGCTGTCTTATATCAAAGTAAGGCCACATATACAGGTTTAGGAAAAAAAAAAAAATGTACATTAGGTGTTTAGGTCTTTACTCTTCAAGAATAATATTCAACCATTATTCAAAATTGAATTTTGTCATGTGTTACATTTGGCTAATTTCAGTTCCATTTCAGGATCATCCAGTTACCTGTCTCATCGCTGAAGTTACTCCTGCTGCTGCTGCTGCTACTGATGACGACGGGGACGACGACGATGCTGCTGCTGATGATGCTGTCGCTCCTCCGTTGGTGGTGTATCGCCGCTCAGACAAAAACTCGTGTCCAGCAACCAACAACGACAACCACAGACATGTCCGGCCGGACAACCATACAACCAACATCAACGAAGTAAGCTAATAGATGACCTAAGACTACCACGCCTAACTTTACCCGGCCTAGAAAGCCAACCTAGTTGACCATAACTCTGCTGCCTAACCCACCTAAGCTTGCCCCATGACCCTCCCTGCTCCTGGCTATCCCCCACCCCCACCCCAACCTGCCCTCCACCCTGCCATCACTACACACCAGCGAGGCAACCTGTGGGGAAAAAGATTAAACCATATAAGTATAAAAGGTTAGAGCATATTATTACAAGAGATTATCAATAAGTGCATGTAAAGGATTAAGTAGTGCATTCAAGAGTTTACTCGTTTGTTCATATAATTATAAATGCTCACTTGCAACAACGATTATCGCAAAATTATAAGCAAATATAATAGCAATTTACAAAATTATTGCATATACCTGTTGCTGAAGCTGCTGTGTTGATCCTTCAGTACGATGACGCCTGTATAATTGTATTCTGGCTGCCTCTGACGGATTTATTCAGATCAAGAAGGGTGTCCAACAGAAGGGATTAAAAGCAGCCTCCATCCATCCATTTTGGTGCTGGAGAGGGACACCATGTGGTGGCACTGATAGTACCAAAAGGATGGTGGGCTGCAGGACGGGTAACTTCATGGTTCATACATGCATCTCTCGTAGTGAAGGTGTTAATTCTTGCTTGACATTCACTCCTCACTGCTGCTGAACATTGTGCCAGCGAGCGAAGTAGAGCCTGGAAAAAAAAAAAAAATGAAGAGTTTAGCTAATTTGTGGAGACGAAGATTGAGGCGAAATACGAATATGTCATATATGTTACTGAGACTTATTTAGCCATAGCATTTTCTATTTCTGCCACTGAGCCTGGTGACAGAGGAAGTAAAACAACGATATTGTGGACCAGATTAATGAGAGAACTGATATGAAAACGACCCAGAAATCAAGGTATTATTGCCAATTATTACAGTCAAGCCCATCGGGTATTCCAACCTTTCCTATGACAAACTCCTCAAATTAGAAGGAGGGGGTCTTCTCTATGACATCCCTCCCAAATGTGTCTTAGGTTAGGGGTTAAGTTTGATTACGTTAGGTCAGGTTAGGTTACGTTAGGTTAATTTAATAAAGAAATAGGCGAGAATTAGCCTCAAAACCATTCGAAATATGGGTAAATTCTGCCCCTAGTGAAAAAAATGAAAAGAAAAACTTATCTCAATCGATTTCAAGGATTTTATTTCGTATATGACTTCAACCCCAAATAGGGGTTAGGCATCACTTGTGGTGGAAATTAATCTAAATCATTTGAAACGGGGGTAAATCCTACCCCTAATGAAAAAAAAAAAAAAAAATGAAAATACCCCGACTGTAATAAACGACAAAAAATCCGAAATCAGTTTGAACCTCTTCATTTCTATGACAATCTTTTTTGTTTGTGAAGGGGTTAAGGCTGTCTCAGACCCCTTTAGGTCAAAAGTTCTCTAAGCGAATTTAAATAGGGAAAATAATAGGCAAAATACGCTATATTGAAGGAGTTGATTACATTGTTGAAGGCACATCAGTGGCAGAAATTGATCCTGTAATAAACCCCTCCAGTCTGCTATCAGGCAACCACCATACGATTTTATTCAGCTTAAGGGGTCTCTCGTAGTTAAAGGATTAATGAAGGCTGTGTCTAACCTCTCCAGTTCGAAAAAATAATCCCCACATTTTGAAAACCTATCCCTAGTTACAGAAAAATACCCATAATTCTTTTAATTAATAAAAATAAGGTAAATGAGGTTGTCTTCAGATGCGAGGAATAAAATCGGATAATTCGTCATCGGTTCACTGGGGTTAACGGGAGGATTTAGTCACGATCAGGCACCAACATACGTGGCCTATTGCCAGTCTTACTGTTTGTGGCAGAGTAGGAAAAATTCTTATTGTAAAACTATATATACTAAAAATGAATTAGGCAGACAGCAGGCAGTAATGAGGACAAAAGTCATGGTGTTGGCAGCATTGATATTTCACTAAGTTGAAAATACAGTCTGCCGGCTTCTTTCACCTCACTGGCAGACATATTGCAAAGACCGGTAAAATTCCTAAGAATATCTGGCTATTTCTTTAAAAAAAAAATATATAAATTAAATTCGAGCGTCTTTTCCGCGGAAAGCCACCAAAAACTTGGAAAATAAGTCACGCTTGAAATAATACACTTTTAAATTCCCTTAACAGACCTGAAATGGAGAGGAAAAATCGCCAAAGTCATCAGCTGGGCAGGTGGAGCCAGGAGGTCCGTCTTGTAGGGCGTCTGGGGTTCAAATGAGAGGCAGTGGTCGCCACCATAACGTCATCAGCTTGGTTAGTTCACCGCATCGCCACCAGAACCACACCCGCCTACCCACCCCTACTGCGCTAGTTTTCCGCCATTTTAAGGTCAGTTTATGCTATTACTACTACTTCTAGTGCTATATTCCTATATTTTATCGTAGAATTAATACAGCTGACTTAGATCTCGTGCAAATCATATCCTAGGTTAAATAATGGGATCATAGTTGCCTTGAAACCAGTGTTATGAGTCGAACTCCATCTTTTACACTTTTCCATACGTATGTTAATTCCCAAGCTCATGATTCTTCTTTCTATATTATTTGCTGTTGATTATGCCCTACCAAATTACTGATACTAAGTTAAACAGATAAAGTTAAGTTTCGTTTCACCTTATTGTTCGAAGCCTCATATTTGGATCGTTATCTTGGTACTGTTTTACTCTCTTGATCTCCATTTCTAACTCTGTATAAAACTAGGCCATAAGAGCATATGTCTAGCATATTTCTAGAGCATTCTTCTAGAGCATATATCTTCCCGTACTGTCATAAGGTGTGATTTTGATATATAGATTATTTTGAAACATTTTTAGGGAGATAGTACTGTCTGATATTTCATACAAGTATTCCTATTGTGCTGGGCCTTTTTTCCTTTATTCTAGCTAACTCAGACTATTTTTAGGGTTTAGATAGAGTCCTAGGAGCCTGATAGTGTTAAATACTGGTACCATTAACCCTGTCATGGTCGGGACAGCTCCTACTCTAGTCAACATCAGGGTATTTTATTAAGCAGAGTGGGTGAAAGTGGTCTAACAATGAGGGTGTTTGTGGGTGCTTGGTGAGTGTGTGGGGGTTGGGCTTGTGTGTGTGTGTGTGTGTGTGTGTGTGTGTGTGTGTGTGTGTTAGTCATGGTAATGATGTGTTATGTATATACTGTGTCGATGGAATTTCACAACATGATCTTTACCTCCAACAGCACCAGGGCCTGAACCACAACACAACCAGCAACACCACCACTCTCATCACCCAGGGAGGTATGCGCTCCAGGAACACATCCACTGGGGGAGAAGTGGTCCGTTTGGAGGGCCTTGTTCTCGTCACGCATACCATCCCACTCAACGGATGGAGGTATAGTGTATGTTGTTTTTGTTCATTGTGTGTGTGTGTGTGGATACGGTATATAATTATGTCAATGGTGTAAATGACGATGGTATTGTGTAAAACTGTGTTTGTGTATGAGAAACAGACAGAGATAGAAATGGAGATAGACAGCGATAGAGATAGAGACAGAGACACAGCGAAACATTGAGCCAGTGAATTTGGCAGAGTAGAGCTGCCCACCAGACCTCACACCACGGAGGTCTGGCTGCAACTGATGTCTTTCTCGCTGCCACACTCGCCCCTACTCCACTCTGACCCCAACTCGGAAGATTTTCCAGTCTATTCTCCCTAATTTGCTTGTAATTCCACTAGATTTTCTACTATAAGATAATACACTAGCGATAAATTAATGTTTTTAGAGGGATTTTGATAATTTGGTAAAGTTATTGCGTTATGTATGCTGTACGATCAAGTGCCTGAAAGATTGGTTTGCCAGACGTACAACGGAAGGTTGGATCAATAATTGACGTATTTTTTACTGTTTATATTTATTTAATGGGTAGTTTTTGTCCCAGCACAGCACACCATATCACCACACACACAATACATGCACCACAACACACCCCAGCACACCACAACAGGCGGTACAGCTGCCAGGTCACATAACTATCCTTAAACGCCCCCTATCTCCCTACAGGAGGACGGTGGACTTCAGGAAAGGGAAAATTCAGCCTGCAGTCCACTGGGATCACGTACAGACCAACCTACGACCACAAGAACAGCAGGAGCAACAGCAACAAGGGGTGATTAAAACGAAGTCTACGAGTGTGTAATTGATTTTATTGCAATCTAATAAATGGAATACACCACAGAGTAACATTCATTGCACCCTCAGTAACGTAGGAGCCCGAGGAGAGGCTTTTAAAAACAATAAATTTACCCTAGTTACCCCTTTATTAATCATAGAAAACGGTTGGATCGGCCATTTTAGGGGTAAAAAAAAAATATTGGGGTTTCCCCTCATCACCATCATCATACGACACATGATATCCGAAGCAGTGTCGACCATAGCTAACGATA
This sequence comes from Coenobita brevimanus, assembly GCF_032717465.1. Classification (NCBI taxonomy): domain Eukaryota; kingdom Metazoa; phylum Arthropoda; class Malacostraca; order Decapoda; family Coenobitidae; genus Coenobita; species Coenobita brevimanus. The sequence goes on along the minus strand of NC_136967.1, from coordinate 60,402,251 downwards.
GAGGTGTGTGTGTGTGGGTGTGTGTGTGTGTGTGTGTGTGGGTAAGGGTGGCGATGACATGTCGGTTCAGAGGTTATGACAAACAGCTGGCCTGGCAGCTTAGTTCTTTGACAGACGTAGACCAGATTACTTGGCCTGTCACTCGATCTGGTCTGGCTCCTCTCTATCGAGGCAGGTAGTGTTCTTATGGTATTATACAGTGTCTCAGGATTTATTTTGGGGTGTTTTATTTTTCCGAGACCCATCAGTTGTGCCCCGTATATTCTATCAGGCCAACTTTGTCTTGACTTTAGTACAGTTAGTCCTTTTGATTATTATTGGTAAATCTATAACTTTTCGTGTTTTCGTAAAATCTAGCCAATCTGACCTTTTTTTCGATACATCCAGAAAGTCAGGTATTCAAAGACATCATTTTGTCGTACATGGGGGTCAATAACATACTCAGAACTCGTAACATAAATTTTATTGGTTACAATTACTCGTACATCTGAATGTAATGACTTAATAATTACATGTTGAATTATGGCTCACGTTTCCACTAAGTAATTAATAGACTCTGATCTGCACCTAACAACTAAGGCTCACATAGGCTTCAGAGACTTGAACTGAGTGAAGACTAGCATAATTTACTCTTTCCTGATATAAAATACATCACTATAACTAAGCCCTTCTAGCCTTGGGTCCCTAAATGTTAGACTTATTCACTTGGATTAGTGTGGATATAAGGTACATATTCCCGTTGTCTAAGACTCCCTAGCACCTCTTTCTTGCCTGTTTTGCATATTACATATTAAGATACACTAATAACATACGTAGAAATAATCTTAAGAAAAAGGTACTACAAGGAATAGTGCCAAGATGGAGATAGTCAATACCCTCTTCAGGCTTTAAATGATCCACAGGTATACATGGCGAGTGATGAGAAGGGTGGGTGGTGAACTGAATGAATGGAAGGCAATGATTGATTATGTGTGTGTGGATGAAAGGATGCGAAGATGTGTAACGGATGCAAGAGCTTACAGAGGTTGGGGGAGTGGACTTTCTGACCACTACTTGGTGGTGGCCAGAATTAGGATTCAAGTAAGATGGAGGAATAGAAGAAGGGAAAGACGAGAGGAAGGAGTAGTTGCAAGGAGAGTGGAAAGGTTACAAGAGGATGAGAAAAAGGCAGAGTATAAGAGAGAAGTGGAGGAACGATTGGGCAAATATGAATTGGAGCAGATGGGAGACGTGGAAGGTGTGTGTAGGATATTTACAGAAGAAATATGTGCAGCATGTGATGTGGTGTGTGGATGGAAGAGAAGACGGAGGGGGGTGCAAGGAACAGCGTGGTGGACTAAAGAGGTGAGACAGGCTGTGGCACAAAAGAAGAAAGCATTCAATGAATGGATAAGAAATAGGGGCGTGGAAGAAGTTGAGAGGCAGAAGAGAGAGTTATATGTAGAAAGAAAGAGGTGAAAAGATTAGTAAGAGAGAGTAAGGAGAGAGTGGATGAGGATTTTGGAAGGAATTTGAGTGTAAAGTGGAGGGACTGTAAGAAAATGTTCTGGAAAGAGGTGAAAAGAGTAAGACAGGGTGGAAGTGAAGTTAGCAGGGGAGTGAAAGATAAAAATGGTAGATTACTAGTGGACAAGGGAGAAAAAGTGAGCAGATGGAGAGAACACTTTAAGGAATTGTTGAACATAGAGGATGGAAGTAATGCGAGTATAAGTGGCTGGGGAATGGCTGGGAGAAGGAGAGAGGTGAGAAGACAGGAAGAAATCAGTAGGATAGAAGTTGTGGTAGCAATGAAGAAAGTTAAATCGGGGAAAGCCCCAGGAATTGATGGAGAGTGTGGCGAAATGCTGAAGCATGGGGGAGAGATAGTAGTAGAATGGATGTGGAAGATGTGCAGATTGGCCTGGGGGGAAGGTAGAGTCCCGGAGGATTGGAAGTCAGGTATAATTATTCCCTTGTACAAAGGAAAAGGGGAAAAAGAAGTGTGTGGTAATCACAGGGGCATTTGTCTTCTTAGTATAATAGGTAAAGTGTAAGGTAGGATACTTATTCACAGAGCTAGAGAAAGAACAGAGAAATTAGTTGGAGAAGAACAGGGAGGCTTTAGGAAGGGAAGAGGTTGTGTAGATCAGATATTTATTCTTAGATCTTTAGTGGAAAAGTTTCTAGGGAAGGGAAAGAAGTTGTATGTGGCTTTCATGGATTTCGAGAAAGCATATGACAGGGTGGATAGACAAGGATTGTGGAAAGTGTTAAGAATATATGGAGTAGATGGGAAGTTGTTGAATGCTGTGAAGAGTATGTACGATGGTGCGAAGGCTGCAGTGCGTGTGGATGGTGAACTAAGTGAATTTTTCTCTTTAAAAGTTGGATTGAAACAGGGATGTGTCATGTCTCCATTTTTGTTCAATCTGTACATGGATGGGGTAATAATAGAGGTACAAGGTAGGGTAGTGCAAGTTGGAGTGGCCCTGGTGAGAGAGGATAGTGTTTGGAAACTCCCTGTACTGTTGTTTGCAGATGATATTGTGTTGTTGAGTGAAGACGAAGGGGAGCTGCAAGGCTTGGTGGATGAGTTTGGGAGAGTGCGTAAGAAACGGAATCTAAAGGTGAATGTAGGGAGGAGTAAAGTGATGGTCTTTGAGAGAGGTGAAGTCAATGAATGTACAGCGAGGTTGGATGGTGAGGAATTGGAAAACGTGAGTACGTTTAAGTACTTGGGTAGTGTGATGAGTAAGGATGGAGGTCTGGAGGGTGAAGTGCTTGAAAGGGTACAGCAGGGAAGAAAGGTTGCTGGTTCTTTGAAAGCAGTGATAAGAAACAGGGAAGTGAGCATGGAAGTGAAAAAGTTACTACATGACATTATTGTGATACCAACTCTAACGTACGGAAGTGAAGCTTGGACGTTGTTGGAAGGACACAAGTCAAGAGTGAGAGCAGTGGAAATGAGTTATTTAAGAGGAGCTGTGGAGTCACATGGAGAGACAGGCTGACGAATGAGGATATAAAGGAGCGTTGTGGTGTGGATGTGGATGTGATAGGAAGCGTTATGAGAACACACTGAGGTGGTTTGGCCATGTGGAGAGGATGAAGGGTGAAAGACTGACGAAGAGAGTGTATGTGAGTGAGGTGGAGGGGGGAAGAGGGAGGGAGAGGCCGAGGATGAGATGGAGGGATGGGGTGAAGAGGTATATGAGAGAGGGGGGTGTGAGTTGGGAGAAGGCAGTGAAATGGCGGGGGACAGGGCGACTTGGAGGCGATTTGTTTGTGGCCACCCCAAACGGGATTGAGGCGTCTGGCAATAGATAGAGATAGATAGAAGATTAAATAACTAAAGCTAACACTGATTTGAACTAATACACATCTGGTCCACAGGTCGTGCTGGAGTCTGCTGCCTTGACGCTGCTTCCTGCCACACTGGTCATACCCTGCTGAAGTTTGGTCTGCTCTGCCGTGAGAAGCCTGACGGTGGTGTGGTGTCTTCCCCTACTCTGAGATGCCTGGTGGTGGTGGTGGTGGTGGTGGTGGTGGTGGTGGTGGTGGTGGTGGTGGTAGTGGTGGCGGCGGCGGCGGCGGCGGCGGCGGCGGCGGCGGCGGCGGCAGCGGCGGCGGCGGCAGGGTGTCGTGTCTTCCCCAGCCGTGAGATGACTTGCTGCTGCTGCTGGTGATCTGCCCTGACCTGCCGAGAGAAGCCTGGTAGTGATGATGTGATCTGCCTTGCAAGTCGGGTCGCTTCCCTCCAGGATGTTCTGTGGACAAATGCTACTTTTGAATGCATATTTTATATTGCTGTCTCTATTAATGTATTCTATACTGATGTATTAATAATGAAAACTTAAATTTTCTGTCTTGTTTCATTACCTTTTTAACTGAGGCTTTGACTTAATATACTGTAGGTGATAAGTATAATGCGCTCTGCAGTCTTGTGTGTTGTGGGGACGGCTTTTGTGATGAGCTAAGACATTCTGATTGCTTCACCAAATTACTGCTCAGCCGTGTGATAAGTGAACATAAATAAAACAATATACAATACAATAATATGAAGCTGAACATAAAAGGGGTTATTGGAATTCTCCACCATGCAATCAATGGACCTAAATTAAAGCCTATATTATAAAGCTAAGCCTGAAGAGGGTTGTGGGAAGTAGATAAGGATGAAGGATAGACACTGCTAATGTTCACTGAGTCGTGCCCGCAACACACAAGAACTGAGTGGCGTAATATATGGACCACCTTGTATAATGAGAGGCCGTAAGTGTGTGCTGACTCACAAACTTGCCATCAATGCCCCGTCATAACGATTATTGTGTCTTGTAGGAAGCACAAAGAAAACAGGCCACAGAATACCTCCTTGTCTCTTGTTCCTCCTACAGAAACATACACGCCTTTCACTTTAACTTGGCACAGAGTTTCATTTAAAGCATAAGAGAATGTCACGCAGAGCAGTAGCAGAAACAGCCAATACTACAATTCTACATCCTTTCCACAGCACTCATTCGTGACTAACATCATATTCTAGTGATAACTATCGCTACTACTCGGCAAACTGTATGGAAACTATAAGTTATCTGTCTATCCATCTATCTATAGCCAGACGACTTAATCCCGTAAGAGGTGGCCACAAACAAGTCTCCTCTATGCCACCCTGTCCCCTGTCATTCTGCATCACTCCCCCTAATTCACACACACCCCAACTCCATCCTCCACTTATAAGTAATACATTAAAACAGCCGTGAATTACTGTCGCACAAGCTGAGCCCTAATCTTACCCAACACAAACACGAAGAAGCTTTAAAGAACAGAAAACAACACCTTGATAGCAGAAGACACTAAGACCACAAGTTCTGACAGCCTACACCAAGAAACATAACTAATTTCAGAGACCAAGTGAATATGAGAGGCACACAGTTCATCACTTCGGCTCAAGATCCGTCCCACCCTTGTAACCTTATGTTGCATCATCCTCTCCACAAATAAACAAAATCGAACAACCGCCCAACACTACACAGATTATCTTTGCAACATATCCCCTCCTCCACCCAACTCTACACTTCCCAGACACATACATAAACACACAAACACCCCAGCCAGCCAAAACTTCCTATACCAAACACATACATAAACACACAGACACCCCAGCCAGCCAAAACTTTCTATACCAAACACATACATAAACACACAGACACCCTGGCCAGCCAAAACTTTCTATACCAAACACATACATAAACACACAGACACCCCAGCCAGCCAAAACTTTCTGCCAAACAGCATCCTTCATGTACCACCACCAGACATACACCCTTCAGACACTACCGAACCCAGAGACACGAGTACACCAACCTTCCCTGCTACAATACTAACACAAAATATAACACACATACAATCCCCTGTGCTCATACTGCAAAGTGGCACCCCCACACCACAGCACACCCACTCACTTCCTGCACCACACCACCACAACACAGACAATCCTTCAACATAACACTGGATTCACATCCAGAGGAGCCTAAGATGTAATAAGAACAACAACAACAACTCAGCCCAAGTTAAAGTGAAACGTGTATAGTTAAGAAAGGAAAATTATTTCAAGTTATTTTGTAAGCGCTTCGGGTACACAAAGTTACAAGGCCGCAGGGAACGAACTGCATACCGAGGGTTATAATACTGTGGCGGCTTAGGGGGCTTTATACCACCTTTTCTTCAGTGATTTATTGTTCAAGCGAGCGAGCGTAGAGTGCAAGCGATCGAGAACACTATATGACATGATATAATAGGGTGGCAGAGAACAGCGCCAAGACTGTGTTGTCTAGGAAACTGTTAAAGCAACAACGGATCTATGGACAGCATTAGAAACCTAGTAAAAAAATAACAGGAGTTACTTGAGGGACTTTTCTCAAAATTTGCCGCGCCAGTGCTGATAAAATGAAAATAAAAGTACCAAACTGAGCACCAGAACCGAGTTATTCTAGAAGTTAAAAGCTACTGCAGATCTGTTCAGACAGCTGGAAAGCTTATGAAGAAGCAATTGGTACCACTTAAGTTAAATAGACTTAGCTTTTAACACCAAGCAAGATTGGATGGATGGACGAATGGATGGATGGATGTGGAATCGTGAATGCTTGGACCGATGGTAGAGTTCCTGCTGTTTCGTCCTTCCACCTGCCGACAAAAATCTTCATCAATATCATCATCATCATCATCATCATCATCATCATAGCTGTCGTCGTCATAATCATCATCATCATTATTTACACCGTCATTCTCATTATCATTACCATTCTCATCATCATCATCATCATTATCATATCATCATCACCTACCTATCTATCTACTGTATTTATCTATATCTGTTTATCTACAGCCAGACGCCTTAATCCCGTAAGGGGTGACCACAAGCAAATCGCCTTCATGATGTACTGTCCCCTACCATTTACCTCAAGTATCCCACTCATTTGTTTCTACTCTTTCCCTCCATCTCATCGTCGGTCTCCCCATCCCCCTCTATCCTTCCAGCTAACTCATGTGCACTCTTCTAGTCATTTTCTTATTCGCCATCTTCTCCACATGGCCAAACCATCTCGAAGTGTTTCTCTTAACGCTTTCAGTCTCATCCACATCAGTATCACAACGCTCCTTCATCTGCCCATTTGTCTCTCTGTCTCTCTATGAAACTCCACATGCTCCTCTCAAGTAGCTCATTTCCACCGCTCTCACTCTTGACTTGCGTCCTTTCAACAAGATCCAAGCTTCACTTCCATACTTTAAAGTGGGAATCACAGCATGCAGTACCCTTTTTTTTTTCATACTTTCATCTTCAGTTCCCTCTTCCTAACCACTGCTTTTTAGAGAATAAGAAACCCTCCTTCCCTGACGCATCATTCCAGTCACTTCATCCTCTAATCTTCCATCCTTATTCATCACATTACATAAATACTTAAATGCACTCATATTCTTCCATTTCCTGACTATGCAGTCTCACTGTGCATTCTGTAACCTCATACGTTGAGATGTTAAAGCATCACCACCATCAGCATCAACATCATTATCACCATCAATATCATCACCATCAGCCTGTGACACACCACTGCATGATAAGGACCCTCTCACCTTTCTCCACTCTGATCCATTGATTGTTAGCTTGTTCCGTCCTTGCTCGGTAGATCTGCATCATATGATCTCTCCATCTTGTTCCCTGTGCACCTCTTCTTCTCACTCTATCTCTGGCTTGCCATTCAGTTACGCTCGCTGTCCTTCTGTTATCTCTTCTGTGAAAGACGTGACCTGAGGTGTGTGTGTGTGGAGTACCTGGAAACAAGCTCAGAATTACTAAATGCGAGATCTTCAGGCCCCTTAGGTTAATCTCCTTGGTGTGGTGCGGTGTGGTGTGGCGTGGTGGTGGGGGGGTTGTGGTGTGGTGTGGGGAGGATTGTGTGGGGAGGGTTGTGTGGTGAGGGTTGTGTGGTGTGTGAGGGTGGTTATGTGTGGTGTGGTGTGGCAGGGTGGCTTTGTGTGGTGAGGTGTGGTGTGGGAGGGTGGTTATGTGTGTTGTGGTGTGGGAGGGTGATTTTCTGTGGTGTGGTGTAGGAGGAGGATTTTTTTGTGGTGTGGTGTGGTGTGGGAGGGTGGTTTTGTGTGGTGTGGTGTGGTGTGGGAGGGTGGTTATGTGTGGTGTGATGTGGGAGGAGGATTTTTTTGTAGTATGGTGTGGTGTGGGAGGGTGGTTATGTGTGGTGTGGTGTTGGAGGGTAATTTTGTGTGGTGTGGTGTTGTGTGGGAGGAGGATTTTTTGTGGTGCGGTGTGGGAGGGTGATTTTGTGTGGTGTGGGAGTGTGATTTCGTGTCGTGTAGTGTGAGAGATTGGTATGGTGTGGTGTGATACGGTGTGGGAGGGTGGTATGGTATGGTGTGGTGTGAGAGGGTGATGGTGTGTGACAATGTGTGGGACTGGTAGAACGTAACTTGGCTTCACTATAATCTCTAAAGCCTATATGAGTACCGTACAACACCTCTTATCCGAAAATGGTTAGTGAGAAGCAGACGGTCAGGGCCGGTCCTAGAGCTACTGTGATAAAATGTAGAAAATCATGTGTTGTATCCTTAAAATTAAAAGTGTTATAATTCTGTGAGGTTAATTCTTACCTTTAAATAAAGACCAAAATATATGTATTACTTCACTCATATTCATCCACTTCCTAACGATACATAAAGAGACGGTGATCAGTGACTTATGGAACCCTGTGCAGTGGTCTATGGGATGTAATAAGCTTCTCAGAATATTGCGTAAGTGTCTCTTAATTGTATAGGTAAAAGGTCCTATGTTCTTGGCCTAATATTTACCCTTGAAATAAAACTATGAATGTGTGGAAATAATTCTGCCATTTGAATAACTATGGTATCATCAACCAAGATATACATACACGAACAGAAGCAAGCACATACACACACACACACACACACACACACACACACACACACACACACACACACACACACACACACACACACACACACATGCCCAGTCACCAAAACACGAAGTTAAACAGAAAGGAAAGGGAGAGGTGACTCAGCCAATGACTTGAAGATCGTCGTCATCATCATCGTCGTCGTCTTCGTTGTCGTAATCATCACCATCATCATCTTCCTCGTCGTCATCATCATCATCATCGTCAGCAGCAGCAGCATGTCATCACCATCCCAACACTGTTAAAAATGTAGTACAGAAGTTACAGTATATCAGTATCATCACCATTATCATCAAATACATCACTATCATCTAACCATATTCTAGAGTTTGCATCAACATCATCATCATCAACAGCAGCAGCAGCAGCAACATCCGTCTTCATCATCATCATCATCATCATCATCATCATCAGCCTGTGACACACCACTGCAGGATAAGGACCCCTCTCACCTGTCTCCACTCCGATCCTTTGGTTGTTAGCTTGTTCCAAGCCCAGCTCGGTGGATCTGCGAGTATCATCTCTATCTTGTTCTCTGTGTGCCTCATCCTCTCACTCCGTCTCTGGTCTACCATTTAGTTACGCTGGTTGTCCATGTGTTACCTGCTCTATGGAAGACGTGACCTAAAGACTGCGTATGGACTGACCTGTAAACAAGAGGACAAATATACGTGTGTTGCAGAATCACTACTATATCCTGTTCACTCTAACGTGGCGTAAAATTGCAATCTCTTTCTTAAATTTTGCGTTGTGACAAGGGGTTAACACTAGAATGGTGCTAGTCACGAAGAAGTGGTATAAAAATGATGTAGAGCTGTAAGTCTAATTCTTTCACTGAACTACGGGAAATATGCTGCAAAAAAACGACTATCTCGGCCTTGGTAAACTGAAGGAACACCACCACAATATACGCGTAAGTGTATATGTGTACGTGTGTGTGTGTGTGTGTGTGTGTGTGTGTGTGTGTGTGTGTGTGTGTGTGTGTGTGTGTGTGTGTGTGTGTGTGTGTGTGTGTGTGTGTGTGTGTGTGTGTGTGTGTGTGTGTGTGTGTGTGTGTGTGTGTGTGTGTGTGTGTGTGTGTGTGTGTGTGTGTGTGTGTGTGTGTGTGTGTGTGTGTGTGTGTGTGTGTGTGTGTGTGTGTGTGTGTGTCTGTCTGTGTGATCGCGTGCGTGCGTCCGTGTGTGTGTGTGCGTGCGCGCGTGAGCGAGTGTGCGTGTGTGTGTGTGTGTGTGTGTGTGTGTGTGTGCTCTTCAGGACAAAATAATTTACATACAATTTTTTTTCCATCACATTGTCCCTCTGAAATCTGAATCGCACTTATCAGTATACATTCAGGTCCCAAACTGTACTGTTGGGTGGACAGGGACAAGGGGGCAAGCAAACCTAGTCCATCAGTCTGATCGGAACGAGAATCTACAGGATGACACTCACACTGCTACTTCTTTGGTCTGAGACACCAAGATTGAGGCGGTACAAGGCCTCCATCTCCCTCACACCAACAGCCCCCTTGTCTCATCAGAATTACGTCTAGTAGCCTCATAGGTAATATTTCTTTGGGCCATGATACTTCCTGGCTGTCAGTGCGATATCCTTGTGTCCTAATGTAGTCACCTTAATGGCTAAAAACAGCAAATATCCAACACTTACCTCAGGGAAATGATGCACAGCAATACACACACATCCTCGTCCTTCCACTGTCATACGGCCACTAGCAAAAGTAGCCATGTAGCGACGCCTACCAAGACGAATAACTTGTCCAGCTACTTTTACAACCACTAGATGGCACCCGGGCCCTCTCATGGTAGGGGCAACTCTAGTATTTTATTCCAGGTACTGCTTGGCGATAGCATTCAGCTGAGTGAGTCATACTGCTATAAGAGTGATAATGCTGTCTCTATTAACTCTCATAATCATACAGGTCTCTTTACCAGCCCTACCCAAAAATAAATTGTGTGTGTGTGTGTGTGTGTGTGTGTGTGTGTGTGTGTGTGTGTGTGTGTGTGTGTGTGTTGTGTGTGTGTGGTGCGAGGTGCCTGTGTGTTACCATGGCAACCTCCCGACACCATCACAGTTACATACACACATTTCCTCACCAGCAAGTTCCACTAGAGAGTACTATGTGTGTGTGTGTGTGTGTGTGTGTGTGTGTGTGTGTGTGTGTGTGTGTGTGTGTGTGTGTGTGTGTGTGAGGGTGGATTCATGTGTTGTGTGTGGAGGGTGGGGGGTGGGGTGAATGGTTTGATGTGGTTGCTGTGTGTGTGTGTGTGTGTGTGTGTGTGTGTGTGTGTGTGTGTGTGTGTGTGTGTGTGTGTGTGTGTGTGTGTGTGGGGTGGGGGGTGGGGGTGAATGGTTTGATGTGGTAGCAGTGTGTGTGTGTGTGTGTGTGTGTGTGTGTGTGTGTGTGTGTGTGTGTGTGTGTGTGTTTTGTGGGTGTGGGGTTTATCGTTTGATGTGGTAGCAGTGTGTGTGTGTGTGTGTGTGTGTGTGTGTGTGTGTGTGTGTGTGTGTGTGTGTGTGTGTGTGTGTGTGTGTGTGTGTGTAGGTGAATGTGTTGTGTGTGGTGGGTGGGGGGTGTATCGTTTGATGTGGTTGCAGTGTGTGTGTGTGTGTGTGTGTGTGTGTGTGTGTGTGTGTGTGTGTGTGTGTGTGTGTGTGTGTGTGTGTGTGTGCGTGCGGGGCCAGTGTGTTACCATGGCAACCTCCCCACACCACCACAGTTACATACACAAATTTCCCCACCAACAACTACCGTTAGAGAGTATTGTGTGTGTGTGTGTGTGTGTGTGTGTGTGTGTGTGTGTGTGTGTGTGTGTGTGTGTGTGTGTGTGTGTGTGTGTTCACTACTTGTCAACGAACCTTGGTTATACATAAACATGCTACTAAAGTTAGGCCACAAATATAATGTAGTATGCTATGAAGTCAACTACACTCATAATAACGTCAGGATTCTTCTCCCCTATCGTGTCTCCGTTCTCTGCATCTGTCTGTCCTCTATCTGTCTGTCTGTCTGCCTGTCCCTTTATTGCAATTCACAAACAACTCTCAACTGTCCAAAACTTCCTAGAATATCATACTATCCTGCATTATATTACTTTTTTTCAGGGTAACTTGACTCAGATTTTCGTCCTTTTGCTGCTTACTTCACATGGGTCATTGGCGAAAAGTGCACCGCTACGGCTCCTCTTCAATGGCACCTTTTTTGTGACTTACATGTTCTAGTATTAATCTATTGCTACAATGCAGTATTCAAGTTGGATAGATGGAAATTGTAGGCCAAGTCAGAGTACAGAATGAAGTCAAACAGCATACCTTTGGTGGGTGCAGTGGAAACAAGGCGACAGATCACAGGCAGGAGGACAATGGTGGGAAAATCCAGCAAAATCTAACCACCAGTTTATGAAGTGACATAAAAAAAACTCGTGCCTCATAATCGGTTCAAACGCCAGTCCACTTTATCACTAAACACCTGTGGTTCTGTATTTCAACTTCACCTAACCCAAACCAACCTAATCATATCTAAACTGATTTAATTTAGCCCAGTCTCACCTAACCTATAAATATTTGCTCGAACTGAACTTCGCCTGACCTCGAATGTCCTAATCCAACCTAAATTATCCCAGCCTAATCTAACTTAACCTCACCGAACCCACTCTAATTGTATTTAACCTCACAATCTCCCCTAACCTCCCCATACCTAACCTAACCAATTCTGACGCAGCCTAACCGCATCTAACCCTACCTAATCCTACCCAGTCTCACTTAACCATACCATACCCGACCTAACCCAACCCAGTCAAGCCTAAAATGACCTAATCCAACCGAACCGAACCCAGCCTAACCCAACCAAATAAAACCCAACCCAAAACCAATCAAAACCGACGTATTCTAAAGCAATTAACCTAATCCGTCTATATCTAGTCGAACTGAAGCCAACACAACCAAAAATTACCTAATCAGACCAAACCCTGCCCAAAGTGACCTAACCTAACTTTCGATGGGCCATAAATTCGCTAAGAAATTTTGCTGTCTGACAGTCTACGGATGTCACACTCCAAGTTTCGCCTATTCTGTTTACACGTATAAGTGTGTGTGTGTGTGTTTTGAGTTCTGTGTGTGTACACCTATGAGCCTGTGTGTATGACGGGGAGCGATACAGCGTGTGGAGGGATGGCCGAGTTCAAAGTGAGCCTGTGTAAATGGAGGTTTGGGCATGCATGATAATAAATGTGTGTGTGTGTGGGGGGGGTGGATATGGCTGTGTAACTTGGATCTGCATGTGTGTAAGAGCAGTACTGTGTGCTGCGGTGTGGCCTTGTGTGTTCAGGAATAGCTGTAAATATAAGAAGGTATGGCTATGTATATAGACACAGAACTTTGTGTGCCGGGTTATGGATATTTATGTGTTGATCAATAGACATTTATCAAGATGTCATAGTGTACGAATGAGTGGAGGTTTTGCTACTTATGCCGAGGTGGAACTACGTGTGTGGAGGTGAGGTTGGGGTTACGTAGGTGGAGGTAGGGCTACGTGTGGAGGTTTAGATATGTAGAAGAGTGGGTGTTTGTGTGGAGGGATGGCGAATGTCCTTGAAAGCGAGGCTGTGCAGAGCTGTGGCTGTGTGACTGGAGGTGTAGTGTGATGCTAGTGTGGTCCTGTGTTAGGTTGTGTTTGTATGCGTATTTGTGTGTGTGTGTGTGTGTGTGTGTGTGTGTGTGTGTGTGTGTGTGTGTGTGTGTTGTGTTGGCTATGTGTACGCAGGTGAGCCTGTGTGTATGTCCGGGAGGGAAACTGCTTGTGGAGGCAAGGCCGAATTCATAGTGAACCTGTCTGAATGGAGGTTTGGGTATGCAAGTGTGTGTGTGTGTGTGTGTGTGTGTGTGTGTGTGTGTGTGAGAGAGAGAGATATGCTCATGTCTAAGGTGGATCTGCAGTACTGTGTGGGACGGTGTTGCCTTAAGTGTTCAGAGATTAATGTATAGGTTTGGCTATGTAAATAGAAACAGAACACTGTGTGTCGAGTTATGGATGTCTATGTGTAGATGAATCGACATTTGTGAAGGTGTCATAATGAACGAATGAGTGGAGGTGTGGATGGATAATAGTAATAATAATAACCATCTACTCAATGCAGTGCTGCTCCCAGGTGGCTGCCCTTTCCTCTCCTCCATCCTTCTTTCCTTCCATCCTCTTCTGTCTTTCTTTCCTTCATTCTTTCCTCGTCCTTCTGCCTACGGGTGACTTTACACTCCCTCCTCTGTCTTTCCTTCATTCTTTCCTCTTCCTTCTGCTTGTGGGTGACTGTACACTGAGTGACAAGCCAAATGGTTTCCTGTACACCATGAAACCATTTACTACCCTGGGTGGTAACCATATGACCAAATTTTGGCACCTGGTGGTTTAGTGGGTAATTACGGCACTCTAATCAGATTAAGCCAATGAAGGTTTATATATAAGGGATGGTTGGGGTTTATTGCTCACGTAATGCCACTCAGGGAGAAGTGAGGCTGGTCACCCATCTTAAATCTCAGGACCATCTTGCCTAGCCCTGGGCTCCTACGCTCCTCGTGGGGGAACATAAGATTGGATGAATGAATAATAATGAGGGACTGTGGTAGGTGACCTGAAAGGGCAGCCAGAGAATTATAAAAGGGATATTTAAACCTCAGAACAATATATAGAGTCCAGAAGTTTACAGATTTCCCTTACTTTATCAGTTATAGTCAACCAAAAGAGTATCGCACACCTGGGGATCAATGATTGTGAAAATGAGTGTTTTGCAGACACACATGAATCTATTAACATACTGTCTACAAAAAAATCCAATATGTGATGATTTATGTGATTTTGAGTTGTAATAATTACCAAGAACAAAATGTGGTAGGTGGGGACGCTCACCATCCACTCACTCAATGTAGTGCTGCTCTCGGATGTCTGCCCTGTCCTCTCCTCCATCCTTCTTTCCTTCCATCTTCTTCTATATTTCTTTCCTTCATTCCTTCCTCATACTTCTGCCTACAGGTGACTTTACATTACGTCTTCTGTCTTTCATTCCTTCATTCTTTTCTCTTCCTTCTGCCAATGGGTGACTCTACACTGAGTGACAAGCCAAATGGTTTCCTGTACACCAGGAAACTATTTATTATGCTGGGTGGTAACCATATAACCAAATTTTGGCGCCTGGTGGTTTAGTGGGTAATTATTGTGCTCCAATCAGATTGAGCCGGTGAAGGTTTATATCCAAGGGATGGTTGGGGTTTATTGCTCACGTAATGCCACTCAGGGATGAATGAGGTTGGTCACTCTCATCTTAAATGTCAGAACCAACTGCCTAGCCCCGGGCTCCTACGCTCCTCATGGGGCAACGTAGGATTGGATGATGGATGGATGGATGAACAAAATCTGCACTTACAATACACGATGCCCCATACACAACAATGTTTTGTCTTTTGTCTGTGTTTCAGAATGATAATGTGCTAAGATGGCCGATACTTTTTTGGGGGGGCTGACTGTATTTACAAATGCACAGCATCAACATGAGCCAGAAAGACTGCTGATGTCCTTTGTTGGTAGATTAGATGTTTACTCCATAATTTCCTTTGACCTGCCTTCTTCTTCCCCTCAACTGACTTAAGCCTGCAACTTTAAGCCTGTTAAGGAAGGCAAAAAGTGATGAAAACAGATGTTTGAACTTATATGAAAATAATAAAACACCAAACAAATCTTAAAAGCTGCCATTTTCAGTGTCTAAATCACAACAATACCTAGTATAGTTCCACTTAATCTAGATGTAATCAAGGACTGGCTGACTGGCAAAACATACAACCATAATTAAGGTGGAACAAGATGCTTTGTAGGCCTTGACAATATCCCAAATCAATTCATATTGCACTTACCTATAAACAAAACCCAGCCTTCAACAAACAAAGCCCTTTGACCCTTTAGTCTTATTACAATATTTACATTTCAAACTTGCGATTACCAGATTATTCTACTCAACTTAGAGCAGATCTCTAGTAGTGAGACTATATCTAACTCCTCCAGCTTTGAAAGTCATCTATGAGCTGAATAAAATTGTGTGGTAGCAGCAAAATAAAATTGTGTGGTAGCAGCAAGACTGAAGTACAAAACACATTACCAGATTGAAAAGAAGCCTACATAGCCTAATGGTAGCCGGCAGTCCTGTGTGCTTCCCGCAAGTTTAAAGTGTCACCCTACTACGCTTAGAGCCAGCTAAGGCTTGTATTTTAAGTAGCATCGAAGGCTTCATGGCACCTTTAACTTGGTGAATTTTCTGCATATTAAACCATAACACAATTTTGTATGTGAGCAGTTTTGCTGATGTCTGTGAGTGTCGTGATTTGGGAGTAAATGTAGAAAAGAGTAAAGTGACTCCCAGTGCGATATTACAGTGAAAAGAGAGAGACTGCAATTGGTGAAAGAGTTCAAATAACTGGGTACAGTGATAGAAAAGAAAGGGAAATGTGCAAAAGAAGTGGACACTAGAGTGACACAAGGAAGGGGAGTAGCTGGTGCAATGAAGGTCTTGATATGAAACAAAGGCTTGCGTGTTGCAGCTGCACGAGGCTTGCATGAAGGAGTGTTAATGCTAACTTTTAACTCATGGATGTGAGACTGTGTGTGACATGAAAATGAAAAGTCAAGAATGTAAGCAGTGGAGATGGGACTGCTGAGAAATGTATGTGGAGTACAGAGAGTGGATAGGATACGAAATAATGTGATTCAAGAAAGATGCAGAGTGAGGAAGTCTATGGACACCAGAATCAAAGAGAGTGTACTGAGATGGTATGGTCATGTGGAGAGAATGGATAACAATAGAGTGGTGAAAAAGGTATATCTGAGCGAATCTGATGGAAGGAGGAGGCGAGGTAGGCCAAGGAGAAGGTGGAGGGATATGGTGCACGAGTGTGTGAGGAAGAGAGGTTTGGAAGTTGGTGAAGCCATGGGACTGACAAAAGATCGAGCTGGCTGGATGGATATTGTGGGGAGAAGTGCATGGTCAGGGATTTGGCACCCCTTTTTAATGTGACAGTGTCCAGACTGACGTTATTGGATATGTTTATGCGAAGCTACAAAATGTAGTGAATATTTTTGATGTATCAGACAAAGCCAGGATTCCCGGGGCTTGAATAGTGAGTGAATGGAAGCGTGGCCCATTGGACTGGGCAAAGTTGGGCTGTCTGGACATGCTACTCCTCACCCTGCCCTAGGGTGGGAAAGGAGGTCCGGATGATGATGATGATGACATTGGGTGGGAAAGGAGGTCCGGATGATGATATTTATATCATTTTACTACTGACTTGTTGAAGCATAAAACTTTTGGATCATATTATGAAAGTAATGGAGAGAGTTCTAGAAGGTATGAACAGAGAAAGACTGAACACTGATAAGATGCAGTTAGAGTTTATGCCACACAAAGGGACCACTGATGCCATATTTAGTGTTTGATAGCTTCAGGAAAAATACAAAAGAAAGATAAAGGATCTGTACTTTGTTGATCCGGCAATGGCCTTTGACAGAGTCTCTAGGCAGAAGGCTAAATGCGCAATGAGAAAGCTTGGGATCAAGGAGTGGATGGTTAGGGTGGTTATGGCTATGTATGTTGGTGCTTGCAACCAGACGAGAGTGAGTTGGTGTGCATTAAGGGGTCAGTCTTGGGATCCTTAACGTTTATCATGGTACTTAAAGTTCTGCCATGCGACTCCAGACATGGACTCTCTCTTAATGTGAGATACCATTACTTTTGTTTGTCCACGTATGCAGGCAGAGTTGGCTTAGCACATCGAATCTCTAGGAAGCAGATTTTACATGAGGTAATATGACCTTCCAAGAAACATACCGAGAAAATGAAAACACAAGTATGTTTAAAGATGATGCAGGATTAAGTTATTGTTAAATATTAAAGGATACTGTACTCCTGCAGAAGATTTTGACGGCTGAAAGATGTAAGAAACATATTTCTGATGCATTATGAACAAGATTACTGTTACCCCAATCTGAGATATCAGCCAAGTCAGACATAGGATAGCCTCAGCCCTTGTTTGTTGAGGGGGGGGGGGCAATTTTGGGGATTCTTCTGTATAAGCCAGATTCTTTCTCACTTAACACATTATTTGGGGTAGGGGGAGAGGAGCAATTTTTGGGATTTTTTGTATAAACCAGATTCTTTCTCACTTCACAGCAATCAGGGGTAGGATTTATCTCTCCATGTAAATAGCAAAAATCGCAAATAGAAGCCCCAGTAATTGAAGGGGTTACTAGCAGTAGTATTAGCAGTAGCAGCTTAGCTGCAACCCAAGGATTATCTTTTTTTTTTTTTTTTTTTTTTTTTTGGGTGAGGAAGAAGGAACCAAAGGCCATGAGCCCGCAATAACAGTTCCCTCCAAGAGAAAAACAAAATACAAGAGAGAGCCAAATTCAAGATCCATTCATTTCGAGGTGCCTGGACACACTGTGTTTGAAAGACTGGAGATCATAGGCAGCAGGAAATACAGACAGAGAGAGACAGTTCCAGAGTTGACCTGTTGCATAAATGAAGGACTGGGAGTAACGGTTAACTCTTGCATTAGAGAGTTGGACAGAAAAGGGATGAAAGTTTGCTGCTAGACGGGTGCTACGCGCCCGTCGTAGAGGTGGAGGAATACATGCAGACAGTTTAGAGGAGCAGTGAGCATTAAAGTAGCGACAGAAAAGAGATAAAGATGCAACAGTGCGGCGAAGAGACAGAAGTTGAAGGGAGTCAGTAAGAGGAGGAGAGTTAATGAGACGAAAAGCCTTTGACTTTGTGAACACAATGAACTGCCGGTAGAAAATACCTATTTCCTGCAGTCCACCTTCCTCCTTTTGGGGATATAATAAGGGAATAGTGGCATGTTTATATAAACTGGCACTGATGCCACCTAATCATATCACTAACACCACATGAAGATGAAGGGATCCCTCACCAGCAGCAGTTTTCATTCTTAAAGGCTCCAACATGCTCGCATGCATCGGCCTTGGTGACCTAATATCCCTGAGACCACACTCTATGACCTCATCCCAGGTCTTTTATTGTCTGCCTCTTGCAACAACCTAATGGTCACACTTTCAAAGTTCTCCTGGCCATAAGGAGGTTAGTGGTACCAATATTAACACTAAGGTTCCTACAAGTCACTCTTAGCTGAATACAGTCATCTGACATTAGCCAGAATAGAATACATGAGTTCTCATGGTCATAAGAAGATTAATGAATGCAGAAAATAGGTGTGGTGGGCAAAGATGAGTGGACAAGACAGCTAAGATGGTATGGTGGTACTGTTGGTGGGTGGTACATTTGGTGAAGGTGGGTGTTGCTGGCTCGATGGTATTGGTGTAGTGAAGGCTAGGGTAAGTCTCAACTACCAAGAGAAAAGGCAAGCATGCTCTGCTCCCCTGTACCTGGAGTTCTGTGTAGTGAGTACAAATTAAAAATTAAACATTGAAGAGGTTAATGGACAGTGTTTCCAATCCCTTACACTAAAAGGTCTTTTCCTTAAGCTGAATTAACCACTGTAATCCAATGATCTCTATCTACTGACAAACGTCTTAATCCCGTATGGGGTGGCCACAAACAATTCGCCTCCATGTCATGCTGTCCCCCGCCATTTCACTGCCGTGCTCCCCAGCTCACATCTCCCTCTCACATACCTCTCCACTCCATCCCACAGTTTCATCCTTGGCCTCCTGCTCCATCTCACTCACATATACTCTCCTCATTACTCTCTTACTCTCCATCTTCACAAGGCAAAACCACCTCAATGTATTTCTCTTAGTGCTTTCAATCACATCCATATCTATACCACAATACTCCTTCACTTCCTCACATGTCAGTCTGTCAGTCCATGTAACTCCACATGCTCCTCTCAAATAATTTATTTCCACTGCCCTCACTCTTGTGTCTTTCCAACAAGGTCAAAGCTTCGCTTCCAAACACTGAGTTGGTATCACAATACCAACTTTATTACTTCCCTATTTCTTATCACTGCTTTCAAAGAACCAGCAACCTACCACGAGATTAAAGTTACTGGGCTTCGTCAGGATGTAGGGCTTAATTCCTTAACTGGTCCTGGAAGGAAGTTCCAAAATAAAATTTGACCAGGAAGAACAAACTACATTGTAAAAGTATACCTTCCTAAGCATTCAAGATGGGTTAACTCCTCCAGGGTATCATGTTACTGGTACTTAATGCATATTGCTGCCCATATATCAGTGATGCATACTTGTCACCATGTTTATAAGCTCACCTTTGCTAGCTGGTCCATCCCAGATAACTGCTCTTCGTGTGCCAGTTTTTCTTGCATAACACTTCACGTTCAGCCAGGTCCCCCAGTGATTTCTTCTTTTCCTTGAACTCTTCATGGTTCCAGAGATTTTGCTCTTGGTGAGCCTTTTAATTTTCTGCATTTTTATGAACTTTTTAGTTGGCTCACACCAACCACATGCACAGCTTATTTTTTTTTCTTTAGTAATTTTTCTTGTCATATTATCTTCTTTTGTCTTTCTTTCCTTCATTCTTTCCTTGTCTTTCTGCCTGCAGGTGACTTTACACTCCCTCTTCTGTCTTTCATTCCTTCATTCTTTCCTCTTCCTTCTGCCTGTGGGTGACTCTACACTGAGTGACAAGCCAATTGGTTTCCCGTACACCAGGAAACCATTTACTATGCTGGGTGGTAACCATATAACCAAATTTTGGCACCTGGTGGTTTAGTGGGTAATTATTGAGCTCCAGTTGGATTGAGCCGTTGAAGGTTTATATCCAAGGAGTGATTGGGGTTTATTGCTCATGTAATGCCACTCAGGGATGAGTGAGGTTGGTCACTCTCATCTTAAATGTCAGGACCAACTGCCTAGCCCCGGGCTTCTACTCTCCTCATGGGGCAATGTAGGATTGGATGATGGATGGATGGATTTTATATTTCTAGCTTTACTGTGATTGTTTTTGTTAGTTTTAAGTTTTTTGTTTGTCCTGCGTGATCTGGCACACCAGGGACTTGTGCTGTTCATTTTCCAGGCACCTGGGCTTCAGGATTGCCTTGGTTATAGCCCTTTGGAGCTGTGCCTGGCCCCCCTTTTGGATTCTAGTGTAAAGGCTGTATGAAGCTTTCTAATCACTACATTGGCTAGGATTTTAATGCAAGCCCTTGCACTCCCCATATGCACACGTTACACTTGAGCCAGGGACAATCAATGAGAGGATTCCCATATTGCCAGATGCAATGTGGGCTTATACAGAGTCCATTACATTACTATTTTCTTCCCCTACTGATTAACTTGGTGAGTTCTGAACACACACATGGTAGCGGTAGCATAACATTACTGGAGACCACCATTGGGAATGCTGGGTGACAGTACCTGCAGCCTATCCACGGGATGTGCAGTGGAACAGATGCTATCAGCTCAAACCAAAAATCCTTTCCATTTGAATTCTGAATCACATTCCCTACCTAGCCTTGCCCCACATCTCAAACCATTGTCAGGCAATGTAAAGGCCGTACAAAACTTACTAAATTCATTACAGCTTTATGCAGCCATTTCTTCTCAGTTGTGATTTTTTGCCTTAGGAGCAGCAAGTGCTTCCGTCTACCACAGGTTGCCAGTCATATCAGTTTGAGGGTTTACACTGGGTTCCCATTCTTAATGTTTATAATGGGTCTGGAAAAGTAAACTAGGTAACAGCTGAATAAGAAATTTTGGGTTTCAGCTGGTTGGAAGAAAACCATTGATACAGAAACAGCTGTTGGAGACACCAGAGAGATTGATCCAGAAACAGATGTTGGAGAGACCAAAGTTCTCTCTCTCCATCCACAGAAGATCAAGGATGGACCCAGAAGTCTTCCTCTCTTGGTCTGGCCTTCAGTCTACCTTAATCTTTTGATCTGACTTACTTTATGACGGATTTTTGAGGCTTTAGAGGGGTGCTCTTAGCTGGTGCTTATGATCATTTGCCCTCTCACCAGAAACTTGACAGCACCCTCTCTGTCTATTGCCAGACTCCATCCCATAAGGGGTGGCCACAAACAAATCGCCTCCATGTCACCCGGTCCCATGTCATTTCACTGCCCTGCTCCCAGCTCACACCCCCCTCTCTCATTTACCTCTTCAGTCCATTCCTCCATCTCATCCTTGGCCTACCCCTCCCCCCCTCCACCTCACACACACACACTCTCCTCATCAGTCTCTGTTCTCCATCCTCTCCACATGGACAAACCATCTCAATGTACTCCTAACGCTTTCTATCACATCCACACCACAAGGCTCCTTCACTTCCTCATTTGTCAGTCTGTTTCTCCACGTAACTCCACATGCTTGTCTCAAATAGCTCATTTCCACTGCTCTCACTCTTGACTTGTGTCCGTCCTACAAGATCCAAGCTTCACTTCCATACACTGAGTTGGTATCACAATACTGTCATGTGGCAACTTTTTTATTTCCATGCTCACATCCCTGTTTCTTTTGCAACCTTTCTTCCCTGATGTACCCTTTCAAGCACTTCACTCTCCAAACTTCCATCCTTACGTGGCACAATACCCAAGTACTTAAATGCACTCGCATTTTCCATTTCCTTCTCATCCAGCCTCACTGTACATCCAGTGACTTCATTTCTCTCGAAGACCATAACTTTACTCTTCCTTACATAACCTTTAGACTCCATTTCTTACACACACTTCCAAACTCATTCACCAACTCTTGCAGTTCCCCTTCGTCTTTACTTACCAATACAGTATCATCTGCAAATAACAGTACTGTACAGGGAATTTCCTAATGCTGCCCTCACTCATTACGCATGCTCCAACATCCACTGCCCTACCTTGTCTCTCTTTTATAACCCCATCTATATACAGATTGAACAACCCTGAAGACATGACATTCCTGTTTCAATCCAACATTCAAACAGGAAAATTTCACTCAATTCACTATCCACATGCACTGCAGCCTTGGCCACTCATACATACTGTACTATTCACAGCATTCAAACAACTTCCCTTTTACTCCACATATTCTTAATATTTACCACATTCCTCACCCATCCACCTTGTCATTTGCTTTCTCCAAATCCATGAAGGCTGCATACAACTTCTTTCCCTTCTCTAGAACTTTTCCACTAAAGACTTAAGAATGAATATCTGATCTACACAACCTCCTCCTTTCCTAAAACCTCCCTGTTCTTCACCAGCTTGTTCTTCTGTTATTTCCCTAACTCTGTCGATAAGTATCCTACCATACACTTTACCTATTACACAAAGAAGACAAATGCCCCTATGATTACCACACGCTTCTTTTTCCCCCTTTCCTTTGTACAGGGGAATACTTATACCTGACTTCCAATCCTCTGGGACTCTACCTTCCTCCCAGGCCAATCTACACATCTTCCATATTCATTCTACTATTGTTTCTCCCCCATGCTTCAGCATTTCATCCCACACTCCGTCTATTCCTGGGGCTTTCCCCATTTTGATTTCTTCATTGCTTCCACTACTTCCATCCTACTGATTTCTTCCTCTCTTCTTCCCTCCCTCTCTATCCCCAGCCACTTACCCTCGCATCACTTACATTCTCTATGTTTAACAGTTCCTGAATGCGTTCTCTCCATCTGCTCACTTTTTCTCCCTTCTCCACTATCAGTCTACCATTTTTATCTTTCACTCCCTGACTAACTTCTTCATCACCCTGTCTTTCTCTCTTTACCTCTTTCCACTGCATTAAATTTTATTCTAGCATTACTGATTGGCCTTCAAAGTTCAATACCAACTTATTTTTTTTTTAGTGTCCAACTCTGGGAAGAGGCTTCACAGCCCATTCCCAAGGCCCAGTCAGTAGTCCTCCTACATACCATACACCTCTACATGTCATAACTTCAGTGCTAACATCCACCGTCCATACTGAATACATGCTAGGGTTGTCTCACACAGGACTGGTGTATTGGTATTAGCGGGGGGATTTTTACAACATGTCAGCGGGTCTTCTGGAAGATCAATAAAGTCTGACTTGATTAAATTCAAATCCTTAAACTGTTCCCTGCCCCAGTGGGGATTTGAACCTGGGTCTGGTAGGATAGCAGGCCACCTCTCTACTGACTGAGCTACAGCCTCTTTAGTACTCCAAACTTGACTCCTGCATAGAAGACAAGGCCTTCAAGGCAAGATGTGATGTCATGTCTTTAGTAACTTCTTAGCTTCTCTTCTTGGCAGCAGATGGCATCAGTAAGCTGGGTGACCTGGCTGAAGGATTTGTGCAGCCTCACAATGGTGATCCATTGAGTGGTGATCATCCTCACTTGGCCAACAAGCTAGTGATGGATAAGTCCCCCCCCCCCCTTCTGAACCTGCTTTTTCTTTAAGGCAAGAGTAAACATATTTGTGAGGTTGGCACACACTGTCCCAACTGAGAGCTATCTCATTCTAAAATGGATATCATGATCAGTTCTTGTCAAATCTTCCATCCAACAGACATTGTCCTTAGAATTACACTTGACAGATTCTTGTGTTGGGTCAATTCTGCCACTGCAGTTCCCAGTTCAGAGTCCAGGGTCCACATCCCTTCTCTTCCCAAGAAATAACCTCCACTCAGTCCTCCTGCAATCAAGCTGTTTCTTTTACATTAGGGCCCCAAAGTAAGTGACTGAGAGGACATGGAAGAGTCTCAGAGGATGGGGCAACTATGTAGCCTTCTGCTCCATTATGCTTGTTATAATGTGTGGGTCTATTCTATGAACTCAGCACATGTCATCTGTGATTCCACCCAACCTACATCAAAGCTGGTAGCTGGGTGAACTCTATCACCTCTTAAGGACACCTCCAATGGGTGGATGTCAGGAGGCTGGGGGAAGTGTGCTTGTAGCATGTTGTGACATACCTGTTGTACTGCTTTGCATTTAAAAATCGTATGAGTTTCTTCACTGCTAGAGTTGGAATGTCTGATGGTTGGATGCTGTTGTAGAGAGCCTGATAATGATTGTGTGGTGACTGTTTTTTATGCCCAGGTGTTCTGTGCATTTCCTGTAATAACGAGGGTGCTGTGTACTGGCACAAGGTGCAGCACAGAACTGTGTACCAAGCTTCACAATTCTGCATTCTTTCATTCATAATTGGACACATTATCATCCCAACCCTGATTCCCACAAGGAGAAATAAACAAATAAATGAAAAATAATAAACGAAAAATAATAAAGTTAAAATGAATTACGCAATTTGTATACAGATAATATCCCCCAAAGTGCATTATATTCACACAAATTAATGAGGGACTCCACCTGAATCAGAATATGATTACACAAAAGTATTCTTATACTGAGACAGGTATGGAAAAAACTGCATATTACTGTGCAGAACAAAAATTATACAAATATAAACCAGGGTAGAATTAAATCAGTTTACTGAATATACTTTTACAGCACTCTGAATTATGTGGTACCTTCTATAAATAAAGTTAATTTAATCTACAATCCTTGGCTAGCAGATTCCTTTACAACCTCCTTCCACTGTGATGTCCAAATCTCTGGCCGCATGTTATCTCCATACACCTGTGAACAAAACAACTATACAGTCTAGTTGCTTGTGATGCACATTTTTCTGTCCCCCTTCTGATCCCTCAGTGCAATACATCACATACTAATCCTGTTACCAAAATGCTTAGACTACACTGACAACATGGACAGGTACACTCTCTCTCTCTCTGTCAGACATGGGGTAATAGTACTATGTAATAGTAATAGACTATTACAAGGTTTTCCGAATATTAGTAATAGTAACAGATTAAAAATAATGGCTGTAGTAATAATAGTGATAGTAATAATGACAAAGTTATGGACAACAGTATATTACTTTCCTATTACAGACACTTATTTAGTCTTCATGTGTCAACAGAATAAATCATACATGCAGTGTCAACCTACTGACTGGAGAGTGACCTACTAGCCATCAAATGATCGAGACATATATACTGTACTTGTGCATTATGTGGGATAGCCTCCCAACAATAATGAAAATGATAACCATTTTCAATTTTAATAACTACTGTCATTGCAAATAATATATTAATAGTAGCAGTACTAGATGACCAAGTATTATTATCAGTAATATAATAGATAACCACTAAAGTAATAGTAATAGTAATATAATAGAGAACAACTGAAATTAATGGTAATAGTACTAGTAACAGAAACCCAGTAACAGACCCAACGTCTCGAGTGTGTGTGTGTGTATGTGTGTACTATATAATGGGCAGCTGGACCAAATTTGGTTAAGGGTCAGGCAAGAATGAAGTGATTTAACAAGAGATGAAAGTTCAAGGTCACTCAGTTTTGACTGGCTTTACATCAAGCTCTGTGGAAGGACTGAGGATTAGACAAGGATTAAGTAATTCAGTTCTGAAAACAATTGATCAAAGGGCCCTCTGACTGACTGTAAGGAGTGTGTTGCACAGAGTGCTCCTTCTTGTTTATTATAATATAGAGCATTAGCATTATCCTACCAGATGGATATACAATGGGCTAGACAGAATTCAGAAACAAAACAAAGAAAATTAAAATACAACAGGATCTCAAAATTCGTGCTGGCAGCAAGGTCATGCACATTCACAATATCACAAAATAAGAAATGTACAAGCATCCCTTTCTTAAAAGAATTCCATCATCCAATTCTACATTTCCCCATGAGCAGCATGGGAGCCCAGGGCTAGGCAGTTGGTCCTGACATTTAAAATGAGAGTGACCAGCCTCACTCATCCCTGAGTGGCATTACGTGAGCAATAAACACCAACCACCCCTTGGATATAAACCTTCACCGGCTCAATCCGACTGGAGCACAATAATTATCCACTAAACCACCAGGTGCCAAAATTTGGTTATATGGTTACCACCCAGGGTAGTAAATGATTTCCTGGTGTACAGGAAACAATTTGGCTTGTCACTCAGTGTAAAGTCACCCGTAGGCAGAAGGACGAGGAAAGACCGAAGGAAAGGAAGACAGACGAGGATGGAAGGAAAGAAGGATGGAGGAGAGGAAAGGGCAGACACCCAAGAGCGGCACTACATCAAGTGAGTGGATTCAATATTCTGCTTCAATGGGAATTCTTTTTTTACATCCTTTCCAAGTTACTAATATCCGATTTTTTATATAATACTGGAGGCAAAAATATGAAAACTCATAATATTCTGAGGCATAAATTAAAAATCAGTCAGGTGCAAAAACAGCTGTGTTAATGCCTGGACTGGTAAGTAATTACCTTCATATGACCTGATGTATATAACCGGAAGTGTCTCTTCATGTTTTATGACTGATACTCATCTACAGCTGTTTATGGTGGCAGTATGTTGTGTTTTAGGTGGTTACATAACTTAAGTGCGAGCCTTGAGGCCCCAGTTCCACAGACCCACTGAACCCAGTACAATCCTACTATTATACGTGGGATGCCTGCAGCACCTTAACATAGTGAGCCTTGGGTGCTTTTTAATTCATGAACTGCAACATGCCTCAGTATAGGAAATGGCTCTGACTACTGTTTTACATACCTTGCTTGAGACCACTTAAAACTGAATTTCCCATGCTTGTAATTTTGGCAGCTATGACAATTACAGTACATATGACCTGGAAACTTGCATTCCCATAATTTGTCATGCCCTTTTTCCACCTCATACCAATGTAACTACCATTTTTCATTTTATATATATATATATATATATATCCTAAGCCACAGTTTATGGATTAAAAAGCCAACTGTTCTACAAATTACTATACCACACCAACTTCATGCCAAAATCACACGATATGTTTTTTCCTGTACATGTTTCACACCACAGATATTGTTACTGTATGTTTTCATGGAAGGAGGCCCACAAACAGTATTTATATAATAAACACTGAAATTTAACATGAACACCTAAAAACATACAACACTTGTTGAGAAGTGAAAACTGAAAACTACCTTTAGTTCCCCTTGTCCTATACAGCCCCCACTGCATCTTCTGACAAGATATGCATATGGTCTGGCAAGAGATAATGAAGAAAACCAGTTCAGGGACTGCCCCCTTTCACTGAGTGCAACAATGTGAAAAAAGCAAGAGTAAAGGGATGTTGTGGCAGGTGATAGCTCATGGGTCAGTCACTGAAATGCTGAAAGGCTCATGTGATGTAGATGTAATGATGGTAAAGACTAACCTAAGTGCAACTTTGAGGAAGGATTTGATGCTAGATGGCTGGCTGAAGAGTGTGAGTGTGGCTGGTATGTCTGGTAACGAAAATGTACATAGCTATGATGGATGGTCCAAGAATGGGTGTGAGAAAAGATGGAATGAAAAGCAATGGGTTCAATGTCACTGTTGTTGCTCAACCCTGGTCCATTGGATCGAGTGGTCACGTCAACCACTGGCAAGCAACTACCACTGAGGGATTGTATCACAGGTTCCCTATACTGTTGATGTGTCTGCATCTTAGTGTGGCATGTGCTGTGCAATGTTCCATTATGTGTGTTATATTGTATGGCTCTAATCTACAAGCTGGACATGTGTCATCTGTGATTCCACCCAACCCAAACCTAAGCTGGTAACTGAAGAGGGCTGGGTGATCTCCAACTCTATGTTTAGCAAGGTGAACTCAATCATCTCTATTGATGGACACCTCCAAAGGGTGACTGCCAGGAAAGGGGGAAGGAGGCTTGTAGTAAGGTGTTGTGATCAAGGTGTTATGCTGCCCTGCACATGAAGTGTGTATGTAGCGAGGTGTTCTTTCCGTTATCAGTGTTGACTGATATATATACATATATATACAGGGTGTCAGTGAATGGCACCAACAAACTTTGGGAATAAATCCCTTACTGAAAAACAAAATCACATAACTGTATCCTATAATGATATGCAAAAAAATGAGCCACTAATGAGATGCAGGGTGTGAACTGAAAACAGTGCGTGCTGTCCTAGGATGAGCCCATGGATACTCGGTACCAATCCAAAAACTGGCGCCTCCTCCCTCACCCCGTCCCCCTTCCACTTGTTGTATCCACGTACTGTCCATAGTTACGGTCGAATGATGACAATACTGTACATGATGTTTACTGTGGTGTATAATAAACGAAACATTGTGTCCTTGAACAGTTTAATTAATACCATAATACACTAAATACGTGGCCATTAAAATGATTGTAATAAACCGTGGTGTAGTACACAGAATATGGTTATGGCCCACTCACCGATGTAGATATGCTATCATTTCCACATTAACTCTCAGCTTTCTGACATCAGCATTACGTTCAGCATGGTCAGAAAATACATGTACAGTATTATGATTATGAAAAATAACATTCAGTATTTCTTGCAATCTCAGTGTCCGTCACTGAGAAACTATTATGTTAATTGCGAGTATCAAAATGTATGACACGAGGGAAATTAAACCATCTAAAACAGACTCACGTAAGTGCGTCAAAACAGACTCACATACGTACATTACAACAGGTGTTCCACATGTATCCCTCCCCCTTCAATACATACATGACATCACCGAATCATAGACTGCCACACACGCTCAAATGCACGTGGTGTGGTACGTAAACGATTGCATGCAGCCTGAATTCGTGGGAGTAGTTCATCCTCTGTGTCAACAAACGTTTCATAAACTATCATTTTAGATAGCCCTTCAGGTAGAAATCTATGTGCTTTAGGTCAAGAGACCATTTTGGCAAGGAAATGGGACTGCCATTTCCTATCCACCTGTTGGGATACTGGGGATCGAGGTATTCCCGTACAGTCATGCTGAAGTGTGCAGGTGCACCGTCGTGCATGTCGCACATCCTCATGCACCTTGCTAGAGGTACATCGTCTAGTAATGACTGTAAATCATGCTCTAAGAAAACACGATACATAGAGCCTGTTAGGCGACCAGGAAGTACATGTGGACCTCTGATACAATCACTAACTATGCCGCACCATTCATTTACAGAAAAGCGATGCTGATATCCTCTTCACCATGTAATATGAGGATTGGCCTTCCATCCTCTTCTGTCTTTCTTTCCTTGTCCTTCTCCCTATGGGTGACTTTACACTCCCTCTTCTGTCTTTCTTTCCTTCATTCTTTCCTCTTCCTTCTGCCTGTGGGTGACTCTACACT
The DNA here is from genome assembly GCF_032717465.1 of Coenobita brevimanus. Classification (NCBI taxonomy): domain Eukaryota; kingdom Metazoa; phylum Arthropoda; class Malacostraca; order Decapoda; family Coenobitidae; genus Coenobita; species Coenobita brevimanus. The sequence continues at coordinate 60,372,660 of NC_136967.1, read as the reverse complement.
GAGTGACAAGCCAAATGGTTTCCTGAACACCAGGAAACCATTTACTACACTGGGTGGTAACCATATAACCAAATTTTGGCGCCAGGTGGTTTAGTGGGTAATTATTGCACTCCAATCGGATTGAGCCCGTGAAGGTTTATATCCAAGGGGTGGTTGGAGTTGATTGCTCATGTACTGCCACTCAGGGATGAGTGAGGCTGGTCACTCTCATCTTAAATGTCTTGACCAACTGACTAGCCCCAGGCTCCTACACTCCTCATGGGGTAATGTAGGATTGGATGATGGATGGATGGATGGCCTCATCCCAAGCATGCATGATGTGACTGTTAAACATCCCTGTTCTTGTGAAAGATGCCTCATCTGTGAACAGTATCATCCTAGAAAACTCTGGATCGAGTGCTGTTTGGTATAGAAACCAATGACAGAAGTTTAAGTGTCATGGAAAGTCCTCTGGGAGTAAATGCTGAACTCTCTAAAAGTGGTAGGGGTGAAGGAGATGTTCATGAAGTACACTCCATACAGTAAAATGACTGACCCCCACATCACTTGCCATTCCGCTAGGGCTTGCTTGCGGATTCGTTGCAACTACCTCTATGATCCTCTCTTCAAGTTGGGGTGTGCGAACAAAGCATCGTAGTCCTGTTTCTGGCAGATTGCACCTAGAGTTTTCTGTCTCTCTCAGCCTTCTGTCTATGGATGGATGTGTTGGCTCCTGCATTGGCAAAATTTTTCCGCCTATGCATCCGTACCTCAAGTTTTCCAGCCTCTTGGAAAGAAGCAAATATTCATCCTGTTCCTAAAAAGGGGGCAACTTCTGATCCATCAAACTATACACCAATTGCAATAACTTTCATTCTTGGCAAAGTTTTTGAGACGCTAATTAACAAACACATAATCAAGCATCTAGAAATCAATAACTTAATCAATGATCGGCAGTATGGATTTAGACATGAACGTTCAACTGCAGACATTCTTTGCCTTCTTACCCATCAGATTAACAAAACAATAGACCAACACGGTGAAACACACACAATAGCACTAGATATATCAAAAGCATTTGACAGAGTGTGGCACCAGGCCTTATTGTCTAAGATATCACACTATGGCCTTGCATCACTGGTTCCTCTAATTTCTTCTCCATCCATCCATCGATCATCCAATCCTACATTGCCCCATGAGGAGCGAAGAAGCCCGGGGCTAAGCAGTTGGTCCTGACATTTAAGAGGAGAGTGACCAGCCTCACTCATCCCTGAGCAGCATTACATGAGGAATCAACCCCAACCATCCCTTAGATATAACCCTTCACCGGCTCAATCCGACTGGAGCTCAATAATTACTCACTAAACCACCAGGTGCCAACCTTCATAATAGAAAAATACGGGTCATGGTAGATGGTATTTATTCTCAGTTTCATTCCATAAATGCTGGTGTACCTCAGGGATCAGTTTTGGCGCCAACCCTCTTTCTTATTCATATAAATGACCTATGTGTCACTCACAACCCAATACACTCTGATGCTGATGACCTGACCCTTCATAGTTCTTTCACATTTAGTACCTCCTTTACACAATTTGATATCATAAATTCCCAAATAAACAGAGCAATTTTTCTGAACCAGGACCTTTCTAAAATTAATCAATGGGGACAAACAAATCTGGCCTCATTTGATGCTCAGAAAACTAAATACAATTATTTCTCCAATAGAAAGAATCCCTCAGACTCTCATAATTTTAAATGATGTCAATATTCCCATATCCACTACAACTGATATCCTACGTGTTACTCTAAACTTCAACCTAAGCTGGACAGCTTATGTTAAATCCCTTGCTAAAAATGCTTCCAAAAAATTGGGACTTACATACAGAATTTGTGAGTTCTTCACTGACGAGCAGATGGCCACAATATACAAAAGTCATGTGCATTCTCAGATTGAATACTGTTCACCACTGTGGAGTGGATGTGGAGCAGTTGCATTGAGGCAGTTGGACAAAATGCAAAATAAAGCCATTAGATTAATCAATGACCCTGCCATCATGCAAGACCTTCCTCCATTATCAGTATGTAGAGATGTTGCTTCTTTAGCATTATTTTATAGATATTTTTACCATAAGTGTTCAGACGAACTGGCTTCAATTGTTCCTCCCCTTCACATTTTCTCCTGAAATACTCGGGCAGCTGGGAGCGCCCATGAATCCACACTCTCTCCCACGCAATGCAGAACCGCTGCTTATCAAAATTCATTTATCCCAAGAACTACTACTCTCTGTTCCCACAAACATTTAATCCACTTCAATTCAAATCCAGTTGTTATAAATATTATATGAATGGAGGATGCCTTTAGGCACATGGACTTATTTTTTTTTCCCTTTGTTTTTCCTTCCTCCATTCATTATCTATTAATATATATATACTGTGTATATATATATACTGTATATATATATATATATATATATATATATATATATATATATATATATATATATATATATATATATATATAGTGTGATGTGGATGCTGCTGCTGGAGGAATCTCTCTGCATAAAGACGGGCAGCTTTCCTACCATTTCCGTGCACAGAACCACAGGTCAGGTATATATCCACCAGCTCCATACAGGAGTACTACTGCATCCTGTTAACCTGGGGGAACCGCGATAATCCGATCAGTAAGGCAACGTAAAGAAGAATATTGTATCTTTAGCCCTCACGTAATGGACAGATTGTGCAGCTGTAATAAGACAGTGCTGCATTATCAGTTCGATGTCTGACATTAATGAAAAAAGCCAGAGTAATCATCTGGCTTCGTGCCTTCATCACATGCGAAAAACAGATCTGCCAGATCTGTGAATAACAGTTGCTTTATTATTACTGTTCTTGATAGTGGGTTACGTTTACAGTAGTGCACACTTGCAACATGCTGGCTAAAGGTAAAATACATAACATTATCACCTAAATCAGCTGACTAGTAGCGCAATGTATTGTTAAATGTACACATACATAAAACCTTACATGCACACAGCACATGGATATTATGAATGATCAAGAAGGCTCTTGCAAAGTACTGGCATTCGTTACCATACACACGTGGATACAAATCTCATTAACACACACACACACACAATCATACACCAAGACAGACACATGCACACTACCTCCCCACACACCTATAGCAACAACCCCAACACACACACACACACACACCTCCCATCACCCCTACAATCATAACCATAACTCAACCATACACACTCACATACACTTTTACTCACACCCTAATACGGACACCGAGTCATAAATGGATGCGTCGTACCCGATACGCCTTACCAGGTGGAAACCTCAGCATAGTTTACACTGCAATGTTGCATTATTGCACATTTCCTTCAAAGTAGTTTCTGTGTACGTGCTTCTGATTCTGGTAGAATCCTCTCCAATGTCTAAGGACTGTATGTCTTTGGTTTGTATTACTGCATGTGTGAACAACAGCATGTGTATTTATTTGTACAAAATTGTACTTCACCTAGCAACACCTGAATTAATACTATCACTGCCCATAACCAAGCGACCGACAACCTGAAGTTTTCGGACACCTGGCACAGACTTTTCCTTCAACAATATGATCAGTGAAGAGTGTTGCAAATGATCGACACTGTACCTTGCTGTGCTGGCTCAGGCACGTGGTAAGTTTCTGCTAAACGTGTTATATCAGCAACATATCGTAACACACATGCATGAAATGATTCAGAACATGTAAACAGGTAATCGTTATACCAGTACTGTGTATTACTTCACAGCGCAACTGTTATGTCAATTGTTTGTGGTTAGTGCTGTCCTGGCAACTCTGTTGTGCTATATTTCTTTTTAGACGTCTATCTCCGTAATGAAGCATTTCTAACGAAGAGGGTAGAGAATAATGTTATACTATTTTCCACTATACAACTGATCCTCAAAGTATGTCGGTGCCATTCAATAACACCCTGTATATTGTATATACTGTATGTATGTATCAAGCGTAAAAAACTGTGTGATAATTTCATCCATCCCTTTACCAGCATAACTGAGTCCCATACGCCTAGTCTTGAGCTTGTCTGTAATATCATGGCAATACAGTCTGATGATGGCAACAGTCTGTTTAATTTGATCTATCATATCTCCATACACTCACTATACTCACTTTACAAACGAGCTCAAGGATGTCTTTCTTGGATAGTTCAAGATGTGCTCGTTCTCCCCACTGGTACTCTCGGCAGGGGGGATCAGCACTGGTATCCTGAGTCACCTCAAGGTATCTCTCACGGACTAGATCCTGAATGTGAAATGAGCAACTTTAGATCATGCAGTTTCCTTAATGTAAAATCAAACCAACTATACACACCTGGCCTTACAAAAAATAGTCTACTTACTGCCAGACACCTTAATCATGTGAAGGGTGGCCACAAGCAAATCACCTCTATGCTGCTGCCCTGTCCTCTGCCATTTGGTTGCCTTCCCTCTAACTCATACACCCCCTCTCTCATATCCACTCTATCCTTCCATCTCATCCTTGGTCTCCCCCTCCTCCACTCTCCTTCCACCTCACTCATATTACACTGACCTAGGCAGTCTCAGTTTCCATCTCACCACAAGACCAAACCATCTCAAAAGTATTTCTTTTATCCATTCCAAATTCCAATCACATCCACATCAACACTACAGTGCTCCTTTACTTCCTCAATTGGAGCCCCCACAAACTGGAGAAAGGTGCCACCACTCACCAGATAATGTAAAATGCAAAAGTGGGGTCAACTTGAATTACCCTCTGTTATCCAACTTTTGTGTTACTTTACTGAAAATAGGATATTTATTGATTTATCTACATATAATACTGGAGAAAAAATGGCTCCTTTATCAAAAATATAAAAGAAATAGAAGGTTGCGCCCATCTCAGTTCAGGGACAGTCTACATGCGATTATTATGTTGCCTGAGTATTGATCACGGTCATGTTTTTAGGTGGTGAATGTACATCTGTAAGGAAAAATTGTAAATGAGTATATTGTATCTTATATAACAAATGAAGGAAATATGATGCTTAAACAACTGAAAATCGTATGAACCCACTGAGCTCATGTGGAGGCGCTTTCCCATGGGTAGCGTGGTGTAGTTTGTGTGCCGCCGCCAGGGGCCCAGGGTGGTGCTGATGTGTATACACCATAACTGACACCCGCGCCTTTCGAAATCAGCCGATGTTTCCAAAAAATATAGTGCCATGGTCCACTGCGCAGCTAAAATATACAGTAAGACCTCAATGTAACAGACTTCAATAGACTGGAGTTCGCTTTTATCTGACTTGAGGAGCTACCGGACTAAATTCCTATTTATCGGAAAAAGTCCGATAAAGCCAGAAGCAGGCCGGACTGCCTGACCACTTCAGCTATGTTCACCACATTAAGATAAATAAAAGACATATTTATCAGTGTACAGTACAGTATTATTAAATATACCATTACATTAATGTAGTGATGTTACAGCACAGTACAGTACCCCAATGGTAGTCAAAACGGTTTAAAAACCATTCATACGATCCAGACTAATGTCTGCTATATCAGAAAAAGTCCGGGATAGCAGGGGGAAGTCTGATGTCGCTTTTATCGGAAATTTGCATTTTTCGGAATGGCATGGGCCAAAATTAGTCCGTTATAGTGAGGTCTTTCTGTACGTGGAAAAATAAACTGTATGCAGAACTGAGACATTTTCTCAAAGCAAGAGGAATATAATGCCTTTAAAAATTTGGGTCACTGATTTCGGCCCTGTAAGATTTCGGCCGTACAGTTCTTAATATTATTAAGTTTATAATGGATAGAATCATGTCCGGATTTGCCAAATGAAAGATTACGATCTTTGGAAACTGCATGATAAATATTTCCAACAACTGAGATTCATAACACTTGGTAAAAAATGTGCTGAATGCAAACACACACAATAAACTTTCATGGTTTTTAGTAAACTCTGTGGAGAACTTTTCAGTGTAAATCTCATTTAGAGCATCAGTAATATATTTACGATGAATATAATACTGGTATAATGCTTCATGCATGAGTAATAATCCTGATAGGAATTTTTTAAAGGAAAGTACACTAGCTCTGAGCGGGAAGTAACCCCACACTGTTTAGTGATCCGGCAAACACTGGCAACTTTCAAGAGTTTGTGGGGGCTCTAATTGTCAGTCTCTCTCTCCTTCCAACTCCACACTTAAGTAACTCATTTCCACTGTTCTTAACTATTGACTTGTATCCTTGCAACAGGTTCCAACTGCTGCCTCAAAGATTTTAGTGTCTGGTTAGCTATCCAGGTCTAGGTTTTGCTCCCTTATTACCTTATCACTCCAGAGGAACTATAAACATCGCTGCTAGGAAATCATCTTGGCATTCATTACTGCTTGGACTACTACTCAACCAATAACTATGTCCTCAAGCTATAAGAAACAATGGTATACAGAGCACATACCTTGTTTACCAAGCAACACACATTTAATTCAGATGTTCATCTTATTTTTTCTTACTGTACACTAGACCTTCCATTTGCACTGGTCAAGTGTTCACCTAGGGTTCAATGCATTTCGAATCCACACACTTGGAGGTCTATCATTTGATGAAAAGCCTATTGTTAGCCATCTCTCATCTACCCCCTATTTGGTTAAAGAGCTTCTCTAAAGCAGGGGGAGGGAGGATTTGGACATTTGAGAGGCTTAATATTCAGGTAAGGCCAAAATGACCAAAACTACCTTGCTGATGCATTGTTGGTTATAAAATCAATAAATTTTGTAGTCAAATGCTTTTTGCCATTCAATATGTGCTTTATAAGGGTTAGGTCAGAATTTTCTCCTACTGAGGAAAAGATCTGGTGCTATAAAGGGTTGATATTGATACTGATACAGATTATAAACCCTTCAGTAAGCTTATAAACACACCTGATGGATGAGTTTATGAACATTGCCAAGCAATGGGTGAGGCTCCTTTGAATGCATATCCAGTCCCAAGGTCTTGAGGTATTCCTCCATTGCAACTGTGGAAAAGAATATGTAAGAGAACTTGAAGTGATGGCAAGGTCAGTAGGTCTGAGGATATTATTGTAACCCTAAATGTATACATTATACATCAATTTATAAAGCTTTTACAGAGAAAATGCATATCTCAGAAGCACATCAGACTTAAACTAATGAGACGTGTGACAAGGAACCTCCATTTGTTCTCTACCTCTACTGTTGAGGGAAAACCGTCAGGGGAATGGTCTGTCATCATCCGTGCTACTGTTTGAACATATACTATATTTTGCAAATGTCTGATCATACACTGTACAATCAGCTGTGCTGCTGTTTCACCATCATCATCATCACTATCACCATCATGACATGAATTCTCTCACCCAAGGATGGCTTGAGGAAAGGCTGTAGAATACAGAAACAGGAAAGGAGCAAGTCTGCTACAATGTGGGAGAACTACTAACAGCATGCTCTGTGATATGAGTCAGTCATTCAAACATCTGTAAAGCCCATGGAAACCAGGCACAACCTCGAAGACCTAACCATCTCTACATGTATTTTTTGTATTTTTTTTTACAGATGCATTGCACAGATGAAGTCTATCCAAAAGGAAACCAAACTTTTAAAATCGAGCACCAACTGGCCGGCATAACATGATCATAATAGCTATGCTGTGAAGAGATGACTTCGTGCTTTAGTTTGACCCTAACCACATCACACCAGGTTACTTAGTCATCAAGGTACATATGCTTGACTGACTGTGTGTTTAGTGCATCTGACAATTTGTTGCAAGTTGAACAATTAAGAAAAGGAGTTGGTGCAATGAAGGCCTTGATACAAAACAGAGGTTTGAGTGCTGCAGCTGTGCGAGGCTTGCATGAAAGATTGTTAGTGCCAACTTTAACATGGATGTGAGACTATGGTATGACATGAAAATGAAAAGTCATGAGTAAGAGCAGTGGAGATGGGACTGCTAAGGAATGTATGTGGAGTACAGGGGGTGGACAGGATTCGAAATTATGTGATTCGTGAAAGAAGTGGAGTAAGGAAGTTGGTGGACACCAGAATCGGAGAGTGTACTGAGATGGTATGGTCATGTAGGGAGAATGGATAACAATAGAGTGGTGAAAAGGGTGTATCTGAGTGAATTTGAAGGAGGGAGGAGGCAAGGTGGGCCAAGGAGAAGGTGGAGAGATATTGTGGATGAGTGTGTGAGGAAGAGAGGTTTAAAGTCAGTGAGGCTAGGGAACTCACAAGAGATCGAGCTGGCTAGATGAATGTTGTGAGGAGAAGTGCATGACCAGGGATTCAGCACCCCTTTTTAATGTGGCAGCGTCCGGATTGACTCTATTGGATACGTTTATGCAAAGCTACAGAATGTGGTGAATGTTTTTGGTGCATTCGATGAGCCAGGATTCCATCCATCCATCATCCAATCCTCCACTGCCCCTCGAGAAGCGTAAGAGCCCGGGGCTAGGCAGTTGGTCCTGACATTTAAGATGAGAGTGACTAGCCTCACTCACCCCTGAGTGGCAATACATGAGCAATAAACCCCAACCACCCCTTGGATATGAACCTATACAGGGTCAATCTAATTAGAGCACCTTAATTACCCACTAAACCACCAGGTGCCATAATTTGGTTATATGGTTACCACCCAGCATAGTAAATGGTTTCTTGGTGTACAGGAAACCATTTGGCTTGGCACTCAGTGTATAGTCACCCATAGGCAGAAGGAGGAGGAAAGAATGAAGGAAAAAAAAAAAAGAAGAAGAGGAAGTGTAGAGTCACCTGCAGGCATAAGGAAGAGGAAAGAATGATGGAAAGAAAGACAAAAGAGGACGGAAGGAAAGAAGGAAGGAAGAGAGGAAACGACGGTCATACGAGAGCAGCACTACATCAAGTGAGTGGATGGTGAGCATCCCCACCTACCACTAACAATAACAATAATAATGCTCTATTAATTTCATATGGGCTAGACCAAGGCTCCTATCCTCCTCATGAGGCAACACAGGATTGGATGATGAATGAATGAATGAAAAAATTTCATATGGTAAGTAAGTTTTTCCACTGCTTTATTATGATTGCTTATACAGTATGTTATTGAAGTGAAAGGTATCGGGGGGAGGGGGGTTTTGTGACTGCACTGTTAAGTAGGGCAGGTTAACTCTCAATGTATGGACAATCAGATGTAATGGGCACGATTTTGCCACATTAGTCTGCCAAATTAAGGTTTTGCTGTACTGGTGCCCATTGACTGAAAAGTGGTCAAGGTGGGAAAACTCTGGAAGTATGTTCCATATCCTATTTTTTTATGCAAGTATTAACCCACTAATCTGCAATTTTGACATCAGCAATGCCTCTTACTCAAAGTACCTCCTAAATATGGGGATTCTAGTGTAATTAACATAATCCTGCACACTTCCTGTAACCGGCCACTTCCCTTTCTTATATAACTCTACACTTCATTTTTATGCTTTTCTATCACTATATCAAGATACTAAACTTAAAAAGTTCCAATTCAAGTCCTCCACTCAAAACACATCACATTATGAGCCATCTTTACTCTTCACAACCAAATCACTATACTCATCTGAAAAAAAGATAAAATAATAAAAATAAATAAATAAAAAAACAAAATTTCATTCTAACCTTCATGCATCTTATCCCCAGTCATAAATATGGCTGCAAGGATGGATGTGATGAGACCAATTCGAGCAGCCTGAGCCTCTGTGCCACTGTTACCCTCTCCAGCACTCGTGCTAAGTGTGTTTATCAGGATGTAGCTACTGTTTTGAATCTCCTTGATTTTGTACCCAAACACCTGAAAGACAGGGTCATTGATAACCATTAAATATGAATGCCTCCCCCCCCCCCAAGGGGGGGAAGATCATTATGCAGTACAAGAGTATCCCCTTGTACAATGTACAGCTACTGCAAATTGACTTAGGACCTCCCCCCACAAGGTATTAAAAAACACAGCAATTATAGTATATCACCTTGTTTGTTCATGAAATGTCATTCATTAATATGAAATCTAATGTTCTGCTTGTTTTTCAGGACCAGTTGGATGCATTCTGGCATGGAATCACTTAGATCTCTAAAGTAATCTAAGGACATGTCTTTGCACAAACATTTGTCAGTTCAGCCTTGAGGTTGTCCAGACTGGGTGTCTTCTTCTCTCCCATGATTTTCATCATCTTTGCCCAGCAGTTTTCTGTCGGGTTTAGATCCAGACTGTTGCCAGTCCAGTCGAGAGGACCTCAATCCGATTATCCTGAAGCCATTTTGTCACCTTTCTTGACTTGTGACATGAAGCTGAATCATGCACAAAAAAGTCGCACCCATTAACAGCAAAAAAGTTTAACAAATGATCTTTCAGAACTTGAATGTACCGGCCACCATTCATCATCAAGTTCTTAGGAAGAAAGTAGTGGCCTCCTCTTCCCATTTAACCTGAGAGATACCCCCATACCTTTACTGATTGTGTGGAGCTTAACAGTTGGCACCGTGTAAGCAGGGTCATACAGACTACAGGAGGCAGGACGAACCTTGGCACAACACACCTGGAACACTTGAAATGTGCTTTCATCGGAAAACATAACTTTCCTCCACTCATCCGATGTCCAGTGTGCATACTTCTTGGCAAACTGAATGCGCTGCTTCTTCATGCGATCAGTGAGAAGCGGTGTCTTGGCTGTGGTAGGGCTTAGCAAACTCAGCTCCTTCTGCAAGCGGTGTTGGATAGTTCGAAATGAGACATCTTGTAACAGCTGGGGAGGCATTCTCTTCAATTCTGCTGCTGTCAGTTGAGGATTCTCGATTACTTTCCCCTTCAGAAGTGTATCTGTACCTCTGGAAGTCGTCCTCTTCTTTCCACTGCCATGCTTGTGCTCTGGTTTGACATCAGGTGGCAGGCTGCACGCTGCAGCAAGAATCTTCATGACAGTTGACTTTGTGCGTCCAGTACATTCACAAATTGTGTTGACAGGGACATTATCCTGCCTCCATGCAATGATACAGATCCTCTCATCCCTTGAGCAGCACTTTCCAGGCATGACAACTCGGCTCTAGGAAAATAACAGGGCAAACAGTAATGCATACGAAAAAAGAGGGAGGTGCAAGCTCGAAGCGACGGGAACACATACTCCCACTCTAGCTTCAGGGCAAGAACTGACATGCTGAGTGTTTCACCACCTCCTGCAAACACCAGAGGAGCTACCAGTTACTTCTTCCCAAAAAATTCACATGGTAGAGATGGAAACACAAAGCAAAGACAGACAACTCTCCCATAGCAATTCTGTGAGTAGGTTCTAAGTCAATTTGCAGTGGGTGTATGTGGCCAAATGACAATTTGTTCAACAGCCTTGACTGCAGTATGAGTGATCACTTCAAAACCAAAGACACTGTTTCTAAGCTGAATATTATTATCTAGCATCTGTATGCACACATGGTAATTAAAATATGTCCTTGGGCTGTGGGAGTGAATGATGACTGCATATAAACCCTCCAACTCAAGGATGTCTTTCCTGAGCTGTGTGACATCTGATGTTTGCCTGAGTAAGATGAGATGCTAATAAGTTTAAAAGTAGTTGCTACACATACGAATTTCTTGGCTGAAAGAATGAAACACCTACTAAAGATGGTGAGCTTGAATGGACACTTGTGAAGTGAACTCTCATACAGGAGGAGGGTTTTACAACTAGGAAGCAATATACAGTACTTCTAGGAAAAGGATACAGAAGCAACAGGACGTGACCACATGTCAGCTCAGAGCCTTATAAAGCTTGGCAGACCTGAAAGGCAGTGTACAGTGTGAGAGGTACAAAGAACAATAAAAGACAAAGGTTGTAAATGTGTTCAAGAAAGATCTGATGTTAATTAAATGAATGGGAGAGTATGATAAATGTAGCATCAGGGTTGACTGGTTATAAAAGGAGAAAAGATGACAGACTGTTGTTGAACGATGAATAAAGAATGAAGAAATACATTTATGTGATGAAGTACATTACTATGTAGAGGGGAACAATTATTATACCCGAGTTCCAATCCTCCAGGACTTCACCTTCCTCCCAGGCCAATCTGCACATCTTCCAGATCCATTCTACTACTATCTCTCCCCCTTGCCTCAGCATTTCATCACAAACCCCATCAATTCCTGGGGCTTTCCTCATTTTGACTTTCTTCACTGCTTCCACATCTTTCATCCTACTGATTTTTTCCTCTCTTCTCACATCCCTGCTTCTCCCAGCCATTTCCCAGCCACTTATATTCGCATAACTTTCATTTTCTAGGTTCAACAATTCCTTAAAGTGTTCTCTCTATCTGCTCACATGGCCAAACCACCTCAATATATTTCTCCTAATGCTTTCTATCATATCTACGTCCATACCACAATGCCTATTCACTTCCTCATTTGTCAGTCTGTCTCTCCATGTAACTCCACATGCTCCTCTCAAATAACTCATTTCCATTATTCTCACTCTTGACTTGTGTCTTTCCAACAAGGTTCAAGATTCGCTTCCAAACGTTAAAGTTGGTATCACAATACCATCATGCAACAACTTTTTTACATCCATGCTCATTTCCCTATTTCTTATCACTGCTTTCAATGAACCAGCAACCGTTCTTCCCTGTTGTACTCTTTTAAGCACTTCATCCCCCAGACTTCCATCCTTACTCACCACACTACCCAAGTACTTAAATGCACTCACATTTTCCATTTCATCATCATCCAACCTAACTCTACATTCAGTGACTCAATTTCTCTTGAAGACCATAACTTTACTCTTCCCTACATTCACCTTCAGATTCCATTTCTTACGAACTTTCCCCAAGTCTTGCAGTTCCTCTTCGTCTTCGCCTAACAATGCAGTATCATCTGCATACAACAGAACAAGAAGTTTCCAAATGCTGCCCTCTCTCATTAGGGCCATGCCAACATCCACTGCCCTACCTTGTACCTCTTTTGTAACTCCATCCACGTACAGATTGAACAACAATGGAGACATGACACATCCGTTTCATTCCAACATTCAGACTGAAAAACTCACTCATTTCATCATCTACATGCACTGCAGCCTTAGCACCCTCATAGAGACATGACACATCCCTGTTTCATTCCAACATTCAGACTGAAAAATTCACTCACTTCACCATCCACATGCACTGCAGCCTTAGCACCCTCATACATACTCTTCATGGCATTCAACAACTTCCCATTTGCTCCATATTATTCTTAATATATTCCACATTTCTTGTATCTCCACTCTGTCATATGCTTTCTCCAAATCCCATCTCTACAAACTTTTCCTCTAAAGACCTAAGGATGAATACATGATCTACACAACCTGTTCCTTTCCTAAAACCTCCCTATTCTTCTCCAACCAATTCCTTGGTTATTTCCCTAACTCTGTCAATAAGTATCCTACCATATACTTTTCTTATTACACTAAGAAGCCAAATGCCCCTACGATTATCACACACTTTTTATTCCCCTTCTCCTTTGTACAGGGGAATAATTACAGCTGACTCTCACGCCCGTAGTCTTGAAACTGAGTGCAGGGGTTACCCTTCCCGCACCCCACTCGAGGTGGAAGCTCACACCTTCAACGTCAGTGGTAATCTTGAAAGCGGGAGACCGCACCCCTTCGTGTGGGTAGGCGCGGCAAAGAGTTGGTAACACTGATTAATTTTAAAATTCAAAAGCTTAAAATAAAAACAATACATATGACAGTTTCTATGATTCACACACAATATAATCTATTAATGATTGCAGGTCTTACCTCTTCACTTATTAAAGACTGACATTTGTTCTTAAATACTCTGTATAGGAGTATGCATACAGGATTTGGAGATCCTGTGCTGCAGCATAAATTCGGTGTCAGACATAGCTTCAAAGGAGCCCATGTGGTCAATAATAACCCTACGAATACGCCTTGGCTGGTCATACCGATTTTGACTATATTTCTGCCCCAAATGCTTGATTTTGCCATTCTTCTCACCCAGAACCCCGAAATCCCACCCCCAAGACACGGGGGTGGGGGGGTAATTTGAAAACCAATCATGAACACCGAAAATAAAAGCCAAATTCGTTCAGATCACACCAAAATACACCAGAGAAATATATTGCCAAACCAAAACAAAACAGTGCGGCCTTATAAAAGTTCACCAAACGCAAACATGAGACTTTGTAATTCAAACCAACTGGCTGTGCACTAGTCGTCTGTTTAGGTAGTACTCGACCATTCTTTACTGCAGGAATTATTTCACGTACTAATCAAACTAATTATAAAAGTATCATACTGTGACTCTCGTATTCTTGTAGTAGTAGTTAAAGATGAATACAGGGAGTTGATCTTAATTTATTATCTTCAGAGAAAATCTAAGTTGAGCAGGGTATGTCTTACAGAGACTTAATATACTAAGTAAGTCTAGTTGGACCCCTCTTCTTGTTCACTCTCTCCACTACCTGTCGGTTCTATAGCTAACCTCCTTCTGAGCTCTGCTTCCTAAATTCTGGTGTAGCAGGGGTCGTGTCATGTGTGTTACACTGTTGTTGGAATGTTCTAGAAGCAAGTGTGTGAGTATGTGTGTGTATGGTCACTAGGCGCTGCCATGTGCCTATAAAATATTCCTTGAGTTTGAGTGTGTAAGCATGTTTAGCATTGCTCGATTCTCGCAGACACAATACCTCTGACTTCCTCCTTCTATCTGTCTGTCTGTCTATCTATCTATCTATCTATCTATTATGTTTTCTATAATTAATTGTATTTATAATATGGAGTCCTAACAATACACCATATCTGATAAACAGCTTGGTAGAAATATTGAGAAATAAAATGGAAGTGGATACAGTATCTCATCTTCGTTTTCGTCTCGTTGTAAATTAACCATCCCTGGAGAAGCGGTGAAGTCTTTTAAAATCATAAAAATATTAAATGCTTATTTTTTCTTTACACGATGTTTTTATCATTAAATTAAAATCCCTATCACACACACCATAGGGTCCTTCAAATTCTACATAGTTTTTTTTGCACAAGTTTGCAATAATATGAAGGGGCATGCGAAGGGGTGCAACGAGACCCCTCGCGGATTCCAGTACTACGCTGTGGTAATCCTCTCCCGTTCAACGGGGAATGCTCTCCCTTTCGTGCTTTAAGACTACCAAAAGATGCGGATACGGCAAGGTGAACGCTTTCCCACAGTTTAAGACTATGGCCGTCAATCCTCCAGGACTCTACCTTCCTCCCAGGCCAATCTGCACATCTTCAATATCCATCCTACTACCACCTTTCCTCCATGCTTCGGCATTTCACCACACACTCCATCATTTTGGGTGCGTTCCTCATTTTGACTTTCTTCATTGCTTCCACTACTTACATCCTACTGATCTCTCCTCCCTTCTCACCTCCCTCCTTCTCCCAGCCATTCCCCAGCCATTTACACTTGCATTACTTTCATTCTCAATGTTTAACAATTCCTTAAAGTGTTCTCTTCATCTGCTCACGTCTCCCTTCTTGACTACCAATCTACCATTTTTAGCTTTCCCCTACAACAATTCCTTAAAGTGTTCTCTTCATCTGCTCACGTCTCCCTTCTTGACTACCAATCTACCATTTTTAGCTTTCCCCTACGAACTTCTTTATCACCCTGTCTAACTCTCTTTACCTCCTTCCTGAACATTTTCTTACATTCCCTCTATTTCATACTCCAATTCCTTCCAAATTCTTCATCCACTCTCTTCTTACTCTCTCTTACTAATATTTTCACCCCTTTCTTCTTTCCTCAACATATCACTCTCTCTTCTCTCTCTCAACTTCCTCCATGCCTCTGCTTCCCATTCACTCACTACATGCATTCTTCTTTTGTGCCACAGCTTGTCTCACCTCTTCATTCCACCATGCTGTTCCCTGCATCTCTTCGTCTTTTCACCCCACCTCGCATGCTGCACAAATTTCTTCTGTAAATATCTTGCACAGACCTTGCACCTCCCTCATCTACTCCAATTTATATTTACCCAATCACTCCTCTACTTACCTCTTGTATTATGCCTTTTTTTCATCCACCTGCAACCTTTCTACTCTCCCTGTTTGAAGTACTTCCTCCTGTTCTTCCCATCCTATTCATCAAACGCATTTGTACCTTGACTTCCACCACCACCAAGTGGTGGTTGTAGTCCACTCTCCCAACCTCTGTATGCTCTTGCATCCATTAGATACCTTCTCATTCTCTCATTCACAAACACATAATCAATCACTGCCTTTCGTTCAATAAGTTCACCATCCACCCTTCTCATTCTCTCATTCACCCATACATAATCACTGCCTTCCATTCATTCAGTTCACCACCCACCCTTCTCATCACCTGCCACATACATCTGTGGACCATTCTGTGCCTAAAGGATATTGGCTATCACCAACCCCCTCCCTGCATGAATGTCCACTAGAGTACTGCCATTATCATCCACTTCTGCAGGCACACCCCACTCACCAACTACTCCATCCACCTTCACATTCCCTACTTTTCCATTCATATCTCCAATCAAAAACACTCTCTCATTCCTCTTAAATTTTTCCACGCACATTTCCACCTTTGGCAAGAACTCTTTTTTCACTCTGCTTGCACAGTCTTTCGTTGGAGCATAAACACACACAGTTGCCCACGTTTGTATTTCTACTTTCAATCTTACCTGTGCAATCCTTGAACCAACTGATCCATACTCGCTTATAATCTCCTTGCATCTCTTGCACACAATACATACACCCTCTTTTGCCCCTTCATCCTCACCTACTCCCACACATATATCCCACTGATACTCCCACTCTCTCACATTCACTAGATCAAAAATAAAGCACACAAATAAGTCATCAAAAAAGTCCCTGAAAAGATCAAGGGTACAGTTGGTAAAGACAGGTCTAATACTACATGGAAGAGTGTATTGGCACTATTATATAGTGACAGAGAAAAAAAGAAGAGTGCTTGAGGGAGTGAGAGAATTATATGAAGATAATGTAGCTTGGAGGCAGTTCTGCCAAAGGCATCCCTTGACAGGAGGGTTCCAGGAGAAGGCAAGAAAAATCAGATGGTGATGATCAAAGGTGTCTCTGCTGATGACAGTCCTGTTACTGTCTGTAATGTCATGTATGGTCCTCACGTCAAACTGAAGATTACAAAGATGAAAATAATGACAATACAACTTACCTTCTCCATGATGTCATTTGCCTCTCTCATAACAGCATTAAAATGGCGGGCACGATCTTTCAACACCAGTTTCCTTATGTCCGACCGCTTGGCAGGAATCTGTTAAGGAGGTCAACATCATTGTAGAGCCAAGTACATATCTTATAAGAAATCAAAACAATCCATTGTTAGTAAAAGCATAACATATACCTAATTTTACTAAATATTATATTAAACAGCCCCGTCAACTCTCTAGGTTCACAAGTCTTTTTATCCTGTCCATTTCACTGGCAGCAATTTGGGACTCAAATTTCAAAATGGTTAAAATGGAAACATTTCCATGGCAAAATGTAGACACTCTTTAAGGATATGATACTACAGTTCAGAATGGAACAAAGTCAACCAACTTGGCATAAACAAACTCCACTGCTGAAGTCTGTACAGCAGTCATCAAGTCTCATGCTTGTTTGCTTGAAGGAGGGTAGAGGGCTTCACCTCCAGCTCTACCATCCCCTCTACCACCACACTTAGCACAGTATATAATCCTCACTATCTCTGTTATGTAAATAATCATAATCACTTCATTGTGCTTTTCCTCTGTAAAAAAGTATAATCAATTTATTTTTACCCAGTTTTTCAGTGATGGTCTAAGAGAATAAGCTCCCTCTTCCTTCCCAAGTTGCACTGAGTGAGACCACAGAAAGAGATACTGGTGCTAATCCTTCCAAAAGGAATTCCGACAGCATATATGCCATAAGTAAGGCTTAGATCCTAAAGAGTAAAACCAATGTGAAAGAAGGAACTACTGCAGTCAATGATGACTTCTGGGGATGGTTATCTGAGTAGCTCAATGCTACTTCCTTTAAATCTCCAAAATTCGCTAATAAGTCAAAAAATGACTTTTTGGTCTTGCAAACAGCTGCTTCTTCTATTGTAGAACTAGCAATGCCTGCATCCTGGCTCCATCAATAAGCTTTCATACAGCAATTTTTACACTCTCTGAAGTCACCAAACTAACCTTCTTACACTCTGACACAAGAAGGAAGTTGCAGATACTGCCAGCCAGTTTGGCAGATTCCTGGGGCATGAGCTGTGACCCTTGGGATTGTGTTGGTGGCTTGTAGTCATCATCTCCATCATCACTACTCACCTGTAACAAAATAACATTAATCATTGTACTTCTTTATTTGGGGATACGATTGCAGGGACCTTTAGAATAGAGGACTGAGAAGTGAAATGATGCAAGATCATGACATAAGGTGTACTGGTACCCCAAAAAAGGAAGTATTTTACCCAGTACTGTACTTCAATTACAGCACATCCTATACTGTACTTTTGAAACCTAAGACATAACATTTACACTGCACAGTACTGTAGTGTACTCTTATAAACTACCATAAGCATACCCTAAAGAACATGACCAAAACATAAGTACGGTACCACATTTTCCCCACACCTGATTATGGCGAGGTGCTAGTGGCCACACAGGAACATTGGTTTATTGTATGGGATAGCTCTTAAGGGGTGGTTGTTTGCCTGTGGTTGACAGGCCTCTTCAGACATACAAACACTAGGGTTGATCAACAACTGTACACCATATATCTATATCTATCTATCTATCTATCTATCTATATATATATACAGTAATCCCCATACTTTCCAGACGCCCACTTTCCGGACACCCCACTTACCAGACATTGTGGGCCTGGACCTTCAGAACCCAAAAATGGCCAAAAAAAAAAAAAAAAAAAAATCCCCCCCCCATCCGAATTTTTTCCCACCCATAATCTGAAAGTGCCGCACAGCACCGAACAGCTGGTTTACACCACGGCCCCTTCACCCCTTCCTTCCTCCCCCCTTCCCCCTCCGCTGTCAGAGTTGCCATTTGGTGTTTTTCATTACCAAATGTGGGCCAATTTGGTAATGATAAATTCGTTTGGTAATGAATCAGAATAATGCATTTCCAAACGGATTTTTCACAAATATGAGGATACACAGGATGGAGATGATGGATTGTTTGCTCTCTCTGATTAATCTGCTAGCCAACATAGCATGAAAATAATCAACATGCTGTTAATTATGAGAAGAGTAATTACATGTATTTCCACTTGTATATATAATTAGTGAAGAATAAATGCTAGCTTTAAGAATTTGATATCGAAAAGTTAAATTTGGTATTGAATATTGAGGAGTTTGGTAATGTGGCCATTGCGATCTGGCAACTCTGTTTCCCCGTCACCAACACCCAAACAGTTATTGCCTAACTTCAATGGCGAGTAGATGCCTATCGCAATGGAAACCACACGTGCTCATTTTTGTGAATAAACAGTGAATAAACTGCAATACCTTGCCACTAGACCACATGGGAATTTATAGTGTTGTGCAGTGTTACGAAATTAGAATTTAGAGTGCAAAGGATTGACTGTGGAGTGCAAATTGGCGGTTGAAACTGGCGGTTTAAACTGGAGTGGTGCAGGTAAGAACAATGTGCAGTGTTAAACAATTATAACTCACAGTGCAAAGAACTAAGTGCAGCAAAACACTGGATTAGTGTACGTGCTTCAAGAGCATTTTCACCACTGCCAAAACCTTAGAAAAGCCAGCCACATATGTGCTGTAAGTATCCTGGCTGAGGTAGTCACTTCTAATTCCTCATTCTTTGGTTCCTTTTATTTCATGCTTTATGTCCATTATTGGTGTGAACAGGGTCTTAAATAGGTTTAAATAGGTGCTATGCATGTCTGGTAGGGAAATATTTAGGTGGCTTTCAAAGTTAGGCTGGGTTAGGGTCCTTAAGTACCAGTCCAGCAGCTAAGGGCCCACTTTCCGGATGGGACCGCTTTCCGGATATGCCTTTGGCTCTATTACATCAGATAGTAGAGAGATTACTGTATATATACATATATATACAGTATATATATATATATATATATATATATATATATATATATACACAATATACTGTATATACATATGTAGGTAAATAGGACCCATTATACGACCACTCAATATATGAGAAACCAACAATATGACCTGAGTAAATCAGGGCCTATTTTCAATAAACGATCTCAAAAATTCAATAATACGACATTGAGTCTGAGGTGAGGTGGGAGGATTCTAACTCAATCATCCCAGCACACGCAGTCACTGCCGTTTTCTCTCAAACCTTGGAGAGAAAAAGCAGGATTGCTCAGCTGGTGACCGCCAGCTTCCCACCTCCAACACAACATTATCACCTATAGATGGGTGTTATGCATGTTTTATGTGTTTAATTAAATGTGCAGTCATGTTATCTGCATACTATTTACTCTTTCAGATTGCTTTCTTGGCAGTTCAGCAATAAAAATATGTCTGCTGTGTTTGGTATCGTATATTCTAGCTTGAAAACTTACTTTTGATGGGGTCCTGGAACCCAACCAATATTTGACCATTGGTTATGCATTTCGTTATACAAGAATTCATTATACGACTATGCCAAATGGAACCTACCTGCTTGTATCTTCGGGACCTCCCTGTATGTGTGTGTGTATATATATATATATATATATATATACAGTATATATATATACTGTATATACAGGTACATACACATACAGGTATACCTATATCACCCTTGAAGACTTACCTCTACATATTGCCGAGGCATTCTCAACAAGTATGAGGGAAGAAGACGGCCAGTAAAGATACTGTACTACGACCAGTACTTTACTGCAAAATATCACGTTTCTGAAAAGAAACAGAATTAAGTAGCATAGTCATGTAATATTATTATGTACTGTATAAAGTGTGTTTTGCAGAATCTCAGTACAGGATGCAGCTCTGACTGAAACATATCTGAACAGAGGACCAAATTGAATTTCTCGCCCTTTTTTCATTGATGATAATTACTGTTTAAGTGGAGTAGATTTTGACCTAGAAATTTTTATATCCATATTTCAGCATGCCCTCCTCCATCTGATACCCATATACTGTACAGCATTTAGTCTTTCTATAAAACACACCTTTTTTCTGACTAGCTGAAATACCTTTATTTCAGACAGCTGTAATGGAAAACTGATTTATCTATCTGTAAATCTATACAGTAATCCCTCCACTATCCGATGTAATAGAGCCAAAGGCATGTCCGGAAAGTGGGACCCTGCCTGCTGGACTGGTACTTAGGGACCCTAACCCAGCCTAACTTTGAAAGCCACCTGAATAACTCCCTACTGGACATGCATAACGCCTATTTAAGACCCTATTCACACCAATAATGGACATAAAGCATGAAATAAGTGAAAAGGAACCAAAGAATGAGGAATTACTGTAGAAGTGACTGTACCTCTGCCAGGGTACTTACAGCACATTTGTAAGGTTTTGGCAGTGGTGACAATGCTCTTGAAGCACGTACAGTAATCCAGTTTATGTTGCACTTACAGTAATTCTTTGCACTGTAAGTTATAACTGTTTCACTGCACATTGTTAACTGCATCAGGCCAGTTTCAACCGCCAGGTTTGCACTCCATAGTTAATCCTTTGCACTCTAAATTCCTAATTTCTTAACACTGCACAACACTGTAAATTTCCGTGTGGTCTAGTGGCGAAGTATTGCAGTTTATTCACTGTTTATTCACAAAAAAATGAGCACGTGTGGCTTCCATTATGAAAAGCTACCACTCGCGATCGA
Organism: Coenobita brevimanus; assembly: GCF_032717465.1. NCBI lineage: Eukaryota > Metazoa > Arthropoda > Malacostraca > Decapoda > Coenobitidae > Coenobita > Coenobita brevimanus. The sequence goes on along the minus strand of NC_136967.1, from coordinate 60,350,802 downwards.
AGTTAGGCAATAACTGTTTGGGTGTTGGTGAGGGGGAAACAGAGTTGCCAGATCGCAATGGCCACATTACCAAACTCCTCAATTTTCATTACCAAATTTAACTCTTCATTACCAAATTCGTAAAGCTAGCATTTATTCTTCACTAATTATATATACAAGTGGAAATACATGTAATCACTCTTCTTGTAATTAACAGCATGTTGATTATTTTCACGCTATGTACGTTAGCAGACTAATCAGAGAGAGCAAACAATCCACCATCTCCATCCTGTGTATCCTCATACATGTGAAAAATCCGTTTGGTAATGCATTACTCTGATTAATTACGGTACCAAACGAATATTTCACGATCAAATTGGCTCACATTTGGTAATGAAAAATACCAAATGGCAACCCTGACAAGGGAGGGGGGAGGGGAGAGGAAGGAAGAGGTGAGGATTCGTGGTGTGACAGCTGTTCAGCGCCGCACAGCAATTTCAATCATGGGTGGGAAAAAATTCAGATATTGGGGGGATTTTTTCTTTCTTTTTTTTTTTTGGCCATTTTTGGGTTCCGAAAGTCCAGGCCCACAATATCCAGTAAGTGGGGAAGCCCGGAAAGTGGGCATCCGGAAAGTACAGGGATTACTGTACACAATTATTTCATCACATTCTCTATGAGCCTATAAGGCCAAAAAGTCAATTGGAGAAACTTTAAAAGCTGATGCTTTTTATCCAAGGCATATGACAGCTGCTTTCACTAAACTACACATAACAGGTTAGCCTACCAACAGTAGCTATGCAAAATATTTTTAAGAATACGAGGTCTGTTCAGAAAATATCCGATCTTAGGCTTTAAAAAAAATAAATAGCTAACCTGCTGAGCTAGGACATTAATCCCCTTCAAAGTGGGCCTCTTCTGACCTGACACACATAACCTAGTGTTCTTTCCACGGCCTGAAACATTTTTCAGTGTCGGTTTTTGGTTTCTCCTGCCGGTGCTTCGTCGCATTCGTCATGATCTCTTCTTTCGTCTCAAAGCAGGAACCCTTCTGTGGAGTTCTGAGCTTGGGGAATTACCAAAAGTCACACAGAGCCATGTCTGGTGAGTAGGGAGCCTGCCAGGCCTGCTAAATGTTGTGCTTGGCCAAAAATTCCTCCATCAGTGGAGAATGGGCAGGGGTGTTGTTGTGATGCCGCTTCCAACTTCCCGCTTTCCTAAAGTCTGGTCTCTTCTGTCGAACTGCATCATGAAGATGATGGATAACATCGAGGTAGTAATGTTTGTTGACAGTCTGACATTCTGGTGTGTATTCTTGATGCACGAGACCACATTATAAAAAAACTTAACACGCATATCACTTTGCTGTGGAGCAGTTGTGCTTTTTTTTTTTACTTTTTTGGTGAAGGCAACCCTGCATGCTTCCAATGGGATGACTGTGCTTTGGTTTCTGGGTTGTACCTGTATACCAGAACTCCCACTTTTGGAGGAAATTTCACCAGACTAGAGAATTTGAATGGTTTTAGTGACAAATCTAGGGAAGTGGAAATATTTTGGGAAATCTAGGGAAATCTTGGATCAGAATCAGGAAAATGTCCAAATTTCTGGAATGGGACACCACTGCCATCAAAAGTGGTAATCGAGTACAGTAGTTAAACCCTTTTAGTACCTGTAGTTTTATATCTGCCAAGTATAATCGTCTAGGGTTACTCAAATAATATAACAAATGTTGTACTGTCATTAGCCCTGTCAGAGGGTTAATCTACTTGTAAACCTGTTCTGTGATGGATAACGTTTAGTGGAAATAAGGTCACAATGAAGGAGTGAAGGAAGAAGTGAAGGAACGTTGTGGGGTACATGTGGATGTGGTTGAGAAGATTAGGAGAAATACACTGAGGTGGTTTGGATATGTGGAGAGAATGGAGAATGAAAGACTGACTAAGAGGGTGTATGTAGGTGAGGTGGAGGGAGGGAGAGGGAGGGGTAGACCGAGGATGAGGTGGAGGGATGGAGTTGAGAGGTATATGAGGGAGGGGGGGGTGAGTTGGGGGGAGGGTAGTCAGATGGTGGGTGACAGAGTGACTTGGAGGCGTTTTGTCTGCGGCCACCCTTTGCAGGATTAGGGCGTCGGGCTATAGATAGATAGATAGATATTTCTTTTTACCAAGGCATAATACCAAACATTTCAGTGGAATTCTAACTTCTAAGTAGTGCGTAATTATATTATGCTTGTATATGTCTCAACTCTTTTTCAGTTAAGACATGAATGCTTACTCCAGTTTCCAAATAGGCAACTTTTTTTTTTTTTTCCTGTGTATATATCGTCCATGTGTATTTCTACAAAATATATGTGATTTTGATTGAAGATATGTACTATTTTTTCATCAACAGAATAACAAGGTTATGAAAAGCATGTATTCATGGTTCTACTTCATTGTATGCTACTGTCTTTAGTTTTCCTTTTTTTTTTTTTCCCCTAAGATGAGTAAATATCAGTTTTATGTACCTTTATGGACGAATGAAAGTTATGCTATATTATTTTTGAGGTATTGTCTATCTATCTATCTATCTGTATACTGTACCTAGGCTGCTTTACCCAAGGAAAGGGAGGTAGCCGAGACAGGACGTCACACTCCCCATTACTCATCCATTCAAACACATTCATTTGCATCTTAGCCCCAAAGGGGAGAAGGAACAGATCCTCACTGCATCACACCACACAAGGGTCAACTGCGCAGTGCAATCGTGACATCCGCAGCAGGGCCCGACAGTAGAGCTGGTTTACCCCTGCCACATCATAACAGACCCATCCCCTTACCTGCACCTGACCTGACTAGCTGATCAGACCAAATGTGGGAGAATATCCCCTCAGGGCTGTGTCATCATTTATTCATTCACAATTTCTCTCCATTTATTTCTGTCACGCACAGCCACTCTTCCTTGCTCAACAGACATCCCTCTCGCATCCAGCGCTCTCTTCACACTGTCCATTCATCCTATTCGTAGTCTCCCTCTCAGCCTTACGCCTCAGATCTAGTTACCTTTTTCACCAATCGCTCATTATCCATTCTCTCCATATGCCCAAACCGTCGCAACACCCTCTGCTCAACTCTACCAGCCATCTCCTGAACAACTCCAGTTCTCCTTCGCACTTCATCATTTCGCACTCGATCCATACGCATCACTTCACACATACTCCTCAGACACCTCATCTCCATTACATTCAAACTTTTCCTCTCTGCTACACCCATATTCCATGTTTCAGCCCCATATAATACAGTTGGTACCACAACACCCTCATACAGCCTTCTCTTTACATCCATTCTAAGTGAACGACATCTAAACACTTCTTCATTCCTCCCAGCACCTTACCTACTTCATTCATTCTAAACTTCACTTCTGCATCTAATCTTCCATCCACAGCAACATGTGACCCTCTATATTTAAAACACTCTATCTCCTCAAGCAACTCACCATTCAAAACTATATTCATCCCCCTACCATCTACCATCCTCGTACACTTCATCACTTTACTCTTATTCTCATTTACTTTCAATTTCCTCCTCTCACACACCCTTCCAAACTCCTCTGCCAACTGTCTCAATCTCTCCTCTGAATCAGCCACCAATGCAGTATCATCTGCAAACAGCAGCTGCTTCAGATTCCACTCTCCACCATCAACATTCACCAGACTCTGACCTCCACCTCAAACTCTTGCATTCACCTCCCTTACAACACCATCCATATAAATATTAAACAACCAAGGCGACATCACACATCCCTGTCGCAGCCCCACTCTCACGGGAAACCAATCACTCACAGCATTACCCACTCTTACACACGCTCTACTATTTACATAAAAACTTTTCATCCCTTTTAGTAACCTACCATCAAGTCCATACAATCTTAAAACAGTCCACAAAGCCTCCCTATCAATTCTTTCGTAAGCTTTCTCTAAATCCACGAATGCCCAAAACACATCCTTGCCTTTCGCTAAATACTTTTCACACACTTGTCTCACAGCAAACACCTGATCCACACATCCCCTCCCTCTCCTAAAGCCACACTGCTCATCACCAATCACTCCCTCTGTACCCTTTCTAACTCTCATAATTAACACTCTACCATACACCTTACCTACAACACTCAACAGACTTATACCCCTAAAGCTAGTACATTCATACTTATCACCCTTGCCTTTATACAACAGGACCACACAAGTGCTTGCCCAGTCAATTGGCACCATACCTTCCACAATGCACACATTCAACAATCTTACTAACCAGTCAACAATAGTCACTCCACCACCCTTCAGGCATTCCACAGTACACCCATCCATACTTGCAGCTTTCCCTGTTTTCATCTCCTTTACTGCCTTCTCCACTTCCTCCTTCATGATCAAAGAATCATTCAACTCTCCCAACACATTTATTCCTTGCACCCTTCAATCTGCCACAATCTCAGCCACTCTTTCCTCCTTTACAATTAACAATCTTTCAAAATACTCTGCTCATCTCTTCCTTACTGCATCCATCTCAATTAACATCCTTCCATCCTCTGCTTTAACTCTCTCTTCCTTCCCAGACTCTCCCTTTCACACCCTTCCAGAACATTTTCTTATTCTGTTGAAAATTCTCAGTCAGTCACCTACCCCACCTTTCATCTGCTGCCACTTTAGCAACACGCACAGCCCTTCTCGCCCTGTTCCTCTTTTCCTTATACCTCTCACATGACACCTCATCCTTCCTCTGCAGCCACACTTCATATGCATGTCTCTTCTCAGCCACAGCCATACTTACTTCCTCACACCACCATTCACTTCCCTTTCTTACGCCACCACCCACACGTCTCACACCGCACACTTCTTCTGCATGTCCCACCACAGCACTCTTAAACAACTGCCATTCCTCCTCCACACTGTCATTTTCCTGATCTTTCACTGCGTTCCACTCATCTTCCAATTTCTCCTGATACTCTATCATTCTCTCTCTTTTATCCAACTCAATCACTTTCAAAACCTCCCTGCCACACCTAACCCTCCTAGCTCTCACCCATCCCCTATCTACTCTTAACTTTCCCTCCACCAGGTAGTGGTCAGATATACCTCCACCATCCCCTCTCAGAACTCTCACATCCAACAATCTTCCTATTACATTCCTAGACACAACCACATGGTCCATCAATGCTTTATCCACAACCATTCCACCCTCCGGTCTCACCCATGCATACTTATAAATATCTTTCTTCTCGAACAGCGTATTTCCAATCATCATCTCTCGCTCAACACTGACTTCACCTCTCTCGAAGACCACAACTTTACTCTTCCCTACATTCACCTTTAAATTCCGTTTCTTACACACACTCCCAAACTCATCCACCAAGCCTTGCAGCTCCCCTTCATCTTCACTTAAAAACACAGTATCATCTGCAAACAACAGTACAAGGAGTTTCCAAACATGCCCTCTCTCATTAGGGCCACTCCAACATCCAGTTGCCCTATTTTGTAACTCTTTTATAACCCCATCGATATACAGATTGAACAACCATGGAGACATGACACATTCCTGTTTCAACCCAACCCTCAAATAGAAAAATTCACCCAGTTCACTTTCCACACGCACTGCAGCCTAAGCACTCTCATACATAATCTTCTCAGCATTCAACAACTTCCCACGTACTCCATATATTGAAAACTTTCCACAATCCTTGTCTATTCACCCTGTCATATGCTTTCTCCAAATCCATGAAGGTCGCATTCAACTTCTTTCCCTTCTCTAGACCCTTTTCCACTAAAAATCTAAGAATGAATATTTGATCTACACAACCTCTTCCCTTCCTACAGCCTCCCTGTTCTTTTCCAACTAATTCCTCTGTTATTTCCCTAACCATCTGCCACTATTTGCATATAAAATTGACAATGTTTTATTATTAATATTCAAAAACTACATATTTCAGCAACTTTTAGAACCAATCACTGTGACCATTACATTACAGCATACTGATGATAAACTAGAATTGTAAATTATGTGCATACGGTCTCCTAGATTTTCACCAGATTTGGCTCCCGAAATTCTGTGGTTGGATGAATGAAATCAATGAAAAATTACCCTTGGAATCAGTAATTGTGGTTGTATGAGGATTGTATCTCTTTCTTTAAACCCTACATTCCTAGCAGCACTTATAAAAACCTATAAGATGCTCTCTTAAATTCTGTTCCATATTTTACCAATATGAAGCATTACTATCATACCGAAACTTGCAATAAGACACACACACCAAGGCCCTGAACCCAATATAAGCCACGTTAAACAATGCATGGTATTTCATTCAGCTAAAATGAACAGACCACTTACGGTATCCAAATGGATGTTCAAAGTATCACCCAACTCCTATATCAGTGCAATATACGAACTTATCTACGGTAATCGCCGACTGCTGCAAATGCCAATGTTTACTAAGGCCCGCGGAAACGGAGAGGCAATGAGGGTATGATCATACGAGAGTATAGAAGTAAGGATTATTTGACACTGGACTCTATTATCATTATACTCAGACCATATATTTGTGTTATTTTTGTTCATTCCATCAGTAAAAGGTGCTATTATTAACTCTTTAATTTTGTAATAACTGAGCTGCGATGGAACCTTGCGTCGTCTGCTTCTCCTTCTTATTCTCGGATTGGCCTGTCCAAGGCCGAGGCCATGGGTCTGTCTGTAAACTCCTCCATGTCTTGGTATCATCTACCTTTATAGTGAAAATACTATGGAAAGGTGCTGTTATAAACTCTAATAACGGAGAGCTGCGATGGCACCTTAAGTCTACGTCTGCTTCTCGGATTGGTCTGTCCACACATATACGGTACCTTAAATATCCATTTACATCTTTCAACGAATTCTATAGCTAATAATTATTACAGAGCGTGATTTTATGCCCACTGATTGTATAGAAGAGTGTTTTTTGAGGGAAGTGTGGGGCAAAATCCATACCCCCGTTTGTTAAGTTTATAACCTGTGACTGTGTGACGTATATTACACCACAAAGTTATATTCATGGTGTACCTTGCATTTCACCTAAACACGTGGTTTCCTTCCCGCGTGGCCCCTCGTGGTTTTTCCCCACTTTGTTTTTAGCGTGGTTACTCGTGCCGCTACCAATAGGCCTATAAAAATAGTATTCAATTTCCCATCCCTCCTAACCTGTACTAGTGCCGCTACCAATAATATTCGATCTCTCATTCCTACTCGTCGGTATGTGGTGCCTAAACCAACCAAATTTGCCCATTCAGACGACCTAGGCGTACCTGTGCTCCGCCTACCTCATTAAGGGGTTTAACACCAAGCGGGCGGGAAACAGGACGTGTGTGCTGGGCAATCCCCAGGTCCTGTCCTCCCCACTTACTATGTTTTAACCAGCCTATACCCCACTGACCGGGCTAATGTATGGCCCGGCCTGCACTATATGTGCAAGAAATCTTCGAACGAACGAACTAGCCCGCGCCCCTTTTTCTTCTCTTGACTTCACCTGGCTAACTCCCTGCCCGCTCTCCGTCTCTCTTGGTAAATCTGGCCACGCGGTACGACTTTGCATAATTATACAATACACGTAAACGCATCAGCTCAGCACTACCGTTCCTCACTAAATTCAATGCTCAAATTTTAGTCTGTAACTATCTATCTAAATTGATTTACACATGCTGTAAATGTAATTATCTACTACTTGACGTCATGTAATAACTCTGTATTGTTCTAAGTCAATAATCACTGCCCTGTCTATTTCTTTCCATCACATGTGTGTTTATCTATCCTTACCATTTGCCTTGGTGTAGCCCTAGTACAATATACCCATAACTAAAACGCCACAGTGGTGACTTCCCGGAGTGTTTAAAGAACATGGATACCTTAACACACATCCGTCTAGCCTTCCTACATTCACGTGTGATATTAACACCTGGTTTACACAAGTTGATGCCGCGTGGCCTGAAGATACCAGTGATGACGACAAATTCAGAGCAGTTGTCCGCACTCTCCCAACTCGTAGCTGCCCTTGTGCAGGACGTACTCCTGGAACCACCTACAGAGCACAAATATAAAACCATGAAGGAGATTCTGCTGCGGACCCTGGACAAATAGAAGCAGGCACTTTTAATGGAGCTGGATGCAATTCGCTCCCAACAGCAGCGCCCCTCGGCCCTCCTTGCCCACATTCAAGCCACTCTCACGGCAGCTGGGGCCACCTTATCAGATGACCTCCTCCGACACCGACTCCTCCAGCTCATGCCACCAGACTTCTGCCTTCACCTAGCATCCCTGGGCCCTGGCACGTCCCTTGCTGAGTTCATCGAGAGGGCGGACACTCTATACGAAACTCAACACATTACGCTACCTATCCAGTAAGTGCACACTGCTCTTTTCCCCCCGTCACAGCCCCCAGTGCTACCCCTTGTGAAACAGTGGTGTCAGTGAATAGTGTTGCTAACAAAAACGGTTCCATGTCAGAGCTGTGTACCTTATTAACAAATTTAACAAACAGAATAGACAAAATGAAAAGTAAAATAAGTGGCTTCACCACTCAGACCCCCAGTGTTGCAAATCATTCCCCAGCCCCTCAGTGTTCCAAAATGTTCCCCTAGTGAACTGTGGTCGTAATGCCAATCCCCAAACAGCAAGGGACGATTTCGTGTTGTGTACCTATCACAAGCGCTTTGGCATGTAAGCTAGACAATGTGCACCACCTTGCATATTCATGGGAAACATATACGGCGAGAGACAATCCCAGTAGTGTTTCCCGCCACACACACCAAATGTCCCGTCATTATCAGCACACCCAAAGTCACGCCACGTTCCACTGGCTCCAGGGAACTGCTATGGGTTAAAGACGCCATCTCCGGCACAAAATACCTTATTGACACTGAAGCCTCATTCAGTATAGTCCCTCCTACTTCTGATCACAAAACGACTCAGCAGGCCGCATTTGACCTGATTGCAGCAAACGGCACCCCCATAGCCACATACAGCATGGAATCCCGTCATGTGGCACTTGCCCAATCAGTGTCATGTACTTGGCCGTTCCTTGTCGCAGACGTTAATCAACCCATTATCGGCATCGACTTCTTGGAGGTACATGACTTGTTAGTGGATACCAGAGGACGGAATCTATATCACAGACCCTCAAACTCGTCCATCCAAGTAACCAGGTGTGCTGGTAATCCCCACCCATTACACACCTTCGTCAGGAGTCCTCATACGATTCCATACTACACCAGTTTCCCCTCTTGACCTCTCAGACTCTCAATCACGGCCGCACAGACCATGGTGAAGAGCATTGCATCACCACTTCCAGGCCGCCCTGTTTCGCCCGTCCCAGATTTCTTCCCCCAGAACATCGTCAGGCAGCAGAGAAGGAGTTTCAGGCGATGCTCGACGAGGGCACCATTCAGCCTTCATCAAGCTGTTGGGCATCCCCTCTACACATGGTTTCTAAGGCACAGTAAGGTGAGTGGAGAGCATGTGGGGACTACAGGGCACTGAATGCGATGACAGTTCCCAATAAATACCTCATTCCCCACATCCAGGATTTCCACCATCAACTGGAAGGTCATCGAGTAGTTTCCAAGATCGATCTAGTCAGGGCATTCCACTAAAATCCCTGTGGCGGAGAAGGACATCCCCAAGACTGCAGTAACCACCCCCTTTGGCCTTTTTGAATACACAAGGATGAATTTAGGCCTCAGAAATGCCACACAAACGTTTCAGAGATTTATGGACCAGGTTATCAGGGGGTTAGATTTCGTCATGGTGTACAACAATGACATCCTCATCGCTTCTGATTCCCATGTGCAGCACAAAACACATCTCCAAATGCTGTTCCAATGCCTGCAGGACTACGGGCTGTGTGTGTACCTGGCGAAGTGTATCCTCAGTGCAGACGAATTGGATTTCTTGGGCCACAGGGTATCAGCCACAGGTATCACGCCCCTCCCGCAGAAGGTGGACGCCATTAAGGACTTTCCACACCTGGCTACACCACGCAGGCTCAGGGGGTTCTTGGGAATGGTCAGTTATTATCACAGATTCCTTAGAAATGCCGCATCCACTCTAGCCCCCCTTAACGATCTCCTGAAGGGGACGAAAGACATCCTCCAAACCTGTTGAGTGGAACGAACAATCAGACCATGCCTTCAATACCCTCAAAAACCACATCACCACCGCACCCCGCTAGCATACCCATCACCAGATACCCCCATGACACCACAGACGCCTCTGCCGAAGCAGTGGGTGCAGTCCTACAACAACAAATCACAGGTACAAATGTGCCTGTCGCATTCTTCAGCCAGCGCCTTAACCCTGCCTAGTGCAAATACAGTGCCTTCGACAGGGAGTTGTTGGCTGTATATGAGGCAGTCAGGCATTTCAGGCACCTTCTGGAAGGTAGAGAATTCACCACCCTCAAAGACCATAAACCCCTTATTTACACCATGAGTCAGAAAGGGGATAATTGGTCTCCTCGGGTGGCAAGACAGCTAGCCTTCATATCAGAGTTTTCTGCTAACATCCAGCATATCAGTGGGGACCTGAACACGGTTGTGGACGCCCTGTCCCATGGAGTTTTAGCTATATATATATATATATATATATATATATATATATATATATATATATATATATATATATATATATATATATCTATTGCCAGACGCCTCAATCCCGTTTGGGGTGAATTACAAACAAATCGCCTCCAAGTCGCCCTGTCCCCCGCCATTTCACTACCCTGCTCCCAACTCACACCCCCCTCTCTCATATACCTCTCCACCCCATCCCTCCATCTCATCCTCGGTCTCCCCCTCCCTCTTCCACCCTCCACCTCACTCACATACACTCTCTTCGTCAGTCTTTCACCCTCCATCCTCTCCACATGGCCAAACCACCTCAGTGTGTTCCTCACAACGCTTCCTATCACATCCACATCAACACCACAACGCTCCTTTATATCCTCATTCGTCAGCCTGTCTCTCCACGTGACTCCACAAGCTCCTCTTAAATAACTCATTTCCACTGCTCTCACTCTTGACTTGTGTCCTTCCAACAACGTCCAAGCTTCACTTCCGTACGTTAGAGTTGGTATCACAATACTGTCATGTAGTAACTTTTTTACTTCCATGCTCACTTCCCTGTTTCTTATCACTGCTTTCAAGGAACCAGCAACCTTTCTTCCCTGCTGTACCCTTTCAAGCACTTCACCCTCAAAACCTCCATCCTTACTCATCACACTACCCAAATACTTAAACGTACTCACATTTTCCAATTCCTCACCATCCAACCTCGCTATACATTCACTGACTTCACCTCTCTCAAAGACCATCACTTTACTCTTCCCTACATTCACCTTTAGGTTCCGTTTCTTACACACTCTCTCAAACTCATCCACCAAGCCTTGCATCTCCCCTTCATCTTCACTCAACAACACAGTATCATCTGCAAACAACAGTACAGGGAGTTTCCAAACACTATCCTCTCTCACCAGGGCCACTCCAACATCCACTACCCTACCTTGTACCTCTTTTATTACCCCATCCATGTACAGATTGAACAACCATGGAGACATGACACATCCCTGTTTCAAACCAACTTTCAAAGAGAAAAATTCACTTAGTTCACCATCCACACGCACTGCAGCCTTAGCACCATCATACATACTCTTCACAGCATTCAACAACTTCCCATCTACTCCATATATTCTTAACACTTTCCACAATCCTTGTCTATCCACCCTGTCATATGCTTTCTCCAAATCCATGAAAGCCGCATACAACTTCTTTCCCTTCTCTAGAAACTTTTCCACTAAAGATCTAAGAATGAATATCTGATCTACACAACCTCTTCCCTTCCTAAAGCCTCCCTGTTCTTCTCCAACTAATTTCTCTGTTCTTTCTCTAACTCTGTCTATAAGTATCCTACCATACACTTTTCCTATTATACTAAGAAGACAAATGCCCCTATGATTACCACACACTTCTTTTTCCCCTTTTCCTTTGTACAAGGGAATAATTATACCTGACTTCCAATCCTCCGGGACTCTACCTTCCTCCCAGGCCAATCTGCACATCTTCCACATCCATTCTACTACTATCTCTCCCCCATGCTTCAGCATCTCACCACACACTCCATCAATTCCTGGGGCTTTCCCCGATTTAACTTTCTTCATTGCTTCCACAACCTCTATCCTACTGATTTCTACCTGTCTTCTCACCTCCCTCCTTCTCCCAGCCATTCCCCAGCCACTTATACTCGCATTACTTCCATCCTCTACGTTCAACAGTTCCTTAAAGTGTTCTCTCCATCTGCTCACTTTTTCTCCCTTCTCCACTAGTAATCTACCATGTTTATCTTTCACTCCCCTGCTAACTTCACTTCCACCCTGTCTTACTCTTTTCACTTCTCTCCAGAACATTTTCTTACAGTCCCTCCACTTTACACTCAAATTCCTTCCAAATTCCTCATCCACTCTCTTCTTACTCTCTCTTACTAATCTTTTCACCTCTCTCTTCCTTTCCACATATAACTCTCTCTTCTGCCTCTCAACTTCTTCCACGCCCCTATTTCTCATCCATTCATTGTATGCTTTCTTCTTTTGTGCCACAGCCCGTTTCACCTCTTCAGTCCACCACGCTGTTCCTTGCACCCCCCTCCGTCTTCTCTTCCTTCCACACACCACATCACATGCTGCACATATTTCTTCTGTAAATATCTTACACACACCTTCCACGTCTCCCATCTGCTCCAATTCATATTTGCCCAATCGTTCCTCCACTTCTCTCTTATACTCTGCCTTTTTCTCATCCTCTTGTAACCTTTCCACTCTCCCTTGCAACTACTCCTTCTCTCGTCTTTCCCTTCTTCTATTCCTCCATCTTACTTGCATCCTAATTCTGGCCACCACCAAGTAGTGGTCAGAAAGGCCACTCCCCCAACCTCTATAAACTCTTGCATCAATATACATCTTCGCATCCTTTCATCCACACACACATAATCAATCATTGCCTTCCTTTCATTCAGTTCACCACCCACCCTTCTCATCACTCGCCATGTATACCTGTGGATCATTTTATGCCTGAAGAGGTTATTTGCTATTACCAACCCCCTCCCAGCACAGATGTCCACTAACGCACTCCCATTCTCATCTATCTCAGCAGGCACACCCACTCACCAACTATTCCATCCACCTTCACATTACCAACTTTACCATTCATATCACCGATCAAAAACACTCTCTCATTCCTTCCAAACTTTTCCATGCACACTTCCACATTTGTCCAGAACTCTTCTCTCACTCTTCTAACACGATCTTGCGTTGGCGCATACACACACACAATCGCCCACATTTGTATTCCAACTTTCAACTTTACCCACACAATCCTTGACCCAACTGATCCATACTGTCTTATGCTCTTCTTCCATCTTTTACTCACAACTATACACACTCCTTCCTTTGCCCTCTCATTCTCATCTACTCCTGCACATATACCCCATCCATACTCCCATTCTCTCACACTTTCTCCTCTCCATTTTGTTTCAGTTATTCCACATACATCCACTTTCGCATCCTCAAGCACCTGGACAATCTCTCTCTCTTTCACCTCATCATTCGCTCCTCCTACATTCCATGTACACATTACCAAGTCCTTTGTCCGGTCCTGGGTCGTCAACGTTTGGTCAGTCCTTGTCCGAGGCTTCTTGTTTGTTTTTTTAGTTAGTTGTTTTCCGGGGAGGGGCACTAACCCTCCGCCAACCCTTTTAGTCGCCTTTTACGACAAGCAGGGATACTGGGGGAGTATTCTTGAAAACCCCCCTTTTGCCATAAAACGGAGGGAGGGAGGGAGAGAGAGTGCTGTGGCTTGTACTGTATTACACCAAAACATTATATTCATGGTGTCTCGCATTTCACCTACACACGTGGTTTTCTTCCCGCGTGGTCCCTCGTGGTTTTTCCCCACTTTGTTCTCTTATTTAGTGTGGTTACTCGTGCCACTACCAATACTATTCAATTTCCCATCCCTCCTCACCTGTACTAGTGCCGCTACCAATAATATTCGATCTCTCATTCCTACTCGTCGGTATACTGTATGGTGCCTAAACCAACCAAATTCTCCTAATCAGACGACCTAGGTGTACCTGTGCTCCACCTACCTCATTGAGGGGTTTAAATCCGAGCAGGCGACCTAGCCCGTGACACTTTTTTTCTCTCGACTTCACCTAGCTAATTTCCTGCCCGCTCTCCGTCTCTCCTGGTAAATCTGGCCATGCGGTACGACTTTACATTATACAATACATGTAAACACATCAGCTCGGCACTACCGCTCCTCACTAATTTCATTGTTCATATTTTAGTCTGTAACTATCAGTCCAAACAATTGATCTTTCACATGCTGTAAACGTAATTACCTTGTACTACCTGAAGTCATGTAATAACTGTACTGTTCTTAGTCAATAATCACTGCCCTGTCCATTTCTTTCCATCATATGTGTTTATCTATCCTTACCATTTGCCTTGGTGTAGGCCAAGTACAATTTACCCATAACTAAAACGCTACAACTGTATATCATTTTACTTGCTGAAGAAGGAGATGTGTGGCAAAGTCCACCAACTTCTTTTTTTGTATAAATACTCTGTAATTTTCTCAACGATAAATATTATCAAATCAAATGGAAAAATATGTGGTAGAATACTCACTGATAGGGTTATGCATATGACAGAGGAGCAGGTTGGAGAAGAACAAGGGGAATTTAGGAAGGGAAAAGGGTGTGTAGATCAGATATTTGTTCTAAGATGTTTAGTGGAGAAGTATCTAGAAAAGGGAAAGAAAGTGTATGCTGGCTTCATGGACTTGGAGAAAGCTTAGGACAGAACAGACAGGCAAGGTATGTGGAAGGTATTAAGAATATATGGAGTGGAGGGGAAATTGTTGAGTGCTGTGAAGATTATGTACGAAGGAGCTAAGGCTACGGTGCGAGTGGATGGTGAGGTGAGTGAGTTCTTTGATCTAAATGTGGGACTGAAATAGAGTTGTGTGATGTCTCCATGGCTGTTTAATATATACATGGATGGGGTTGCAAAGGAGGTGCAAGGTAGGGCAGTGGATGTGGGGCTGGCCCTAATGAATGAGGGTGAGATTTGGAAGATTCCGGTGTTGCAGTTTGCTGATGATACAGTATTGTTGTGTGAAGATGAATGGAAGTTGCAAGGTTTGGTGAATGAATTTGGGACAGTGTGTAGGAAGAGGAATCTGAAAGTTAATGTCAACATGAGTAAAGTTGTGGTGTTTGAGAGGAATGAAGTCACAGAATGTACAGTGAGGTTGGATGGCAAGGATATGGAGACTGTGAGTGCATTCAAGTACTTGAGTAGTGTGATGAGTAAGGATGGAACTCTGGGGGATGAAGTGCGTGAAAGGGTACAGCAGAGAAGGAAGGTTGTTGGTACACTGAAAGCAGCGATGAGAAATAAGGAGGTGAGTATGGAAGTTAAGAAGTCGCTGCATGATAGTACTGTGAGCCCTACCCTGACGTAAGGAAGCGAGGCATGGACCTTGCTAGAGGGGAACAAGTCAAGAGTGAGAGCAGTGGAAATGAGCTACTTGAGAGGAGCATGTGGAGTGACATGGAAGGACAGGCTGACGAATGAAGAAGTGAAGGAACGTTGTGGGGTGGATGTGGATGTGATTGAGAAAATTAGGAGAAATACACTGAGGTGGTTTGGACATGTGGAGAGAATGGAGAATGAAAGACTGACTAAGAGGGTGTATGTAGGTGAAGTGGAGGGGGGGGGAGAGGGAGGGGAAGACCGAGGATGAGGTGGAGGGATGGAGTTGAGAGGTATATGGGGGAGGGGGGAGTGAGTTAGGGGGAGGGTAATCAAATGGTGGGTGACAGAGCGACTTGGAGGCGCTTTGTCTGCGGCCACCCTTTACTGGATTAAGGCGTCGGGCTATAGATAGACAGATAGATAGATAAATAGACAGATAGATAGGAAGTACAGGGCCAGATCCAAAATTTCGAAAATGGGGTGTGTGACTTCTACAAGTATTACAACAATCCATTTAAACAATCAAAATGCAATATTATTTGTTCTAATCACAGGAGCACAATAACCAGGGCACGTGCAATAAACAACAGATAATCCTGATCACAAAATCAAGAAATATATTCATTATACGTAATCACTGGTCTGCCGAAAATAGACGTACGCCCTCACGCCCTCCTTCATCGGTGCCTGAATTAAAATACAAAAATACGTTATCAGAATGAAGGAATTAACCGCTTCACTACGTCTTTCTCTGGTTGAATAGAATCGTGATAATTGTAAAAAAATCAAAACTAACAAAATTTAAAAGTACGTTATCGTTGAGAAAAAAATAATGGATGGAAAAAGGGTTG
This sequence comes from Coenobita brevimanus, assembly GCF_032717465.1. Classification (NCBI taxonomy): domain Eukaryota; kingdom Metazoa; phylum Arthropoda; class Malacostraca; order Decapoda; family Coenobitidae; genus Coenobita; species Coenobita brevimanus. The sequence goes on along the minus strand of NC_136967.1, from coordinate 60,334,393 downwards.
CCGTGAATACTGTGGCGAGTACAACTATTGACGCTTTGAAAAATAAATGACCGCTCGCTTCATGCACTGTAAATCAATCACACGGAAATCTTAAAGCCGAACATCCTTTTACAACGCTTGCTGGTAGCTGATTTCCGTTCTGTGTACCATTTTAACATTTTTTTCTCAATCAGGAAAGACTACGTTGGGTTAAGTTGCTAATTTTTACATTTTCCTTACCCAGGAAAGTCTAGGTTGGGTTAAGTTTGCTAGTATGGGGTTAGGTTTGTGTGTTAATCAGGTAGGTTAATCTGGTAAAGGCACCTAAGAGGAAATAAATGAAATAATTAGCATGGTACGATAAGTGGCAAGAATTCTAATAGCTATAACTAAGAGAGAGAGAGAGAGAGAAGCAAAAGAATATGCCTAAATACTGATAAGTTTTGCTTGCACTCAAGCATAGTGATGAAATGTGGATATTCATTTGTGCTATACAGACGAGATCATTCAGCTTAGAGGAGACATTTCGACTCTCTGTCTCTGTCTCTGTCTGTCTGTCTGTCTGTCTGTCTGTCTGTCTCTCTCTCTCTCTCTCTCTCTCTCTCTCTCTCTCTCTCTCTCTCTCTCACCACGGCGCCCCCCTAAAATGCTCCCAGAACCCCGGTATAGTGAGGGCCGGTGCTGGGAAAGGGAGATACTGCCACTCATTTAAAGTTTACCACGAGTTGCACAAGATGAAAACTAGATTCTCTCTCTCTCTCTCTCTCTCTCTCTCTCTCTCTCTCTCCTTCTACGCATTAATCTGTTTTGGTTCTTCAGTCTACCTTCCTGTCCACCTTTCTATGTGTCTGTTTGTCTGTCTGTCTGTCTTTCTGTGTCTGTCCATTAACCTGGCTCAGCCGAAATCCTTCACTGTCTCCTGGCTCACCATATCTTCCCCAATACGCACAAATCTGTCATCACCCACTCACCTTTAGTATTCCTTAGCACCTTTGTGACGAACTTTTAATTTTCACTAATACCAAAGATTTTATTCAACTCGTATCACTGAAGGGGTTAATGGAGACTAACCCCTCCAGTTCTAAAAGTCTATCGTAAAGTGAAGAAAATCGTAGGCAAGTAACAAGAAAAAATAACAAGAATAGTAAATACAATACATTAGGCTGATCGGTTAAATCTGAAGAGTTTTTTGCCACCCTTCAAAAACCACATCCAGTTGTTACGTCCGGTAAACTAGGAGGTTATAAATGAAGAACAATCGTTTGACTAATTATCTGTTATTTCAACTGTCGATCTATATTTCTCTATCTTAATATCGAAATCTATAGATGCCCGTCAATCACCTTGATACGTAAGATTCTAACTATGCGTCTTTTCATCTGTTGTTACTATTTGTTAATTTATCAATCAACCCTTCTATCCATGTTTATCAATCAGCCAGCCCTTGGATGATTGATACAAATGGTTAGTTACTTCTGTTTAGTCTAAAGTTGTTGAAAAATCACATAAAAATGACATCCGTGTTTATGATTCACAGCAGGTGCACATAAATATTTATTCCAAACATTCTTGGTGACGAAAAAAAAAATAATAATAATGTAAGGCTCTTTTTGACACATCCACACCGCCATACTCCTCCAACGCTTCACCCAAACTTCAAACGTGTTACGCAGAAAATAAGTTTGAAGAAGAGAGGTGGTGTTCCTTTACTTCCGTGACTTAACTGTATTTTGTATTTTGTATATAGCCTCTAATATTATTTCACTACAAAATGTTTACCCTAAGCTTAATAAAAAATAATTAGGAGGATGCAAGAATAAGCTGAGAGAGTACGTAGTTTCAATTCCATCCCAGACACAGAAAAAATCATATTCTGGGACAATATTTCTCTTACTCTTTCACACTTCTGCCTTCCTTTAACTTTGGAGCTTCCCCACCCATGATCTTCCAATTCCTTTTAAGAAGTTACTTACACGTTGAAGTTGTGCTTATTGTGAAAATGCATCACCTAGGCCTCGAACAATCTTCAGGCATTAATACTTAACAGTTGCAATAAATAACTAATAATAAACACACAAGCGATGTATGACAAGCAGAACCTACTGTAATTCCACAATTAACGTAGCTTCAAGTGTAGTAATTTTTTCTTCCACTTAAACTGTCCACGGCACGGCGATATCAATATTCATGTGATTTCTTCTGTCCTTCTTCCTCTTCCTCAAGTACAACACTCTCTCCCTCCTTCCTCCTCCTCCGCCTCCTCTACTTGTCCTTCCTCTTCCCTTCTCTTCTCCTCTTCCTTCGCTCCTCCTCCCTGCTCGTCTCCTCTTTCTTCCTCTTTTCTTTCTTTCCTCCTCCTCTTCCCTCTCCTTCTCCCCCTGGACTCAAAGTTAGTCATGTTGTACGGCCAAAGTTATTATTGTTGTTTTTTGTTTTGTCTTTGGGGGAGACGAGGAACTAGAGAGATAATTAGGAGGGGGGAAGGATGGGAGCAAGGAATGTAAGCAGAAAGGAAAAGGAGGAGAATGGAAGAAGGAAGAAGGTGGGAGGGAGGAAAGACGAGGAGGAGAAGGAGGAAGGAAATGGAGAAGAGAGGGAAGAGAAGGAGAAGGGAAGAAGGACGAGAAGGGAGGAAATGGAGAAGTGAGGGAGGAAAAGGAAAGGGAGGAAGGAGGAGGAGGAGAGAGAAAGGATGGAAGGGAAACGGAATTTAAAGTGTATGATTGGGAGAGAAGGACTGAAGAGAACAATGATGGAGAGGGAAAGAGGATGATGATGATGGAAAGAGGAAGATGATGAATGAAGGAAGAAGAGAAGCAGGAGGAGGCAGGGGGGAAGAAGAGGACGATGGAGGAAGGGAGAATGAGGAGGATGACTGGGAAAAAGAGGATGATGAAGGGAGAAGAGGAGGGGGAAGGAGGGAGAAGGATAACAGAGGAGAATGACGAAGGGAACGAGAGGAGGAGGATGAACGGTCAAAGGAGGAAGGCGATGGTGAGAGGAAGCGAATGATGATGAAGGGAGGAAGAGTGGGAGGACTGAGGAAGAAAAGGGAGACTGAGAAAGAAAAGATGGAAGATGGTGGAGAAAGAGGAGGAGGATAGGGAGAGGAGGAAAGGGAGGACAGAGAGAGGAAGAGGAAAAAAATGAGGGAAGACGATGATGATGGAGGGGGGAAGTGGAGGAGAATGGTGTGTGTGAGAGAGAGAGAGAGAGAGAGAGAGAGAGAGAGAGAGAGAGAGAGAGAGAGAGAGATTTGAGTATTCAGTCTCAGGCTAGTACAGTAGTGTCGCATCATATGTAAATTCTCTCTCTCTCTCTCTCTCTCTCTCAAATTTTCAGCCATCAACTCCTTCACTGCAATAACGTGCTTTATTTTAGTCTTGCTACCTTCAATCAATTTAATTCACTGAAGGACATTTTCTTAGAACTGGGGGATTAGATACAGCCTTCATTAATACCTTCAATTCAAAAGATCTTCCGTAAAAAAATAAATCAGAGGCAAAAAATAAAACTAATCGTACTGAAAGGATTAAGGGGAAAACTTCAATGATTTTTGTTAAAGATCAGCGTCTCTTTAAGCTGTTTTTTAGGGAGGCTGCCGTGTGCATGACCCAGTTATTTTTCTATCTACCTGTCTCTCTCTCTGCCCCCCTGTCTGTCACTGTGTCTGTTTCTCTGCTTTTCTTTACCCATCTGTCTACCTTGCTTCTATCTGTATTTTCTGTGACTCGCTGGCTCCTATCTTTGTCTATACAGCTTCCAGGTAGATATCTGTTCTCTGTTTAATTATCTATATACCTTCTATCTGTGTTTAGGCATCTATTTGTCTAGTCTCTGCTTATATATGTCTACCCAGCTTATGTCTACCTGTGTGGCTACATCCTATCAACTGGTTCATCAGTCAGTATCAGTCAGTCAGACCTTCCTTTCTTTTCGTCTGTGTTAGTCTGTCTGTCTACTTAATGGTGTGTATCCCTCTATATCTATCTTTCTAGTTTCTCTTTATATCTATAACGCCAGAGCTGTTTTCCTGTCTTTTGTCTGTCTTCTTTACCTATCTTTCCATCCAATTGAATGTATGTGTCTATGTATGTGTGGCCAGCAACTTTATGTATACCGGAAAAAGCTTACGTTCACCAATCTGTCGTAACTTATCCTTCCATCTGTTGGCATGTGTGTTATGGATGGATGGATGGATGGATGGATGGATGTAATGTCCATCTGTCACCAAAGTAGCATTAGATTCTCCATCGCTGCATTCTGAAAGGTCAGACGAAACAGCGACATAACTACCATAGTGTTATCAAAAGTTCCTACGCCTACCTGTCATAACAAATGCAGTTGGAGATGGGAGCAGGGTGGGGGAGGCGATGACCCATGCATGGTCTAGTAGATTCTTCAGTATAACAAGAATTCCATAGAGCCATAAGTTTTGCTAGGCGAGTGGAAGCAAGGCATATATAGATAAGAAACGAACGAATGATTACAAAATTGCAGACATTGATTGGAACTGTCTGATATATCTATGACAGCAACACGGATAATTGTAGGATATGGATGAAAATAGTAATATCGACAACTAGTAATAGTACAAATAACAACAACAATAATAATAATAATTATAATTATAATAATAATAATATAATAATAATAAATAATAACAATAATAATAAATGACAATAATAATAATAATAATAATAATAATAATAATAATAATAAAAAATGACAATAATAATAATAATAATAATAATAATAAATCTTTACGTAGCCTAATGCATATTCTGCCATCCAAGAGCCCCCAGTGCAATGTGATATGGGTAAGAAAGTGGATAATTACGTGAGATAAACACCCATGCATTTTAATTTCATCCCTGCTTAGTAATCAGTGTATACTTTTCCACCACCAATTAAGGAATTAGGTGCCGTGGCATGGATGCAACCAGCGTAGAGGTTAGGATTCGTCGTCTAATGTATGATTATGAAACCTCGTTGGATTCACTTTCAGCGAGAAAGAATAAACTCATTCAGGCCGAAGATGAACAAGAACCTACCGTAAATAAACAGGTCGTGTAATAATGCCCACGAAGTCTCGGATTACTAGCGACCTCATGCCAAACGATATTTTGTGGACGGGTGTATTTAGGTATTCTTTACATGATAAAACAGAGGATGGAAAAACAAATTAAAGAAAAATCCATACACCAAATTACAGGTGTCCTCCATTCACTTAAAAAAAAAAAAAAAAAAGAACAGTTGGACTTGAAATGCATTATGTAAAAGTTTGAGGGGAAATTAATCTGTCCACCTCGAATCTATACAATATTGACAGAGCTTGTGCCTGGCCATCTTTACCTTTATGCCATATCTCGCAATCTCTTCCAGGGTTAAAATGAAAAAAAGAATTCCATATACCCTGTTTCTGCAGTCATGGTCTCTGCCTCTGTCCTTCAATCTGTCTGTGTCTGTCAGTCTGTCACCATGATGCATATTTTCTTCAAAGCTCCTCTCGCTCACAATCTCTCTCAAAGCCAAGCACAACACAATCTCTCGCTTAAGCACACGCAAGCTCTCTCGTACACAGATTTTCTCACATGCACACGCCTCTGCTATACCCCCCTCCCTCTCTCTCTCTCTCTCTCTCTGATTGCATTTTCTTATACTGTATACCACATATTCTTTCTCTCACACAAAGGAAATACTCTCATACAAGGGAAATTGAATCTGTTTCTCACACGGAATTACTTGACACAATGCACTCTAACTTTCTCAAATGCATTTTCTCTTTCACGACAATTTTTCTTTCACGTAGCGGTAAATATAACTTCTTACAATTGCTCTCTCTCTCTCTCTCTCTCTCTCTCTCTCTCTCTCTCTCTCTCACCCCCCATCCCCCGGGCTTACACCAGGCAGATTTCACACCGGCCTGATTCCACTTTGAAGCTCTCGCCGCCTCGACCAACCCCCCTCCCCCAGAGAGAGAGAGAGAGAGAGAATGGGAGGAAAATTATAGGCAAGAGGGACTTTGAGATGAATAGGGTGGCAGAGTGAAGGGGGTAGGGTTTAGGTGAGGGAGAAGGAAGTAGAGAAAGGGAGGACAGAGAACTGTAGAGGACAGAGGGATACAGTGGAGGGAGGTAAGGAAGAAGGGGAGTAGAATGGGATGGGGAGAAAGGGAGGGTGAGGACAAGGGAAGAGAGAAGTAAGGAAAACTGCAGATGACTACTGAAAGAGATAAAGTGAGTAGAGGACTGGGTGTGTAGATACGGGAGGAGGAGGAGGAGGAGGAGGAGGTTTATGGACTGGACGAGGGTTTATAAGACAGGCTTTTTTTTTTTTTTTTTTTTTTTTTTTTTGCTCATCCCTTAGACTCTGAACCGCCGAATCTACATCCAGGTCCTAATTTTTGCCGCTGGATGGACAAGGACGAGGGGGAAACAAACTGAGAACCGAACTCTGACTCTTCCATTCGTGAGATGGATTTGCTAACCAATGTACCACCGACATTCTATGAAATGATCACGAGGCAAGAAACTCAAGAGGTGGGGAGAAGATCAAGAGATGGGGAGAAGATCAGGAGGTGAGGGAAGCGGAGGACTAAGGAAAGAGGGACTGATGATAGTAAGTGGAGGGGGGAAGAGGTGAGGGTGGAGGAAAGACGTAGGGCGTGGGAGAAGGGAATGGAGATGAAGAGATGAAGGGGGAAGGGAAGGTGTGAAGAGGGATAGGAGAAGAAGTACAAGACAGCGGAAGAGAACATAAGAGAAGGAGCAAAAGAGAGTAGTAAAGAGTTGAAGAGAACGAGATGTGGAGGGGGAGGTAAGGGGAAAGGAAAGGTGAAGAAGGTAGATGATGAAGAAAGTGGATAAACGGGAGAAGAAGAAAGGGTGATGGAAAGATGAAAGGCGACAGGGAAGTGAGGGAAGAGAAAGGAAAAGGAGGGAAAAGAAAGAGAGAGGAAAGTATGGTGAAAGAAGGGTAGATGTTGATGTGAAAGAATATCAGGAGAAAAAAGGCAGAAAGAGGGAAAGACGAAGGGCGGAAGGCGAAGAAGGGATGGTGATGAGAGGAGAGAGAGAGAGAGAGAGAGAAATAATGCCAGTGCTGCAGGCCTTCCTCAAAGCGGATTGCAGTGACTAGTGCAGGGACAAGCTGACGTTTGCAAATACACTCACATATGATGATGTATTTCGACACCTGCTCCAAGAATAAGCAGAAGCCGACCGAGAGCGAGATGGCAGGACGCGGTGGGTGGAAAGAGGCAGACCGAGAACGAGATGGCAAGACACGGTGGGTGAACATATGAGACTGTATGGTGAGAGGAGAAATTCAAGATCTCTCAGTCTCCGTCTCTCAGCAATCAGAACTGAAAGAGGGACCTGGATCATTCAAGGAACAGTCGCGTGTCGTAGTCTGGGTGTTTTCCTTGACAGTCAAACTTGTATGTGTGTGTTTTCCTTGACAGTCACGCTTGTATGTGTGACTGTTTTCCTTGACAGTGACTGCTGTATGTGTGTCTTCCTTGACAGTCACGCTTGTATGTGTGTGTGTTTTCTTTGACAGTGACTGCTGTATGTGTGTTTTCCTTGACAGTGACTGCTGTATGTGTGTTTTCCTTGACAGTCACGCTTGTATGTGTGTGTTTTCCTTGACAGTCACGCTTGTATGTGTGTGTTTTCCTTGACAGTCACTCCTGTAAGTGGGGTGTTTTCCTTGACAGTCACTTGTAGGTGGGGAGTTTCCTTGACTGTCACGTTTGTATGTGTGTTTTCCTTGACAGTCACGCTTGTACGTGCTTGTTTTTTCCTTGAGAGTCACGTTTGTCTGTGTGTGTTTTCCTTAAGAGCCACGCTTATAATGGGGGTTTTCCTTGACAGTCACGTTAGTATGTGTGCGTTTTCCTTGAGTCACTCCTGTATGTGGGGTGTTTTTCTGACAATCACACTTGCATGTGTGTATTTTTCCCTGAAAGTCACGCTTGTATATGTGTGCTTTTCTTGAGTCAATCTTGTATGTGGGGGGGTTTATTTGAGAGTTACGCTTGTATGTGTGTGTTTTCCTTGACATGTGTTTGGAATTGTCTCCTGTCCGGAAAATATTATCGACGTATGTTACAATCCAACACTTGTTCCTACGGTTCCATACGGTACAGCCTTCAGTAACAAACGATACCCCGTTCACTCTGACTGGGCGTAAAAACTGTCATCTCTCGATCCTGAATGCTGCGCTGTAACACGAGATTGACGCTAAAAGATGGTGCAAGTCACGAAGAAGTGCTGTGTGTTTAATGTTGATCCGTTGGTTTGTTTATTTCGTCACTGAACTTTGGGAAACAAGATGCTAATGGACAAAAATATCAGTCTAGTTCAAATGAAATACAATAAACGATCATTCCTCAGGCGAAAAGAATCGTTTGGTGAGAGAGAGAGAGAGAGAGAGAGAGAGAGAGAGAGAGAGAGAGACACACACACACACACACACACACACACACACACACACACACACACACACACACACACACACACACCAGGAAGCCGAAGCCCTAGTCACGTGAGGGGCCCGGGACGAGGAAGCAGCAACAGCAGCCCGCCACTCCCTAACAGATAAAAACCCCGGGAACTTAACAGGGGAAAAGAGTTATAAAAAAGGCCCATTTGGCGTTATGGAGGAAGGGACGACACCAGCTGCACCGGATGGCCGCCAGGGTAGACGTAGACAGTAGACGCACATGTCGGTTCAGATGGGGAAAAAAGTAGTAATAAAAATCTTCATGTATGCGCAAAGGTTCAGACACAGAAAACACACAGATACACACGGGTAGAAGCAGACGCTGGTGTTCGTTCAAATGGGAAAAAAAATATTGACGTATATAGGGAAAAGAACTTCAAGTCTGCGTACAAGTTCAGACACACAAATACAGACACAGACAAAGACAGACACATACACAGGCACCAACAAAGACACGGGCAAAAATAGATACAAATTGACAGACACAGATACCAAGACGAACATGTCGGTTAGCATGGAGTAAAAAGCAAAGTAAAAATCTCCATGTAAGCGTTAAGACTCAAACGTAGAAATAGTCACAGGCAAGCGATGATATTGACGTAGGACACTGGCGCACATGTCGGTCCAGATGAATAAGAAAGTAGATGTGGCAAATTTTTCATGTAGCCTATGCTCAAATTATCAGACACACGTAAATTTCATATATGGGTAAAGTATCAGACGTCAAAATACACAAGCCAGAGACACAGATGTAGGCACTGGTGTGGAAACAGGGAGGAAAGATGAAGAAGTGAGGACGAAGGAGGGAGAGAAAGATGGGACCGAGAAGAGAAGATGAGCCACTTTAGCATGATGACTCGGTTTTGTATTTATTTTTGCTGCTATCAGACGATTTTACTCAGCTTAACAAAACCCTCTGGTAGTGCAGAAACAGAGAGATGTAGACACAGACGCTAGCCTCTTCCTAATCCTGCCTCCCATGTTCACGTAGAATGGGAGAGGTAGAACAAGGCACTACGATCTTTTATGGCACATATAAGAAGAAAAGTTCCTGTTCCATCTCCCCTCTTTATATCCTGGGAGATACGAGGCTGTTTGCTCTCCAAGTGTTAGAAGGAGGAATCGAGGTTATTATGGGCGCATACAAGAAGAAGGAAGAAGTTACTTTTTTTGTTTTTTTTGAAGGTTCAGTCTCAATACAAGGGCAGGATTTCTTCCATTTGAACTCATGGCATTGTCAAGGACTGTATTCTCAAGGGTTCGAAGCACCTACTTCCCAGCGATTCATTTTTCATATTACACCTTCACATTCACTTGCATCTATATCGCTTTCGTATCGACGTATTCTGCATTCATAACATAACAACAGTATACTACGGTGTAACATACAGAATAAATCGTAAGGAAAATGTATTACGGAAACTCCAAGTCACAAAATGTGATTCTGTCCCCTCCCCCATCCCCCCAAAAAAAAGAAAGAAAATGGGAAGTGGAGTCAACGTATCTCAGGGCCAACTCAAGAAGAAAGTCCAGCCTCCCGTTGCCGCCCATTCCAGTCGCCTTTTACGACATGCAGGTACTACATGGCCGGTATTCTTTCCCCCATATCCCCGGGGAGAGGGACATGGGTGGTCAAGTGGTCAGGGAAGTGATCTGTTGCCTGAAAGAATGTGATTTCGATCCTAGGTTGGAGCATGGAACAGTTTACTGATCCGAATTTTCTAAAAACACACTCCACGAAAACACAGGACCCACAGACCTGCCATAAAAATACTTTCACTAATACCATCACACCAGTTCCGGATGACACACACACACACACACACACACACACACACACACACACACACACACACACACACACACACACACACACACACACACACACACACCAACGAAACAACCCCCCCCCAAGCACAAACTTTATACCTGATATCTCAGCTTTAAAAAACTAACACAACCCCCTTCCCCCCCTCCCCCCAAAAAAATCGTTGTTCTCAAGCTCTCACGCTTTCATGTGCTACTCTCAACCAAGGGCTTTTTTTTTTTTTCTTTTTTCGTTTTTGCAACATACAGAAACCCAATGATGTATTATTATTTCCTGTATACTTCAACCAGATGATTTTATTCTGCTAAAAAAAATCCTCAGGTGATGGAGGGGTTCATGGAAGCTATTTCTAATCCCTCTAGTTTAAAATACCTCTCCTAAGCTATATAAAAGTGTCTGAAGGAAGGCAGAATAAGACATAAAAGGCGTCATGATAACCAAGAAGATAACTGTTAAGGGAAGGGAAAACATGGGAAAGGAAGGATGGAATGGAAAAGGAAGGGATGGGACGGGACGGGACGGGACGGGACGGGAAGGGATGGGATGGGATGGGATGGGATGGGATGGGAAGGGAAGGGAAGGGATGGGATAGGAAAGAAAGGAAGAGTATGAGAACGAAAGTGGAAGAAAGAGGAGGGAAGAAAAGAGAAGCGGTAAGAGGAGAGAAAGGAAGCGAATGTAAACGAAGGGTTAAGAAATTAAGGGAAGAGATGGCAACAGCAAAATGGGGAAGCGAGGAGGAAGACTGCAGGAAAGGAAGAGAGAGGATAGGAACGAAAAGGAAGATGTGACAGGAAGAGAAGGGACAGAAAGGAAAGTGGCGGGAAGGGAATAAAATGCCTTTTTTTTTTTTTTTAATTTGAGAGGATTTTTCGAACTGTAGCATTCCGTGATCCTATTATAGCTAAACTGCTTTTATTTTAACATGGACTGAAAATTTTCGCTTCTCCATCTTGAAATGCTGTGCCGTAAAAACAGAGCAACACTATACTACCCTGCTAATCACGAAGAAATGCTATAGAAAGGATGCAGAGCCGTTGTATTGTCTTTTTCGTCAACTGACCTACGTGAAATAAGCTGCAAAAGAATGATAATTTGGGCCAGGTTAAGATAAGAAGAGTAGAGACGCACCATAATTTGGATAAAGGCGTCAGCGTAATGATTAGGAGAAGATAATGGAGAGGTGAGGAGAAAGATAAATGCTGAGGTAAAGGTGAGGGGAGAGATAAGGGGAGGTGCCGAGGGGAGAAGATAAGAATGAAGGGTGAGGGAAGGATGTGAAAAGAGAGAAGCAAATTAAGGAAGAGAGAAGTAAAGGAAGAAGTGAAGTAAGAGGAATGAGGGGAGAAGTGAGAGAACTAAGAGGAATGAGAGAAGAAGTGAAACGAGTTAAGAAGAATAAGGGAAGAAGTGAGAGGAGTAAAAGGAATGAGGGAAGTAGTAAGAAGAAGAGGAATGAGGAGAGAAGTGAGGAAAGTAAGAGGAATGAGGGGAGAAGTGAGGGGATCAGTGAGGGGTAAAGGAATGAAAGGAGAAGCGAAGGATGTAAGAGATATGAGGGGAGAACTGGAGAAGTATGAGGAGTGACGAGAGAAGTGAGGGAGAGTGAAGCATGAGGAATGAAAGAAGTGAGGGGAAGCGAGCGAGTATAGGAATGAGGGGAAAAGGTGAGGGTGGAGGGACATGTATGGGGCAAGTGGATTTGGCATATTTACGAGAGAGAGGGGAAAGGGGATGATCTTCACTAATTAGCCAGACGAGGGGAGAAGGAGGAGGAGGAGGAGGAGGAGGAGGCGAAAAGAGAAGGCCGGGAAAAAACAAAGAATGTGAAGGACGAAGGAGAGGGGAAGGAATAGGCAGAAAGGACGAATGGAGATCGTCAAAGAATGGAGGAGGAAACAGAGTGAAGAAGGGCAGAAATGAAAGAATGTGGGAGAGGGGAGGAAGAAGGAGAATGGACGGGTACGGATTGGAGAAGGTAAAGGATGGAAGTAGGAGAGGGGAGGAAGAGGGAGAAAAAATGAGGGAGAAAAAAGAAGGGAGAGATAAGAAGAAAGAAAAGAAAAGGAAACGAGAAAGGAGAAAGAGAGAAGTGAATTAAGGAGGAGTAGACGAAAGAGGGGAAGAGGAAGAAGAGGCAAGGAAGGGGAAAAGAGCAGTTGGAGGAAGGAGGAGGTAAGTGAGGAGAAGAGAAAGGAAAGGAGGGGGAAGAGGGAACAAGAAGAGAGGAAGGAAAAGGGAGAGGAAATGGGAAGCAAAGGAGGAAGCAGAGATGAGGACGGAAGGGAGAAGGGGAAAACGAGAGGATGGGGGAGAAGGAAGAAGGAGGAAACGGGAAGGAGGGAGAGGGGAAGGTGAGGGGAGGGAGGAGAGAGGGGAGGGAATGGAATAACAACCACTCTAATTTCTTGGCTAAAACGACAATATTTACCCTTCTGAACGACCGAAAAGGCCACCTCTCCTCTGTGGAGGGGAGAGGGGAAGGCAAGATGGAAGAGAGAGAGAAGATGGAAAGGAGGAAGCAAGATGGAGGGAGAAGATGGAGAGGAGGAGGCAAGCTGGAGAGTGCGAGAGGAGATAGGAGTACAAAGGAATACAAAAAGAGTACAAAAACAATCAACATACCTTAAGGGCAGTTTCAAGGCTCTCTATCCTATGAATCAAGGACAAGGCTAGCAACGCAGGTAGATTCTCCCCACCCACCAATCCCTCCATCCAAAGCAGGCAGGAGTGAAAGGGAACATCATGCAGCAGAGAAAAGCTGACAAGGAAACTTCATAGGAACCTATAAGAAAAAGAAACAGCAAGTCAGCATCAGGTATACACAACGATACTGTTTTGTGGTTGTGTTCTTCAGGCCTTGTACAGCAGAAAACATTATATTTTCGACACGTACTATGGTGGTGAACATTTTTATAGCCAGGCGTTTGCTCTAACAATATTATAATTATCTCGAGTATGAGTTAAAGGGCAAAAAATTTCAAACCAAAATATAAATAAAAAAAAAAAAAAAAACAATGAAATGCTATGGAGAAAAATGTTTATCTTTACACACTGGCTACGGTACTTGGTGAATACGGCTCTTGAATTCTGGGAACCTTGCGTCCGAGCGAAGATTGTATAAGGTGAGCGAAACCATCTGAAAACTCGACGACATTTTTGATGATATTCTGATTGTTCAAAGGACAATGTCTTGTTTCTTTTCTCTTCAGTGGGATATAGATAATGATGGTTCGGGAAATTGGATTGTGGGAGCTGGAATGCGATGAGAGAGAGAGAGAGAGAGAGAGAGAGAGAGAGAGAAGAGAATGGAGAGAAGAGGAGAAAGGGAGAAAGAAGGGAAGAGAAGAGAAGAAAGGGAAAGAAGAGGAAAAGGGTGGGAGAAAGATGAGAGAAAAATAAAGACATTTTTTTCTGTCTCTCAGTGTGGCATAAAACTAATTAGCGAAAAACCAACAATGGATCCCAGAACTCATAACACGATTATTGATCCAACTCCTGGCAGAGAATCGAACCTGGGCATTTAGGATTACCAAGTACCCAATGCGAAATCTCGAAGGAAACAAAATATATTCCTTCCCAGCGATGATGTCTTTTCAGTTCCATTTCTTTCTACCGTCAGATATTTTTACCTTGTCTGGGGGTGACCTTTCCTGTTAAAGAGGGTCACAGGCTTTTGCTGACGTCATTCTGTAGTTTAAGTTCACTGTTACCACACGATTTTGATACGTTTGCTGCAAATAAACTCGGGACAAAAGTTTATGCGGTTTTTATTTTATTATTTTACATTTTGGGCATGCCCGTCACTTTCCTCCCTGACACATCTTAAGGTAATCATTTAATGGCGGATACACATACCAAGCCTCGTCTTAGGGAATATTAGCAAGCAGGGGAAAGTGATAGGCACAAGGGGAGAAACAGGCAAACTTTCGACTCCAATTGTACATATTTAGCTGACGCTCGTTCCTCCTTCCGGGATGGCCGTGTTCTACGTGACGCACAAGTCTTCGTATCGCCTTTTTCTAAGTGATTTATTTTTTTTTTATATTAAGCTTTAACACATGCTCGCGTGCTATTTATGTCTTTATAACATCGACATAATTTGCATCGGTAACATACAGGAGGATAAAGAGGAATAATGTGCACGATAAATCGCTAAAGAATAAATGTTACGAAATCTCCAAAGCCTCTGAAAATACGACACGGAAAATCAGCCCTTGTTCTGAATCGATCATCCCCAGCCTCTTTGTACTGAGTCTTTCAAACTGATGACTTTACTTTTTAATCTCAATGTTACCAGACGATTTACCTTATGCGAGATTCCTATTGCCGTGAGGGGTTAGTGAAAGCTGCCTCCAATCCCTCCAGATCAGCAGGTCTCCCCAAAGATGAATAAAACCGTCTGAAGATAACAAGAACAACAAAAAATATCTAGTGTTTAGGAATCATTACGGCTTTATATGATTTGCCTATATCCGGCGAACTTAGCTTCCTTCAGCTTACTAATGGCCTTATAGTTAACCATACTCTTTTTACTCTATATTGGCCTAAAATTCCTCTCTCTATCCTGAATTCTGAGCTATAAGAACAGACTGACCCTAAATAATGGGGCCAGTCATAAAGAAGTGCTAAGGAAAGTATACTGAGCGGTAGCAATGTCTGTTTCTGCCACTGAGCTACGTGAAATAAGCTACAAAAGGGCGAAAATCTGGACCACTTTAGGCTCCAGACATTATAATAAACATCTACCGCGTACTTTAGTGTGCTTGTTTAATTCAGCGTGTAGAATTTATGGTGTTGACAGTGGCTGGTAGGAGAGGGGGTGATGTTTATAAACAGCTGGAATTTTACCTGCTAGCAGATGTGATAAGGGAATGGAGAGAGGGAGAGACGAGGAAGGGGAAGATTAAGGTGGCTGAAGAGTGAAGGGAGGCAGACAGGGAGGGAGAGAAAAGGAAGGAGAGAGGAGAAAAGGAGAGACGGAGAGAGAGAAGCATGGATATGAAGCGTGTAATTCACCAGGTCGGTCAGAATCACTTGATGGTCGTGATCGTCAGCTTTTACCCTCCCGGAAGGGAGCTGAGAACTCATATAATCCGATCTAAAGGCAAGGCTGTGACCTTCACATACGCACACACCCATCCCCTTGCTCAAGGGGGACAGTAGCCGCCCACTTCGTCAGTGAAACTTTTCGCAACCTGAGCGAGGCGCGAACTCCCGTCTACCAGATGGCAAGCGGGAACGTTACCACTGTGCTAGCGAGCGGTGTGTGTGTGTGTGTGTGTGTGTGTGTGTGTGTGTGTGTGTGTGTGTGTGTGTGTGTGTGTGTGTGTGTGTGTGTGTGTGTGTGTGTGTGTGTGTGTGTCTAAGCTACTGTACGTAGGGAAGTAAGGGGGGGGGAGGTGAGGCAACAGGATCTGGTTATCGACGGAGTTTAAATGGGAAATTGCCCTCCGGCGCCTAAACCCTCCCTCATTTCCTCCACCACCACCTCCAGCCATCCTCCACCTCCACCACTACCATCCCCACCACCTCCATAGCCACCTACTTCCACCATCACAGCAGATGAATCTATTTTATCCAACATCACAACCACCCACCATACCTATCTATCTGTGTGTGTGTGTGTGTGTGTGTGTGTGTGTGTGTGTGTGTGTGTGTGTGTGTGTGTGTGTGTTTAACTTCCTGGTGATATGGTTTGACTGCTCGTATATGGCCAACAACAGTAACACAGCTGCCACCAATGCCCTAAAAGTGTGGTGGTATTTGTATATGACCTTTGTGTTCTCTTCCAAAATTATACCGTCATTAACTGTGTGTTTTACTATGACACTGGTTACTATAAATATGAATTAAATCATACTATACGAGTGCACTGATCCCTTCATACGACAATAAGTATGCTAAGGATACAGCTGAAGGCAATGCAGAATAAATTGAAGAACCAGTAGTCTGTCTATAAGTGTTCAAAATTCAAAAAATGCCCGTCAACTTCTTGCTAAGGATATATTAACTCGTAATGAACACTTTTTTTTTTTTTTACTTACTTTACATACACATACTGTACAAATATTGCTGTACCATCACTGTACCTCTCACTACCACAACTACCAGCACAATCAATCCACCAATGAATCCCCCCTACACCACCATATCGTAATCATACCAACGCGCCATACAAATACCAACACAACACCAAAACTACCAAACATTCCGTTCATAAAAAACAACTCCATCATCACATTATTATAATCAAACCAACACACCCACACAAACACACACACCCACACACACACACACACACCACCACCACCACCACCACCACCATCATCATCATCATCATCATCATCTTCACATCCACACAACCAGACCATCACACATACCCCACACCACAGTGCCCCTCCACACCACATCCACTCCCACCACACTACACCCACGTCTAAACAATCAAACCACAGCACCGTACCCAACCACACTACCACACCACAATACACTCTGTACCACAACTACTACACCATCACATTTTAGCCATATCACCACACCACAACTTCGCTACACACAACACCACACCATCACAGCTACAGCAGTACCACAAGGGGCTTACTCTTGGTAGCTTTAGAGATTCCTAATGCCTCTTCCTTAGCGATTTATTCTGCATATCACACCTCAATGTCGTCATGTATGTTACTGATGCACACTACGTCGACAACGAAATGATATAAGAAGCATGAAAGAAAAATGCTAAGGTATAATATGCAAAATGAATCGCTAGGGAAAAGGTGCTACACAGCCTCCTAAGTCATCTAGAATACAGCTCTTACACCCTCCTCCACCACTATACCACAATCACACCAACACCACCATATTTTAGTCATACCACCTAATCATACCCAGCCATACACACTACCACACCACACCATAAACATACCGACACCAGCTGACACTATCCATCACTCCCTACTTTCTCTACCACACCACATTCGTCAACACCATACCTGACTTACACTACCACTACAATCACCACCACACAGCCACACCATACCACGTCCACACCATTACCACTACTGTACACCCACACTACCACCATAACTGCACCATCACCACAGCCAAACCATAGGCACACACCACCACCGCCACACACCACAACACCACTATATCACAACCACACGACCACACCACCACACAATCGCACACTACCACCACACCTGCACCACCACCATCACACAATCTCACCATTTTCACCAACATTATCACCACTACCATAAAACCACACAACCGCAGCACAACATCACCATCACCACTACCACCACCACCCAGCCGCACCATCACCATCATACTATCACCACAGCTACACCACCACCACCACCACATCCAGAGCACGGGGGAACGTAATCTTTGTGACACAGAGGTAAGCATCCTTTGAAAGCATCCCTACGGGCCAGGATGATACCAACGGGAAGGCATAATAGAGGTAATCCATGTCTCTCACCTCACCTTGCTCCTCGCCTCACCTCTTCCGCGCTCCTCACCTTTCATCTCGCCTCATCTCGCTCCTCGCCTCACCTCTCCCTCACCTTCCGTCTCACCTCATCTCAAACTAATTTTTCATGTTACCTTAGTCTCACCTATCCAAATCTCACCTTTCATCTTCCCTCATCTCATCTTTCTTCTCAAATTACCTCTAACACATTTCTCATCTAACCTCATCTTTCATCCAGCATTACCTTTGACTATCGCGTGATTCATTTCAACTCACCTCACTCTGCCTCATTTCTCATCACTCCCTACCTCACTTCTCATCCCAGCTGGGCTCAATTTTATCAAACTTTTCATCTCTCCTCCTCATCCTTCCTTTCCCCGTTTTCACCTCACTTTACCTCTCCCTGACTCACCTTTCATCTCTCTCTCTCTCTCTCTCTCTCTCTCTCTCTCTCTCTCTCTTCTTGTTGTCCTTCTCCTTCATTCTTCTTCCTCCAACCTCTTTCTTTCCCTCCTTTCCCTTTTCTTTCCTCTTTTTCCTATCCTATAGTCCCCCTTCCCCTTCCCCCACTCCACTTTCCTCCCGCCTCCCCTTCCTTCTAACACCTCTTCCCTTCTCTACATTCCTCCCTGCTCTCCACTCCTCTCCTCCTTTCTTTTCCTTCCCTCACGCTAAATCCCCACCTCCTCACCCGCCTACCTCCTTTCCTCCCTCCCTCCTTCCCCTTCTCTCCCCCTCCACTTCTCTCATAGGCCTAAACCACCATGCCTACGCAAGGATGACAAAACAGAAAGGAAACTGCACCAAGATTTTATCCCCCTCTTCTTTTCAATCCCCCCTGCCCCCTTCTCTCTCTCTCTCTCTCTCTCTCTCTCTCTCTCTCTCTCTCTCATTTCACTTTCCATCCTTTACTTTTCACTGCGCTTCTCTTCCTTCTCCAGTCTCCTTTAATCTCTCCATTCCAGTTCCCCCTCCCCTTCTTCCTCCGTCCCCACTTTCCTCTTAACTCTCGCTTCCATTTTTCCTTCCTCACCCTCCTCTCCCCCCCCCCCTTTCCCACCCTTCTTCCTCTGTTCCTGTATTCCCTTCCCACTTTCTTCCCCCTCCATCCCCTCCTCCAATTTCTCTCAACATTCCTTCCACATTCCCTCCCTCACCTCTCGTCTTCTATACTCTCTTCCACTTTTTATTCAACTCTTCCGTTTTATTCTCCCTTCTTTAAATACAGTTATCCTTTCCCTCTCCTCCCTGAACGCCCTTCTTTTCCACACTTCTTTCCTTCCTCTTCTTTCTCTCCCTCCAGGTCCTTCCTTACCCACCTTTTCGCTACCTATCTCTTCTGTTCCTCACATTATCCCTACCCCTTCTCCTCCTCCATCACTGGCGCTCTTTCTTCTCTTCTTACCCCTTTCCCTGCTCTTCTCACCTCTCTCCATTCTCCCTTTTACATTCCCTTGCATATCTCTCTCTCCTCCACCCTTCTACCAAGTCCCCCTAACCTCATTCCCCCTCTTCTGTCCCATTCCCCTGTTCCTCACCCCTCTCTCCCACATTCTTCTTAACTCTTCCCCCTCCTCTCCCTTCCTTTCCCCTATCCCCACCTCATCTCCCTGGTCTCCCAATCCCCAAATCCAATTCCCTTTCCCAATTTCCCCCTTCCTCTCCCTCCCCAACCCTTCTCTAGTCCTTTAAAACTCTCCCTCCAATTCTACACTCCTCTTAACCCCCCCCCCTCTTCTCTCTCTCTCTCTCTTTCCTCGCCCCAAGACTCCTGATGAACAAAGGCGCCCCCACAAGAAGCATAACTGGCTCTCACACCAGCTAATGAAGACAGTCCCCGCTCCAAAATGTATATATAAAAAGTAAGAAGAAATTGTATATTCAAAAAGAAATCGTAGGTATAAAGACACTCTCTCTCTCTCTCTCTCTCTCTCTCTCTCTCTCTCTCTCTCTCTCTCTCTCTCTCTCTCGGCCAAGTAAAGGTGAAAGAGACAGAGCTAACTTGAGTTCAGCTAAGACCACACTTAGGAGCTGGGTTCACTCATATAGTTCATAATGGTTCAGGTTTTGTCATTTAGGTTCACGATCATAATAATTTTCATTCTTATTCATTCAGGCAACTTCAGGCCCATTCACATACATTCACGCCAGGCAATATTCAATCTAATAATTCTAGTTTTTTTTTTATCAGTCAGGTGTAGACTCAGGTTAATGAATACAGGTGTCTTGAGGTTGTCATTATTTTGAGGTCACATCAGGTCAGTCAGATCGATTTTGACTGGGTTGATAAAGGTCATGGCCTTGGATAAGAATGATCAAATTAGCTCGATGCACTTAGATAGATAGATAGATAGATAGATAGATAGATACAGATGGATTGATTGATGGATAGATGGATAGATTGACAGATAGCTTTATACAGATACAATGATAGATAGATACAGATATATTAAGATATAGGTAGGTAGGTACATAGATATGCAGGTAAGTAGGCAGGCAGGCAGGCAGGCAGGCAGAAAGGCAGGTAGGTAGGTATATAATTAGACAGAGAGATAGATGGACAGATAGACAGGTAGGTAGGTAGCCAGGCAGGTAGGTAGACAGACAGACAGACAAATAGGATAGATAGATAGATAGATAGAAAGAGATGGATACAGACTGACAGACACCAATAAGCAGATCGATACACATATACCTATAGACAGAAACTTGATATGATACGCACGGAGACAGACAGACAGACCACGCGAAGATTAGCAAAAAACAAATACTCAGTTGCTTTAAATTTCACCCCTAAATAAAACACCACTTTGGCCCTTAACACCCAAGGGTATAAAGGCGAAATTCTACCGAAAAACAAAATGATGGAGATATTGATAGGGTGTCGCCGTGGTTAATTGAACTGGATCTTGTTAAGGGGTATTTTTCTGACCTAGGTTCCTCTCTCTCTCTCTCTCTTTCTCATTTCACTCGCTACTTCTTTTCTCTCCTGGAGCCTTTATATTGCTTCTTCATCCTATTGTTCTCTCTCTTTCTCTCTCTCTCTCTCTCTCTCTCTCTCTCTCTCTCTCTCTCTCTCTCTCTCTCTCTCTCTCTCTCTCAGCTACACGTCATATACTCGAGGCTTGAGACAACAGCCAGACTTAGGAGGGTGAAAGAGGCTCGTAAGTACACGGCTTTGACCCAACCTTACGAGAGGCGGGGCAGACAGTGCACGAGAGAGCAGAGAAAAGCACAGAATAAGAGAGGAAAGAGAAAATGTGAGGAAAGAGGAGGAGGAGGAGGAGGAGGAGGAGGAGGAGGAGGAGCCAGGTTGCATCTTGAAATATAAGAAAGCCACCTCATTCCTTCACATTCAGTCTCTTTGCTGTTGCATGAATGTCTTACACCAAAACAATTTTATACCAAGCACGATGAGGGAGGTATTACCATGGGAGTGCTGTGGAGCCAAAAACTCTGTAGCTGGCCTTTCGCAGCACTCCCAGGTGGGGGACTCAACCACATTTACACAAAGACCAGGATGATATTACTACACATACAGAACATCTCTATACAAAATCAGTAAAAGAGTATTCCCTAAAGAAAGAAGAAAAGGATACATCTCACGTATTTCCTGAATGTTTTATAGGCCACTGAAGGGGGCGTTGATGTTAAACAGATTGCACGCACTATACACTGATGAAATGGGCCACATGCCTTCTAGTAAGCTAAGCCATATTAAGTCCATACACAGAACAACTCTTCGAAGTTTGACCTTGTCCTGTAACCTTCACCTCTGACTAACTGTTTTCAAAATCAAAGCCTTTATCCTTGCCACACCTTGAAGTCTTCCACAAAATTTGTCTTAAATCGGATACAGACAGGTTATGTTCACCTTGACCTGTGCACTTATCGATCCAGTATGAACACAGACTAGAAAAATGAGATTGTATCAACACACGCACACACACCTCTTCGGCCTGCCACACAGGTTTATAGTTCTCCCCCCCACCTCTCTCTCTCTCTCTCTCTCTCTCTCTCTCTCTCTCTCTCTCGGGTTTTTATGTACCCCCACTCACTCACATTCACCACCTGTCATTCCCAACTTTTCTTTCTTACTCGCTCTCTTTCACGTCCCACAATGCTATTACATTCATACTCCCTCTCTCTCTTCTCTCTCGTTGCAGCCCTTTGTACTGAAGTTTATCGCACATTTTTCCTAACATTTCCATTCGATGATTCTTTTGCGTCATATAAATAACCACGAAAATTTTCATATATAAATCCTGACTAAGATAAATAACACATCTCAATATTAATTTCTCTGTGTCCGACCCTGGGCAAAGACTGGATGATTCTCTCCTTGAAGCCGAGCCATCCCGAAGCGTGTCACATGTCACCTTTTTGGCTTTAATACCCACTACACATACTGAAAACATTTTAGGGATGTCTCACTCAGGACTGGTGTGATGGTATTAGCCAGTGTTTTTATGACGTCAGTGGGCCTTGTGGAAGATCAATAAAGTCCATTTCAACGGGACTCAAAAGATCAAACGATAACTCTTTTTCCCGATATGGAGTCGAATTCGTCCTTAAAAACAACAGACTACTACTTTAACCACTGGACCACCACTTCCCCATGTAGTGACGTACGAGGGTGGATTACTGAACGTCAGGAAATCGGCCTGCCTTTCATCTGCATAACAATTTTACACTGCCAGCTAAGTCTGACGTTCCCAGGATGATCACCCTTTTATTTTTTTTTACTCTAACCTAACTTACCCTATCCTAGCCTACCTAACAGATGAACCCAACTGATTAAGAAACTAACCTCATCTGATGGTAACACAAAAATCCTAACCTAGCCTAGACTTTCATGGATAAGAAAAGTACAAGAATGGTGTACAGAAGGGAACTCAGCATCCGGGACTGGTTGCATAATAAGAGGTAAGCCAGCTATTAGTGCTGTTACTAAGCAACCACACCTCGCTCCACACGCCGGGCACCTACCACAACAATCAACACCATCACAATCGCTACCACAGTATCCATCACCAAAACGACCATGACCACATTACGGCCACCACAACAACATCCACAACCACCACATTCCTCACCATCATCACCACCACCACAACCACCACCACCACCACCACCACCAACCCGCCAAGCCCACCTCCGTCTCAAGCGGTGTTTATCCCCAACTTTCTTCGGTAATCAATACTGAGACAAAACCGTCCTGGAGAATTAAAAACAGAGCCCTTCTCCTGGGTCTTTTGTCTCGGCCTGGAGTCTTGAGAGCCGCTGCTTAATGAGGAACTCCGGGGTAATGGGGACGAGAGCATTGACCTGGGGGTGTGGGGGATAAGGGTGGGATGGGGGGAGTAGGTGGGGAGTGAGGGGGAGGGATGGGTTGAGGATCAGGTGGGGAGTGGCGGGAGGGATGGGTTGGGAGGAGGCTACAGGGAGTAAGGAAGAGTGGGCACAGGAAGTGAGAAGATATGGACGAGAAGAGTTAGGGATAGGGATGGGATGGGATAAGGAGAGGAATGGACAGGGAGTGTAAAAGGAATGGGTTGGGGATGGGAACACGAAGTGGAAAGAATGAAGACAGGAATGCGATGGGAGAGGGAGAGAACTGGAACGGGATAGGGAGATGAACAGGATAAGACTGGGATAGGAATGAGTTGGAATGGAGATAGGGATGGATTGGAAAGGGGACAGGAATGGGTTGGGATGGGGACAGGAATGGGTTGGGATGGGGACAGGAATGGGTTGGGAAGGGAATGGGGATGGAGATACGGAATGGGTTGGGCTGGAATGGTGATGGGGATAGGAATGGGCTGGAATGGGGATGGGGATTGGAATGGAATGGGAAGAGAGGGGATGAGGTGGGAGTGGATGAAAAGAGACTGAGTACAAAGCAAACGGTATAAGAGAGATCAAGGAAGGAAGATTGGGATCAGGAAGGGAAGAGATGGGTAGGCAGGGAACGGTATGGGAAAAAGGACGGAGGGATGGGGCGGGAAGCGAGGCAGGGGGGTAGGGGGACGGCGGCGTAGGGTAAAATGGGGGAGGGAGAGATGGAGATGGAGGAGGGGAGGAGGGAGAGAGAGTCGGGAAAGAGAGGGGGAGAATACCTTATGCTTTTGTGGCTAAGGAACAAATTTTCTGCTCTAATTAAGGCCTGAATACCTTACTGGGAGTATGAAGAGGGTGAGGCATGTGTATCTATGACTGCAACACTCTCTCTCTCTCTCTCTCTCTCTCCCTCTCTCTCTATCTCTCTCTCCCTCTCTCTCTCTCTCCCTCTCTCTCTCTCTCTCTCTCTCTCTCTCCCTCCTGAACACGGTATTTTTCGTCTGGTCTGATAAGAGTGCTGGAGGTCAAATGTTGCTTCTCTCTGTGTCTCCTCCTTATCATACAGGCCCGGGGGAGGGAGGGAGGGAGGGAGGGAGGAGGGAGACAGAAGAGGGAGGGAGGAAGGAGGCAGGGATGGATGGGGGGAGACACGGAGGAAGGGAGAACAAGGGGTAGGAGACGCGGGGGAGGAGAGAGAGAAAGGACTAGAAAAGAAAGTGAAGGAAGGGTGAATGACACAGGAAGGAGTGGAACGGAAAATAGGAGTGAGGGAGGGAGGGAGAGAGGCGAACAAGATGAGAGAAGGATGGGATGGGAGAGGAAGGAAGGAGGGATGAGGAAAGCGAGCAGGAAGAAAAGAAAGAAGGAAGGAAGTAAGGGTGGGAAGGGGGGTTGCTGGAAAGGGAGGAAGAGAAGGAGAGAGGGAGGGTACAGGAAGGGATGGGAGGTAGGGAGGGTACAGGAAGGGATGGGAGGTAGGGAGGGTACAGGAAGGGATGGGAGGCAGGGAGGGTACAGGAAGGGATGGGAGGTAGGGAGGGTACAGGAAGGGATGGGAGGTAGGGAGGGTGTCAGAGAGGGTACAAGAGAGACGGGTGAAGAGGGAAGGCAAGGGTTAAGGAGGAAGTCTGGCAGGTTATGTAAGCGTCCAACAATACTTCACTTTAAGCGCTTTTCTTTTCATACACGCACCCACACACACTTTGATACACACACACACACACACACACACACACACACACACACACACACACACACACACACACCTTTTAACTTCTGACTTACTTCTGTGTCTGCATTTTTTTTTTTTTTTTTTTTTTTTTTTTTTTTTT
The DNA here is from genome assembly GCF_032717465.1 of Coenobita brevimanus. NCBI lineage: Eukaryota > Metazoa > Arthropoda > Malacostraca > Decapoda > Coenobitidae > Coenobita > Coenobita brevimanus. The sequence goes on along the minus strand of NC_136967.1, from coordinate 60,309,426 downwards.
GGTCCGACTCTGGGTATAGGCTTAACCGCCCGTTCCTTTCAGACACAGCAGTCGTTTTACGTGCTAAACTCCTTGCCAATGTCACCACTTCGGCGTTAATACCTACCATCCTCAATGAAAACAGGCAAAGAGTGTCTAATTCCGGACTGGTGTATCGGTAACTGGGAAGATATTTTTTTTTAGAAATTCTAGTGAGTTAAGCAGAAATTCAGAAAAGTCTGTTTTAACGAAATCCAAATAATCAAACGGTTCTTAGCCCAGCCGCGCATAGAACCCACGCCCTCTCGGACAGCGGACTACATCTCAATCTGTGTGTGTGTGTGTGTGTGTAGTTATAATCTAAATTTATAAGGAATGGGAAGATTCAAAAGCTGACTTCAAAAAACGTTCCAAAATGAGACCGTCATAAATCAAACTAAAACGCCACAATGAAGCTCTGTTAATTTTGAGATGCGTGGAGGCACTGCACTTGACAGAAGGTCGTGTATTTTCGTCAATAAAAGTCTCCTTAACATCTTGCCCTATCACTATTATTATTGTCATTGCCTCAGCAGCTACTGAATGACCAGACAGAAAACGGAGACACAATATCACCTGTCCTTCTTTCACGTCTTTTCCCATTCGCTTCTTCCTTTCCTTTAATCGTTCTTCAAAACTTTCATCTCATTCTCACTAGTCTTCCTTTTTCCCCCTCCCTCTTGCCTCCTTTTCCATCCACATTCTCTTCCTTCCCTATCCTCTCCCTTTTTGTTTCCATCTGCTTGAGTGTTCCTTTCCATTTATTCTCCCTATCCCCTCCCCGACTGCTTTCCCTCCCCCTTTTACCTCCCCTTCAATCATCTCTCCTATACCTCCCCCAACCCCCTCCCCTCCCCTCCCGTCCACCGTACATCAGGTGTTAGAGGAGGAATATATTACTGGGAATAAATAATGACAAAAACACGCCTTCCCCCCTCTCTTTCTCTCAAATGAAAGTCTGCGAGAGAGAGAGAGAGAGAGAGAGAGAGAGAGAGAGAGAGAGAGAGAGAGAGAGAGAGAGAGAGAGAGAGAGAGAGAGAGAGAGGAAGTGAAGAAGTGAAGAGAGGGAGGTCTGGGGATGGAGAGAGAGAGAGAGAGAGAGAGAGAGAGAGAGAGAGAGGGAGGGAAGAAGGAAGAGAGGGAGATCCGGAGTGAGAAGGGAGGATAAGGGGTAGAGAGGGAGAGTGGGAGTGAGGGATGGACGGAGAGTGGGAGATGTGAAATGGGATGGGGGAGGGAAGTGGAGAGGGAGGGAGACAAGATGTGGAGTGGGAGGGAGTGCAAGGGGGAAGTACAGAGAGAGGGAAAGTGGAAGAGAGGGAAGGAGGGTGAGAAGAAGACTGAGAAGGGGGAGAAGGGAAGGGAGGTAGTGAGGGAGATGTAAAGAGGAAGGTAGCGAGACAGAGAGGGCGGGAAGAAGGGAGGGGGGGAAATGTGGAGTGGGAGAGGGCGGCGGATGAGAGAGGGTGAAGGAGGAGGAGGAAAGGGAATGGGAGGAAGAATGTGGGGGGAAGTGAAAGTGGACAGACAGTGAGGGAGAGAGCGAGAGGAGAGTGGACGGCAGAAAAGAGGGGAGAGAGGAGAGTGAGAAGAGAGGGAGGGGGAGGGGACAGAGAGGGTGGGGGGGAAGAGAGGGTGAGGGGAAAGGGAGGGTGAGGGGAAAGAGGGACAGTGAGGGGAAAGGGAGGGTGAGAGGAAAGAGAGGGTGAGAGGAAAGGGACGGTGTGTAAGGAGAGAGAAGGATAGTGAAAGGAGGGCGGGTGAGAGGTGAGAGTGAAGGGAGAGAGGGAGGGTAAAGGAAGAGAAGGAGGGAAAGTGAGTGGAGAGAGGGGGGAGGGGGAGGGGAAAGAGGGGGGGTGAGGGTAGAGAGGGGGGGAGAGAGGAGGGAGGGAGTGACGGTGAAGGGTGCAAGAAAGGAAGGGTGAGGGGAAAGAAAAGTGAGTGAGGGAAGGTGAGGGTGAGAGGGAATGTGAAGGGAAAGACGAGGTGGGGGAAACAGGGAGGGTAGGGGGAGTGAAGGAGGGTGAGGGGAGAGAGGGAGGGAGGGTGAGGGGAGTCTAGGTGTCTGGGTAGATTGACAATTTCGCCTAAGGGGAGAAGGTAACAGCCAATATTGCAATTTATCTCCTACGCCTCTCTGTGTTGGGGAGCCGTGGGGAGAGGAGAGGATGCGCATGAGGGGTGGGGAGGGATGGGGAGGAGTGGGTAGGGGATAGAGCGGGAGGAAAGGGGAAGGGAAGGGTGAGGAGTGAAGGGTAGAATATGAGAGGGGGATGGGAGGAGAAGGATAAGATATGAGGAAGGAATGGGGAGGAACGGGGTAAGGAGAGGTGGACAGAAGTGAAAAGGATAGAATATGGGGTGGGGAGGCGAGGATAAGGGTGGGGAGGCAGGACAAGGATGAGGAGGGGTGGATGAGGGTGAAGAGGCGAACATAGTGGTGGGATGGGTAAGTGTGGGGAGAGGTGGGGAGACGAAGATAGTGGTGAGAAGGGTAGGAGTGGGGAGGGAAGGATAGATGTGGGGAGGGGAGTGGAGTGAGGGAAGAGGAAAATGAATGACGAGCTGAGAGAGAGAGAGCGTATAGGAAGTAGGGATGCGTGTGTGCAGTATATGTAGAGGAGACGCATGACGTAAGAGATGGGTGACGTAAGCCAGTCTGGAGGAGGGTACAAGTGCTTATATATGCAGCACAAAGGAGTACAAAGGAGTACAAGAGGAAAAAAAAACGGGGGTACAAAGACAAGCACGGAATCACACACTTAACAATCCTTTCCAGGTCCTTTGCTGCAGAGATGACTATGACTATGGTATCTTATGTGGGTGGAAGATACGGTGTGTGTGTGTGTGTGTGTGTGTGTGTGTGTGTGTGTGTGTGTGTGTGTGTGTGTGTGTGTGTGTGTGTGTGTGTGTGTGTGTGTGTGTGTGTGTGTGTGTGTGTGTGTGTGTGTGTGTGTGTGTGTGATATTGAAAAAGACAGTGTACTTCAGACGCTGCATAAAGTTCCTTCCTTTCGCTGCACTAATCAAAATACCAGACATAAATGCATACAAGAAACTAACTTGCATCATTAATTCATTTCCTACTCCCACTGCCACATCCACCCCCATACCAGCAGACTGAGCCGTCGAAATAATATACAAGTTAACGCCAGGTGAGTTTAAAGAGGGACGCTATTTACAGATCAACTTGTAAATGAAAAGTGAGAAGCTACGGAAGAATATTTTCAAAACGATTCGCTCACTGATTCAAAATGTTAGGATGGAGGAATATTAGAAAGATGTCATTTTTTTCAAGCCAGTCTACTTAAGCTGGGATAATGGGCAATCGCTTCATCCGGTAGAGAGATATTTATTTTCTGTTTATATTCTAAAAATGAGCATAACAGCTGGAGATTGGTGGGGGGAGGGGATATAGAGAAGTGGACAGGAGGGAGGATGCAAGGAAGGAGGGGAAAGGGGGTGCAGGGGAGATGTGTGTGTGTGTGTGTGTGTGTGTGTGTGTGTGTGTGTGTGTGTGTGTGTGTGTGTGTGTGTGTGTGTGTGTGTGTGTGTGTGTGTGTGTGTGTGTTGCAGGGTGTGGTGTGGTGTGGTCGTGGAAAGTGTGGTGTGGCTTTAAAGAGTGTGGTGTGGTGGTGGAAGGTGTGGTGTGGTGGTGGAGGGTTTGGTGTGGTGATGAAGGTTATCACCAGGTTTTCTGTAATATGCAGGAAACTCTCTTACCTCTCTCTCTCTCTCTCTCTCTCTCTCTCTCTCTCTCACACACACACACACACACACACACACACACACACCACACACACACACACACTTATTTGCTACGGCAGGATAACATAAAAAATACAGCTTTGCGCGACTTAAAAAAAAAAAAAAAAAGGGGACGCAAAAATAAACTTCAATAAACACATGAATAAATGTACGAGAAATTAAATGACGCAGAAATGAGCAAAAACACACGATTAAAAAACTATAAAGATGCGAGGAAAAAAAATAAACCCTTTCACTACAACGATGCATCTTTTTTCTTGATAGTAAAGGTTTCATGGGTTCACTTAGGGGAGATGTCTCGAAATGAAAGGGTTACATATTGCTTTCAACTCCTTCAATTTTGTTACGTGTTTTTCATCTTTTTTATGCTATACAGACAATTTTATTCAACTTTGAGGAAGCGTCTTGTGGTGAAAGGGTTAATAGACGCTTGATCTAACCCCTCATCTCCAAAAAATCTCTCAAGAGAATCGTCTGAAGGCAACAAGCTGAGAAATGTCATTGGAGTCAAGTGGTTAATTCTCTCGATAAAAAAGGTCTCCCTGAAACTAAATACAAACCTTCTGGGATTACATGGAATTAAACATATATGACCTATTCTCGGATGTATATACATGACACCTAAGCTAAACACACACACACACACACACACACACACATGAATACAAGTAACTAAAATAACTGACGCAGACAGGAACGAAGAGAATCAATGAATTACTAAAATATTATGAGAACGTGTGTGTGTGTGTGTGTGTGTGTGTGTGTGTGTGTGTGTGTGTGTGTTGACATAGGTTTCATTTTATTTCAGCCGATTTTATGCAGCTCAGGATAGACTTTATGAAATGGAGCAATTATGAACTTAATTATCTCGAAAAACAAAAATTGTCCACAACTCCCAGAAGTTCGTAGGTCAAAATTTAGCAATATTCGAAACCAGATATGTTCTCTTTTTTCATATATGACGATAAATAGACATAGCGAGCAATGAATTTTGACACAGCAATGCGATTTTTTGAGTCTAAACAACTTTTCAGATTATAGGTACAGTTTTAATAATACTTCGACTAAATATCACTATTGTACGAAATGCCAAGGTAAATTTGAATACTACCAATGTCATTAGGCCTTGATAAGCACATCATATAATAATTTCGGGTGTCATTAGCAAAACAATAAATGCCTACATAAAGAAACTTCCGTAGCTCCGAAATTTCGTAAAAAGAATTTCGTAAGCACGGGAAAAATCGTCGAGTCTTCATTAACTCCTTCACAAATCGGAAACTTTCTTATCCTGAATCAAATCGTCTGGTAAAGGCAGGATTGAAATTTAAAAATGTCCTCGAGTTGAAGGGGTGGAACTGCTCTCTCTCTCTCTCTCTCTCTCTCTCTCTCTCTCAATAAAAATGAAGCACAAACTCCATCTTTTTTCCCCATGACGTAAAAAGCACTCATTTTTTTCAGTATCAGGATCCAGATTAAACTCTCGCAATTCTCGCTCAAACGTTTAATAATTTTCGCTCGGCCTGTATCACGGCTTTGAAAATGTGGTTATTATTATTATTATTATTATTATTATTATTATTATTATTATTACTGCTGTTATTATCACGATCATCACGTATCATTATTATTATTATTATTATTATTATTATTATTATCATTATTATTATTATTATTATTATTATTACCACCACCTTTTTGTGCCTCCCTATTTATATTTATGGATCCCTCCCTCCCATGTGGTTGGAGGGGATGATGATGATGATGATGATGATGATGATGATGATGATACATCAGAATTTTCATGTCACTAAGGAAAGCCAAACAATACGAACAGGAATAACGGTAATAATAATAATAAATTATTATTATTATTACTACTACTACTACTACTATTATTATTATTATTATTATTATTATTAACAGTAGTAGTAGTAGTAGTAGTAGTAGTAGTAGTAGCAGCTGTAAGTAGTACTGTTATACATTCACACTCGCTGTCACCATTTTTAATTAAAGCCAACCACATTTCCTTCCACATAAATAACACACAAGAGAACGTAGAAGAGTAATCGGGAGAATAAATCGCTACGAAAGAGGTGTTACGAAATCTCTAATGCCACTTTAAGGACGTTCCCAGCACTGATAAGCACAGTACTTCACACCAGCACCGTGATGCACAGTACCCGACATTTAATCACACACACTTACGGTTTAATAAATCTTTTTCTCCCTCCCAAATTCCACCCACGTAATTATTAAAACCAACATGACTTTTAATGGGGGGGGGCCGTGAGATGAATGGCTGCTTGGGTAATTAGTCAGTTTAATTACTTGCTGCATAATTTAGCAAAAAAATATATGTATAAAAGGAGAGATTAGAGATAGGCTCCAGCTTACTTTTCGTCGTCTCCGTTTTCTATATCTGCATTTACGTTTTTTATTTTTCATATTTTACCATCTTCCACTTTGAGCTGCAGTAACAGATTAGCAATAGATAATGATGTTAGTTACGCAGAAATGCTATGTAAAAGGACACAGATCGTAGAATTGTCTTTTTCAGCCACTGAGCTACGTGCAATGAGCTGAAAAAGGACGGTAATCTGGGCCAAGAATATATATATATATATATATATATATATATATATATATATATATATATATATATATATATATATATATATATATATATATATATATATATATCTTTAAGCTCATGGGAATACGGCTTGTACTTTTTTTATCTGACAATCCTCTTTCGAAAATCGAGAGAGAGAGAGAGAGAGAGAGAGAGAGAGAGAGAGAGAGAGAGAGAGAGAGATGTACTAGAACACGAGCAGGATATCAAAAGTATCACCATGACGATACGAGTGTGTTGGAATGGACTCATCTCATTAGTTTTAGCTCGCTCCCTTCCCCAGTTACTAAACTCCTTCTCCTCTCTGACCTCTCTCTCTCTCTTTCTCTCTCCTTTATCTACCTACCTATATCTCCAATATATGCAAGTCTTCCCTAAACATCCTCCCATTAAGTGAAACATCGCAAAATTTATCCGTAGAATTCAATTGTTAATACTCGTCTCACATAATTAAACTTTTAACTCTCTAAGAAACTCTGCAATACACACGTCTGTACAAGTGTATTTAGTTGGCATATACACACATCTGTGTAACTGTATTTAGCTGGTATATAGATATTTAAGTGTATGTACTGTATGTGGTATAAACTATTTGTACATTATGTTTTTATAATGTTTTCGGGAGCTTCCTTTACTGACATGAACACGGGCATCGGTCCTAAATAAAACAGTTTGGTGATAATTAGATTAAAATTACTGTACATGTACCGTCTGTCTGTCTGTCTCCCTCTCTCTCTCTAACCCCCCTCTGGCTGCTATGACTCACCCACAGCTTAATAAAATCATCTTGCGTTAGCCGGAACAATATAGCAAGGGAATACGTGACAATAGGCGGGTTAAACTAAGCTTCAGAGTCAGTTCATTATCATCAGACCAGGCAAGCCCTCACTACCCCTTCCCCCTCCTCCCCCTCCCTTCCCCCTCCCCCTCTTCCCTCCACCCCATCCACTCTTCCCTTTTCCTCCTCTCTCCGTCCCCCACCCACCCAGTCACCCATCCCCTTCCTCCTCTTCCCACCTCTCCTTCCCCCTCTCCCCTCCCTGTCCCCCCACTCTGCTATATTGGCTGTCACCCCACTCCCCCCACTCCATTCCGCCCAGGCAAATACGCCCATCTCATCTCATCGCGTCCTCCCACTCCATCTATGAACTCACTTTTTTTTTTTAATCTTTGTAATTCTCTTTAAATTACTTTGGACTTCTTTTTAACATTAATTTTCTCCTTTCTCTTTCATTCTTTATATTCTTCTTTCTTTCCTCATTTCTTTCTTTTTTCTGTCTACAATTATTTCTAGCATGTGACGCTCATAGTGAATATATTTTTACGTGTCAACAATTCTTTCTGAAATTCTGTTGAGTTTGTAGCTTTTTTTTTTTTTTTTTTTGTTCCTATAATAATATTTTCAAAATCACTCTGACCGTCTTTTCGCTCGAGACATTTTTTCTGAGCTCTATAAATCTCTAAGTTACTGTGACCAATCTTCTTTAGCTTTTTCGACTAACTAGAATTCTAAATTATAGTGACAATTTGTAGCTTTTCTTCAGCTGTCTATAAGTTTGTTTCGTTTACTGTAGCCGCTTTTTTTTTTTCATTTTAAGGCTTTTTATATTTATTCTGAAATAATCGTGACCATCTCTTTTGTATTTTCAGCAGTCTATGATTCTAAATTATTATGGCCGCTTTAGTTGGTGTTATTTTTTAGCTGCCAGTAATCATTTCTGTATTATTAAGAACGTATTGAACACAGCTAAAAAAAAAAAAAAGTTAATACTCGTCTTGAAGAGGCAACAACAGGATAAAAATCACGTCGCTGGATGATGGTTAATAATAATAATAAAATAATAATAATAATAATAAAACGGAAAAGCAGATGGAGACGATAAAGGCAAGAGGTTTAGAATGATAAAGTTCCAAAGCAAGGATGATGATACAATGGAAGAAAAGAGAGAGAGAGAGAGAGAGAGAGAGAGAGAGAGAGAGAGAGAGAGAGAGATTCATAATACTCGTAAAATTCCAAAGCAAGAACGATGAAAAAAATGAAGAGTAAGAGAAGACGCGAGAGACAGGAGGCATCAGAGGCTAAAGACGGGTGTGTTACGTAAGGATAATTGCTTCCCTTTTTCCCCTCACGTCACAAGAGAAAAATGTCAGGACTCTCTTTCAAAGGGAGAAAAAGCGAGGAAAACTTTACAACTCTCTCTCTCTCTCTCCTCCCCCCCCCTCTCTCTCTCTCTCTCTCTCAGTGGCAAGTCAAATCGTCTGTCTTACCTATAAAAAAATGGATATGTCTCCCCCGACGGTCAATGTTATAACCTCTGCCCCATTTTTCACCTTCCCATTACAACCACCCTCCCCTCGCCTTTTGCCCCCCCTCCAACCCTACCACCCTCCCCTCCCCATTAACCCCCACCCCCTCCCTATACACCTCAATCCCATATTTTACCCTCATGCTCCTACACGGATCTCAGCCTTTTCTTCCTTTCCCCTTGTATATCAAGGTTGGTGAGGGCTCCCACCTTACATTCACTCGATGTAGTGCTACCTCTGGCTGAGTTACACACCAAATTCCCTGTAAACTAGGAAACCTCTACTGCGTCCACTGGGAACCATATAACCAATAAACAGGTGCCTGGTGGTCTATTGGGTTACGGCTTTCCAACCGGATGTGCCCTATTAAGAATTTGAATCCACCGTAAAGTTAGAGTTTATTACTTATAATGCCACTCAAGGAAGAGGGACTCCTCTTTCTTGCCTTAAATGCCTGCACCGAGTAGCCTATCCCTGGGACCGTACACACCTGATGGGCAATAAGCATGCACAGGTATAAGTTATTTATTACCAGTTCCTTTACTGGAGAGGGCCTTTGCTTGCCTTACCACGTGTTCCTCACCATTATCCCTTCTATTCCTAACCTTAGCACTATTAAGCCTAATTTCTAAGGACACTGCTATTACGTAGGTTTCTGGTCAGCCAGTCAGAACCGGAAGAACTGTACCATTATAAACCATTCATTTTAGACATGAAGGCAAATAACGCTTCATGATGTTACTCCGTTTACCAAAGTCCTCTATCACATTCCTAATCATCGCTTATTTTCGACGCTATTAAGATGTTCCAAAGTGTTTTTTGTTTTTTTTCTGAAATCCGTGTTCATCTACCTACCTATCTATCTATCTATATGGGTTTCCCAGAGGCCAAAGCATGAGACATGATTGTGCTGCTAGATCACACTGATAGTAGTTTATATCACCATCTGGTTTCTTCCGAATTCACTTCCTATTTGTCCTTTTCTGGATGAAGGTCGTCATCAATCCAACACATATCCTTTCTGGAAGTACTACCAGTGTCTCGTGTGATATTCCCGGTACCTATTCCAAGTACCTTTCATCAGTCACCTACATTTGTACCTGCTGCATCTTTTCATCAAGAGTTTTTGGTGTTAATGTTCACTTGCTCTTTTGCCCCTTCCCTGATTCCCCTGTCACCCCTTTGTCCCCTCCCTGATTCCCCTGTCACCTCTCACCACTCTCCCTCCGCCTCCATGCCTCTTCATCGTCTCCCTTATTCAGTTAATTCCTCTTCTCTTCATCTTACACATTATCCACCCCTATTCTTTCTCATCCATGTTTTCCTCCTTCCCTCTCTCGCTACCACCTCCAACTTTCCCTTACCTCACTTTCGTCTCTCTCCAAATCCTCTTCTCTCTTCCCTTCCCCCCCCCCACCCAGTTTACCTTACTCCCTCCTCCATCGTTCCTATCTCCTCTAGTCTGCCCCCTCCATCTTGTTTCCCTTCCCTCCTTCTCCTCCTCCTCCTCCGTCCCCTTCCTTCTCCAATCCTCCCCCTACTGCTTTCCCTCCTTCCTCCTCCACTACCCCTCCCGTCTCCCCTCCCTGCTATCCTCCCCCTTCCAATTCCCCCTACGCTTCCCTCCCTTCATTCCCAATCCCTTCAGACCGTGGATGCAACTTGTAATTAATTCTTGCTCCTACAACACATTTTTTCAGCCTAAGAGAGCACCCCTAGCGGTGAACAGAGGTAATGAAGGCTATATCTAATCCCCCTAGTGCTATAAATCTTTCCTAAACTGTAAAAAAATTGTCTGGAGATGGCAAGAAAAAGTTAGAAAAAGATAAAACCGCAGTGAAAGAGCCAATCCACTCACCTCTACTCACCTCCCTGCTTCTGCTTCCTCCTTTTATTTCTTTGCCTCTCTTACTCTCTTTCCTCCTCCCTCCCTCCATCCTCCCTTGCTTCTCCTCCTCCCCCCCCCTCCACTACCCTAACCTTTCACTCTTTTCTTTTCCCTTTATCCTTATCTCCTCCTCCTACTTCCTCCCATTACCCTTATCTATCCCTCCCTTCCTTTCCCCCTCTACCTTCTCGTCTATTCTTTCCCCCCTCCCTCCTTCACAACCTCATCGACCCTCCCCTCTCCTTAACCCTTCCCTCTCTGCTCCTCTTCCCTCGTATCTTCCCCACTCATATTTACCTCTCTCTCCTTACCTCCTCCAAACCTCCCGTTTTTTACGTTCCCTCCTCTCCCCCTCCTTCCATTCCCCCTCCCTAATTCTCTTCCCTCCTCGTCTCCCCCTTCGTGTTATGGACAAACTTTTACCCCTACAGAAGTCTCACGACCCCGTCTATGTGCTCCTGACCCCCCCTTCCCTCCCCTCCCCTCCCCAGTCCCCTTCCCCTCCAGCCCCCCCCCCCCTTAGCTTGAGACACCAGTAGGAGTTTTTCTTTCTTTACGGCGGCTCTCAGATTTGACGTTTTTTTCAGTTGTTTATTTCTTGTGTCTTCGTAGTTTTACTCTTTCCCCTTTTCTGGTATTTGGCTTTTATATTTTTTTTCTCTCTCTCCTTCTCTTTCACTTTTCCTTGCCTTCCTTCCCCTTTTAGTTTTTTCTCCTTTCATTTCTTTCTATTCCATTCCCTTCTCTTTTTTCCTTCCTTTGTCATACTTTGTCTTCACGCTTTCCCCATTCCTGGTATTCTGCCTTTTCCCTCTTTTCCCGCTTCATCTCTTTCTCTGTCCTGTTCTATGTTTTTGTACCCTGCTCTTCAGTCTTCATTTCCTCTGATATCCTTTTTAATATAATGTACCATTTTGCCTCAAATCTTTCTCTTATTACACTTTTTCATCATCTTTTATTTCCCTCTCTTTCACCAGTTTTAAAAATCTCGCCTCAAACTCCCGCCTTTCCGTCTTCTAGTTGCTTCTAATGTCACTACTACCACCACCACCACCACCACCACCACGAAGGCCCCTAAAAAAAAACAGGATAAACTCAAACAGGATTAGCGTGATTACACCCTGTTATTAGGCCCGTTGTCTCTAGCTGTCAAAAAATGGCAAAAGGGGAAAAAAGTAAGAAAAAAAACTCCATCGCTCCCCATCCACAAAACCAACCAGCACTCGTTACCAAATGATGTTACTGTCGTTTTTGTCTGTCTTTGTTACAATAATCTTTTTACTCTGTCTCTCTGCTAACTCAGTAATCTCTCTCTCTCTCTTTTCCACTTGCCCTATTGCATCTTCTTTCTCTTGCCTGTCACTTTCGTTTGTTTGTCTGGCTGCCTGTCTGTAAGTCTTTGTCTGTCTGTCTGTCTGTCTGTCTCTCTCTCTCTCTCTCTCTCTCTCTCTCTCTCTTCTTCACAATCCCCCCTCTACAACCATCTCCACCCCCCTTCCACAAATCCAGTAGTAGACACAGACTCATCCTCTTTTAAAAGTTCCAACACTATTTCCTTGTAATCTCTCTACTTTTCACTACCCTTCTTCCTGTTCCTCTTGCCCCTACTTCCCTCTTCTCTTTCCCTTTTCAATAACTTTTGTTTCTCTCTCTCTATCTCTCTCTCTCTCTCTCTCTCTCTATCTCTCTCTCTCTCTCTCTCTCTCGCTATAATTACACATCTTCCTCTCCCTCATGCTGCTAATTTCCTTGTCTTCTTTCCCTTTTTCTACCACTTTGTCTGTCTGTCTGTCTGTCTGTCTGTCTGTCTGTCTGTCTGTCTCTCTCTCTCTCTCATTCATTTCCTTCCTCTACCTCCTTCTCAGCCTCCTCTTCCTCTTCTTTATTACAACATCACCCATACCCCAAGGCACCGGAAAAATCACCGCAACTTTCTTTTCTTTCTTGTGTCTATTTTACTTCTTCCTCCTTCTCCTCTTCCTGTCTCCTTCCTCCTTCTCCTCTTCCTGTCTCCTTCCTTCTATATTCATCTTTTATATCCTCCTTCCTTATTTAACCTCAGTTCTTATTTATCCTTATTTTTCCCTAATTACTCTTATTTATTCTTACTGTGTTTCATGTACCTAACTGTTCCTGCGTCTCCTCTCGACTCTCTCTTCAAAAAATAATTCCTGGATTGAATATTCGATTTATTTTTTATTTTATTTCTACTATTTACATTCTCTTGTTTCCATTTCGTGTCTTTCCCTCATCCATTTCTATCCCTCCCACCTTTTCCTCTTCTTTCCTCTTTTTCTGTCTTTGTCTCGACGCCCCCAGGTATTTTGTATTCTGTCAGTCAGTCACATCCTCTCTCTCTCTCTCTCTCTCTCTCTCTCTCTCTCTCCCTTCCCCTGTATCTCTCTTCACATCTATCTCTTCCTTAATTGTTTCCTCTCTTTTTCCTCTTCTCATTTCCTCTTCTTCCTCCCTCCCCCCCTCCTTCCCTCTCTCACATCCCTCATTCCTCTCTCCCTCTTTCTCCTTTATTAGTTTTTTACAGTCGTTTAAACCCCTCTTCCAGTTTCCCACTTTCCTCTTTCCCCTCACATTCTCTCTCTCTCTCTCTCTCTCTCCTTCCAGTTCATCCACTCACAATCTTTCTTTTTTTCTCTCTTCCTCTTTCCCTCCTTCTTTCCTTCTCTTCCTCCTTCTCTCTCTCTCCCTCCCTCCTTCCCTCTTTCCCTCCCTCCCTCCCTCCCTTCCTTCCCTCCTTCCCTTCCCTCCCTCCCTCCATTCCTCCTCCAGACCGGCAATTCTTTCCCTCATTTACCCAACCCTCTTCCTTCCTGTACTTCCTCCCTCTCTCCATCCGTCCCTCCCTTCCCTCGTAAACTACCTCTCCCTTTCTCCCCTCCTTATCCTCCCTCCTTCTCCCCTTCTCTCCCTCCCGTCCCCTCTCCCTCTTCCCTCTCACCCACCGTACGCTGCCCTCTCCCTTCTTCCTCCCTCCCTTCCCATCTCTCCCTCCTTTACCTCCATTTACGAACCGTTTTCGCGGTTTTCTTACCATTCCTCTCTTCTCCTCTTTCCCACTTCCCTCTATTCTCTCCCTTCCTTCCTCTATAAACTATCTCCTCTCTTCTTACCTACGTTCCCCTTTCTTCCTCCTTCCCTTCCACTCTCTCCCTCCTCATTTTCCTCCCCTCTCCCTCTCTCCCTCCTCACGTTCCTCCCCTCTTCTCCTCCTTCCCTTTCCCTTTCTCCCACCATTCCTTTTTCTCTTTCTCCCCAATTCCTTCCGCTCTCCCCTCCTTCCTTCCCTACTCTCTCTCTCTCTCCTTCCCCACTTCCTTCCCCTCACACTCATTCCTTCCTTTCCTTCACCATTCCTTCGCCTTATTTTCCTCATTCTCATTCTCATATACTTATTGTTAGCATTTTTATTTTCCTCTTGTTTTCTGTGAGCCTACCTAATGTGCAATCCGGGTCCCATAGAACAGATACCTTTGCCACAGAAAACGGTTACGAAAAATTAATATGTTGCTATTCTCTCTCTCTCTTTCTCTCTACGGCTCGTATTCTGTCATCATTTCTTCCTCTTTCTCATCACTCACTGCCCTTCTATATATCATCCCTCTCCCACCGCCAACCCCCCCTCCCTTTCCTCCTCCTCCTCCTCCTCTACATTCTTCTTCCCCTTCTCTGGCCACTAACTTCATGGATCATAACCCTCCTTTATGAGAAGTACTGTCCTCTCTCTCTCTCTCTCTCTCTCTCTCTCGTCACCGTTGTTGTTTTCGTTCCCTGTTCTCCTCTCCTTTTTTTTTCCTTTTCTCCTTCCCTTTCCACCTCCTCTTTGGTTATTTTTCGTCTCTCCTTCCTTACCCTTTTTTCCTACTTCCTCAATTCCACTTCTTATCCATTCACATTTCCCTCCCTTCTCTCTCCCCTTCCTTTATTTTCTCCCCATCCTCTCCTGTTCTCTCCTCCTCTCTCTCCCCTCTTCTTCTCTGCCTTCTCATCCAACTCTCTCATTCTTCCTCGTCCCTCCTTCTTCTTCCTATTTTCTCTCTTCCACCTTCTCTTCCTTCTAAGTCTCTCAATCCAGCTTCTTCTTTCTCTGTCCTTCCCTTCCGTCTCTCTCTCTCTCTCTCTCTCTCTCTCTCTCTCTCTCTCTCTCTCTCTCACACACACACACACACACACACACACACACACACACAACCAATCGGGTCTGAGTTGCCTTGTCTATCTTAATGGAAATCTTATATAGTGTAAGTCCAGATAACACACAACCACCTACACCTGCCAACCAGCCTCCCTCTCTCTCTCTCTCTCTCTCTCTTACTTTATGGAAGCAATAAAAATAATGATTCGAGTGTTTGATAAAGGATATGACTAAATGATTCTGAAATGACGACAGTAGATGTAATAGAGACGTAATATTTCCTCGGCTGTATTTCTTGTACTCGATGGTCTTGTGGAGGAGGAGGAGGAGGAGGAGGAGGAGGAGGAGCAGGAGCAGGAGGAGGAGGAGCAGGAGCAGGAGGAGGAGGAGCAGGAGGAGGAGCAGGAGGAGGAGGAGCAGGAGGAGGAGGAGGTGTTGAAAGACGGAGGGAAAGGGAACAGGAGAAACAGCGAGAGAAAAGTGGGCGAACGGAGAAGGGGAGAAGAAAGAAAGAAGAGAGAGAGAAGCAGAGGACGGATATTGAGGGAGATAAGAGCCGGGGAAAAGATGGAGGGAAAAAGATGGGAGAGGAAGAGGAAAAGACGGGAGGACGGAGGGAAAGGGAGAGGAGAGAGATGGACGAAAAAGGGCGTGGGGGAGGGACAGAGGAAGAGAAGGAGAGGGGAGAGATGAAGAGAGGGGTGAAGGAGAGATGACGGAAAGAGAGGTACCGTGGGAGATGGATGAAAAGGGAAGTGGGGGAGAGACGGAGGGATAGAGACGGAGGGATAGAGACAATGGAGATAAAAGAAAGGAGGGGGTGAGGGAGAGATGGGAGAGATAAGGAAGATATGAGTTATTATTATTATTCATATCTGTGGACACCATAAACCTGAGGGATGGGCCACAGGAAAGTGTAGCGAAATAAATTAGTTGAATGTTTGGGTCACACGGGAAGGGTTAAGTTAGGGAAGAGTATACATATCATTTTTATTGGCCATTAAACTGAGCGATATGGAAATGGAGATAGATGGAGGAAGAGGTAGATGGAAGGAGAAGTAGAAAGAGGGAGTGGTAGATGGAATGAAGAGGGAAATGAAGTTCACAGACCGGCAGAAAACTGAGATGATGATGGCTATATGGACTGGGCGTGGATGGAACATAGTATCTATCCGTCTATCCATCCAACCATCCATCCATTCAACTCTCTCTCTCTCGCTCTCTCTCTTCTGCTGCCGAGTGTCTTATCCTAGAGCTAAGCCACGGCGGCCTCATCAAAAGAACTCTAAACTCTCATCCAGCCACTCGTCTCCGTTCCCTCCTGCCTTCAAGCCGCCCTCCCTCATGCACTCCATCTTATCCTCCCACCTCATTCCTAGGTTTATATTCTTGATGGTTAGAGAAGCCCCTAGCACCTCTTCTTTGGTGATTTATTTTTGGATATGGCTTGGTATTATCCTTTTGTACATTATTTACGCAGTGTGTGGCGTTACTGGATAGGTTTTTGTAACACAGAAGGGGACAGTCAGGTGTCATAAACAAAATAAATAGCTTAGGAAAAGGTGTTAGAGAGCACCCGTCGAGAAAATGGGTTCAAGTCTTTCTCACGTTATTCTCCCACATATCCACTCTATCCTTCCAGCTCACTCTTGGTCTTCCTCACCTAATTCTCCCATGAACTTCGATCCCCTCAGAAATGCAGTATAGTTAAGTCTACCTTATCCCTGAGATTTTTTTTTACACCACTTCTTCGTGACTAGCACCACATAATATTACAATCTCGTTACAGCTCAGTGTTAGAATAATAATACGGCTCTATATCCTTTTCACACCACTTCTTCGTGACTAGTACATTCCAGTGTTATCTCTTGTTGCGGTTCATCATTCAAGATCGAGATGGCAACTTTAAGCCAATTTAAAGTGAAAAGAGTACAGTTCCGGAATACGTGAACTGGCGCGTGTCGGTAAAGAAGCTGGATGTAATGCTGTGCACATAAATACTGATCCACCTCATTACGATAATCAAAGAAACAGTGAACAGTGACTTTTGGGAACCTTTGATGGTATCTTCGGAGCCTACCTAACTTTACAGAATATTGCACGAGAGTTTCATAATTGTTCGACCAAAATGTGAGCAGAAAACTAAACAATCTATAATATGCTTTTATTTAATTCCGAATGTTAATGATTTTTTTGGAGTTTTACATATATTTCTTCTCCTTCATTTCTCTTGCCCATTTTCTCCTCCTCACGTCCCTCAACTATCTTTCATAAATTTCCTCATAAGTTCTTCCTTCTCCATTCTCCATTCCCTTGCATACCTCTCTCTCTCTCTCTCTCTCTCTCTCTCTCTCTCTCTCTCTCTCTCTCTCAGGGTAAGGAGAGAGCCTGGGGAATGCTGGCTTTAATCTAACATGAAGAATGAGGGAAGAGAGACGGAGGCGTGGGGAGGAGGAGCGGAGGAATGTGAGGGGAGGGGAGGGGAGGGGACAGGAGGGGATGGCTGGCAAGGGAAGGGAAGAGAGGTTGGATAGGGAGAAACGAGGGAAGTGGAAGGATCAGAAGAGGGGATGAGTAAGGTAGATACATGGAATGGGAGGGGACGAGACGGGTGGGAGAGAAAGGGTAAAAGGGTAGGAAAAGATGGAAAGAGAGGGGAAGATAGGAGAAATGTAGAGGAGGGGAAAGCGATTATGTGGGAGAGGTGAGGGGACAGGAGAAGAGGTGTGCTTGAGGGGAAGTAAGGAAGAGAAGGTGAAGGGAAGAGGAAAGGAAGGATGGTTAGATAGGAGGCGAGGAGAGGAAAGGAGATGAGGAGCAGGATCAGACTTGATGGAGAGTGAAGCGAGATGTAAGGATTAGCAGGAAAGGATGGGGAAGGAAATTCATGGATGAGAGAGAAGGACAGAGGATAGGAAATGTGGGTATAGGATGGATAAGAAGAATGGGGAGAGGATGCGTGAAGGGAAGGAAGAAGGGGTATGAGAAGAGGAAGAAGCTGAAAATGGGAGTGATAAAGAGAGTAATGGAAATGAAAAGACATACGGACGAAGGAAATTAGATACACAGTGAGAGGAGAGGAGAAGAGAGGAGAGGAGAGACAATAATACTACTGATATCTAGTCTTTGGTTCCTTCTTCTCTGCATTAAAAAAAGAAAAGCTTCCCTCCATTTTGTTTCATTCATACACGCCTCTCACCCTCCTGGATGATCAGACCTATCTTTATCACAGTATCTTACCACCATAAATACTGTATATTAAACAGATGAGAGAGAGAGAGAGAGAGAGAGAGAGAGAGAGAGAGAGAGAGAGAGAGAATCATGAAATATTCTGTGTTTTCATCCTGAGTTTATATTCAACTCAGGGTCCACATTTTCCCTTTTTTCCTTATTTTTTCTCAATATGAAGAAAGATTTTTGAACTGAAATAAGCAATAAAATATGAAGGCCACGATATGCTAAACTGAATATCTAAATGTTTATATAAATGATATAATGAGAAAAATAATCATATTCAAAAAATCTGATGATGTTTAGAGATTAACATTTTTCTGCATTAAATCACTACCAAAGATTACATACACCCAACCTCTCTCTCTCTCTCTCTCTCTCTCACACACACACACACACACACACACACACACACACACACACACACACACACACACGTTTATATCGCTTTCGGACGGGTGGGCAAGGAGTAAAACACTTAAACTCAATTATATTTTTTGCCCACTTGTTTGTAATGGGACAAGGGGGGTGGGGGATGAGGGGGATGGGGAGGGGGAGTGGTGAGGGAGGGAAGGTGGAGTGGGGACAAGGGGAAAGGGGGAGAGGGGTGATTTAATGGGACAGGGGGAAGAGGAAGAGGGGGATGGGGAGGGGGAGTGGAGAGGGAGGGAAAGAGGGGAGGGGACAAGGGGGATGGGGGAGAGTTGTGATGATGAAAACCTCAGTCAAGTAAAGAATGACAAACTCTGATGAAAAAATAAGGATAATACGGCTGTGATGGTAGAGACAACAGCAGCAGTGTCACGCCGGAATGCAAAGTGCGACATGAGCATAAAACGCAGGATTTCTCTCTCTCTCTCTCTGTCTCTTTCCTGTTCCTACACCTAACCTCCTTATCTTTCCTCTTCTTCTTACACTCTCGTCTCTCTACTTTACTACTCAATGATCTTTCTCAATTCCTTTTCCTCCTGTTCCTCTCTTTCTTCCTATCCTTCTTCCTCCTCCTCCGGTTCCTCTCTCTTCCTTCTCCTCCTGTTCCTCTCCATCTTCCTCCTCCTGTTCCTCTCCTTCTCCCTCCTGCTGTTACACTCCTTCTTCCTTCTCTTCCCACTCCTATCATTTTCCCTCCTCTTACTCTTCCTTTAATCTTCCCCCCTCCATAAAAACACAGCGCTTTGAATTTACTGCATCTCCAGAACACACTTCTTGGGACTCCACTCTCTTCCTTACTTTCCCTCCCACAACTCTTCTTCGTCTTCCTCTTCCTTCACTTCCTCTTCGTCTCCCACTACAACACAGCACAATAGGCTTCAGTCTCTTCTCTCCTTTCCCAACTACTGACACTCCTTCCTCTTCCTCCTGTTCCTCTTCCATCAACACAGTGCCTTGAATTTACTGCTCCTCTGTCTTTCTGCAAGTACTTCTCACTCCTGCACCGCTAACATACGAGCAATTTTTTTCTCTCTCTCTTTTCTTTCTCTTTCTTTCATTGTCTTTCTTCTTCCAGTCCTTCTTCTTCTCCTCTAGTACGTTCTTTCTCCTTTCCACTCTTCCATCCTTTTTTTTTTCTCTTTCAATTATCTTTTTCCCTATCCCAATTTTCACTTGTTTTTCTATCCTCAGTCCCTCTTCCCTGTCTTCCTTCTCTCTTCTTCTCTCATCTCCTAATTTTCTCTTTTCCTGCTTTCCATCACCTCCTTCCTTCCTTCTCTCCTTCCTCCCGTTTCTTTCTTCCATCGCTTTCCTTCCCCTTCCCTACTCTCTGTTTTCTTCCTACACCCCATCTTTCACTCTCTGTGCCTTCTTCACTTCCCCTACTCACATTTCCTTTCCTTCTTACATTCTCACTTCCTTACATCCCTCCTTCCACTCCAACTTCCCTTCTTCCTCCTTCCCTTTCCCTTCTCCCTGCCATGCCTTCTGCCTTTCTTCCTTCCTTCCTTGTCTTTTTCTATCCTCACTTCCCTCCTTACACTCTCACTTTCAACCTTTCACTCTATTCCTAGCTGCCTCTCCCTTACTCACCTCCAGTCTTACATTCTTTTTTCCGTCATTCCTTCCCTCCTCCTCCCATCCTTGCCTTGTGTGTGTGTGTGTGTGTGTGTGTGTGTGTGTGTGTGTGTGTGTGTGTGTGTGTGTGTGTGTGTGTGTGTGTGTGTGTGTGTGTGTGTGTGTGTGTGTGTGTGTGTGTGTGTGTGTGTGTGTGTGTGTGTGTGTGTGTGTGTGTGTGTGTGTGTGTGTGTGTGTGTGTGTGTTCATTAGTAAGAGCGTGAGCCGAGTCTTCATTACGCCTGCCTGTGTTGTTTGTCGCAGCTCCTACAAACACGCTCTTTGAGGCCACTTCTCAACGAGGGGGTACTGGGGTGTGGGAGGGGGTGTGACGGTGTAGGGGTGTGGCGGCGTAGGGGTGTGGAGTGTGGGGGTGTGGGAATGTGGAAGAAGTGTGGGTGTGAAGGAGGGAGGGGGCTGGCGTGGGAGGGGATGTGGGTGTATGGGAAGAGGTGTGGATGGATTGATAAGGGTGTGGGTGCATAAGAGGCAGTGTGGATGTGAAGGAAGAAGGGGTAGGTGTGGTGGGGTAGGTGTGTGGTGTGGCGGAGTGAGGTGGGGTGGGATGGGGTGGGGTTGGGTGCTTGAAATGTTAAGAAAGGTGGCGGGGGCGGGGGGTAACCGGGCGGGATGGGTGTGAGCGAAGGACTGGGCGAGAGAGGTTGGGTAAGGTGGGGATAAGGAAGGGAAGGGAAGGGAAAGTAGGCTGGGTGGGGTACAAAGAACACAAGGGAATACAGAGGGAAGTAAATACCAACACAAATTTTATTCTCTTCAAACTATTATTTTGTGCAGAGAACATTATGATATCTAATTCAAGGCGTTGATGATAGGGAGTGTAAAATATTAAGTCTCTCCCCCACCCACCAATACCTTCGGCTAAAGTTGGAAGGAAAAAGTGAGAAGGACTACCAAGCTGTGTAAAAAAAAAAAAAACTGTCACTGAAATTTTACAGGAAAGGATGAACAGAAACACTATATTCTACACTGGCCTAATTTAAAAGAAAAGTAGGAAAATCACTAGAAAATTGGTACTGAGCTGTTGCTGTATTTTGGATGGGGGGACAGACCTGGTGAGTGTGTGAGGGGGAGGGGGGAGAGGGAGAGGGGGAGGGGGTAAGGGGAGGGGGTGGGGGAGGGGGAGGGGGGAGGTAGGAGAGAGATATGGATGGGGGAGGAGAGAGAGATATGGATGGGGAGAGAATGTGGGTAGAAAGGAATGAGGGAGTTTGGGAGGGGAAATAATCTCTCTCTCTCTCTCTCTCTCTCTCTCTCTCTCTCTCTCTCTCTCTCTCTCTCTCTCATGTGTGCGTAACTTGAATAGGGATTGAGTGTGGGAATTCGGTCGTGAATGTGTTTACAAGCTTGTAAACGAAGCATGTGTATGTGAGAATAATAATGTGGATCTGTGTGTGTGTGTGTGTGTGTGTGTGTGTGTGTGTGTGTGTGTGTGTGTGTGTGTGTGTGTGTGTGTGTGTGTGTGTGTCGTTCGTGCCTCTTGTCTCAGTCTTCTTCCCTGAGGCCTAATTAACCTGGTTCTTTGGTGGAGTGGGTGGAGGGGCGGGTGGAGGGTGGGGAATGGGTGGGGGAGTAGGCAGAGGACTGGGCGGAAGAGTGGGTGGGGAGTAGATGGGTTGAGTGGGCGGGAAATGGGTGAAGGAGTGGGAGGAGTGGGTGCAGTGTGGGGGGAATGGGTGGAAGTGTGATGGGGAGTACATGGAGGCGTGGATGGATGAATGGGTGGAGCGGGTGGGTGAGTGGGTGGACTGAGTGGTACAGTGGGTGAAGTGAGTGGGGGAGGGGGTGGAGTGGAAGTGGAGGGGGAGGACTGGGAGGGGAAAGGGGAGTAAGCAGTAGAATGGGGCACGAACATTAAATAATTTATGTGTATATATATGTGTGTACAGTATGTAATTCACCGGGTCACCGGGTCGGTCAGGATCACCTGATGGTCGTGATCGTCAGCTTTTACCCTCCCGGAAGGGAGCTGAGAGCTCATATAGTCCGATCTAAGGGCAAGGCTGTGACCTTCACACACGCACACACCAGTCCCCTTGCTCAAGGGGGACAGTAACCACCCACTTCGTCAGTGAAACCTTTCGCAACCTGAGCGAGGCGCGAACTCCCGTCTACCAGATGGCAAGCGAGAACGTTTCCACTGCACCAGCGAGCGGTGTATTTATGTATATATGTACACACACACACACACACACACACACACACACACAAGAGAGAGAGAGAGAGAGAGAGAGAGAGAGAGAGAGAGAGAGGTTGAGGGGGGGGGGGAATAAATGAAGGATATACAACACAGCAAAATCTTACACAAAAGGCTGTTACAGGAGAAACATATCTTAACTGGCGATGGACAGGGGCCTCCACAGGTGGGGCTGTGATCCTTGGAGGCGCACCTGTGGCGTCCACCTGGGAGCCAAACCACCGCACACTTCCCTGCACCTCGCCTTGGGAAGGACCCCTGGTTCGACCTTGGCGAGGTACTGTATCACAAGAAGGCGCCTGTTCCCTGCACAGTGTACGTACTGTACCTGTAAGACGGCCCCACAGAAGCAGTTATTTACCTGTGGTCGACGGGTCTGCTTGACCAGGCAGACCGACGATACGGAGCAGAAGCAATAAAAACAACAACAGCGATACCAAACTTTCGGTATCTGATTTAAATAAAACAGTGGTAAATGCTATTCCGATAAAGTATTCGTAATGTCGATGTTATGAGCACCTTACATGCTGACATACATCGTAAAGGTTTTGGAAAAAGAAAGAAGGCAATGACAGGTGTTTAACGAACGCTTTAAAACAAAAACGAAAGCAACTCAGCCGATAACCCCTCCCCCCGAACTCTCTCTGCTACTTCCTGTTCCACAACCCTGCTGCTCTTCATAAAACTTTCTCAATTTTCTGTGGTAAGTGGTTTGTCCGTGAGAGAGAGAGAGAGAGAGAGAGAGAGAGAGAGAGAGAGAGAGAGAGAGAGAGAGAGAGAGCGCAAACACTACAACCACTACCACGCCCCCCGAAAAAAAAAATCGAAAAACTGCACACCATGTATTTTAATTGACACATTCCGTACCCTGTCCCTCTCATTAAAACTTACCTACACAGCAAAAAATATCAGAATTAAAGAAGCGCGCCAGGTTTGAATATCATTTCCATCCGAACCAGGGCTATTTCTGGCCCAGTCACTCTCGCATTTTGCATCTGATTTTTTGTTTTGGGCTATTTCCGTGCTGAATCGGGATGCTGGGAGTGTTTTGACTAGATCCAGTGTTTTACTCCATTCACACACACACACACACACACACACACACACACATTCATAGTTATTACACTGTGTATGTGAAAAACTGTATATGTGTTCTCTGTATATATGACATCTGTTTCGTTTTACATCAAGTATGTATGTATGTATGTATAAGCTGCAAAAGGACGATAATCTGGGTTAAGTTAGGGGAAAAAAAAATAAAAACTATCTCGAAGGCTCCAGACCCAATCCCTCCAGTCCTTGAATCGTCTGCACAGCTTAATAAAATCGTCTGGAGATCCCAAGAATGAAATACAGACGTCCTCGGAGTGAAGCTGTTAGTCAGGGAGGATGTGAAGGGCTGCAATCTTGTTATACAGGTTAAATCGTGTGTTGCGCCTCACCAGATTAGCCTGGAGATGCTTACGTGTTGACCGAACGGCTAAATCTGCTGGTGTGGGCGCGGGTGTGGCAATGGGAACAGGCATCACCACCACCATCACTACTAACATCACCACCACCATCATTACTAACACTAACACTGCTACCATCACATTTACCCCTACTACTAAACTACCACCATCACCATCACAACCACCACCTAATCAACAACAACAAAACCACCATAACATTTACCACAACTACCAAAACCACCACCAACACCACAACACCACCACAACAACAGCAGTTACTACCATCACTACAAAAACTACCGTACCATCGCCATCACCACCACCAGCATAATTACGAGTACAACTACCCCACTATCGCCACAACTACCACTACCAAAACTACCACCACCATCATCATCATCGGCATAATTACCAGCACAACTACCACCACCACCACAAACATAATTACCACAACCAAAACTACCACCACCACCATCACAACTCTCACCACCACCAAGTCACAAATACCTAACTACCACCATCACCAAAACGACCATCACTACCACAACTACCACTACTACCAGGAGCACTATGTATAATCAGATAAGACTTGATAAATGACACTCATGAGACGGCAAAATATGATACACTATTTAAGGGGATGAGAGGTGAGGGACGGGTCATTGCCGCTGCCCTCTCACCCCTCTCACATCCCTCTCATATCCCTCTCACCTCTCAAATCTCTCTCACTCCCCTCTCACATCTCTCTCAATCCTCCATCACCTCTCTTACCGCCCTCTCATTTCTGAAACTACTCACATCCCTCTCATCCCTAATACTCCCCTCATTCCTCTCACTCCTTACATCCCTCTCATTCCTTTCATATCCATCTTTCCACACTCACATCCCTCTCATCTCCTATAACATCCCTCTCACAATTCGCTGACTTTTAACTTTCCTCCTCTAAACTCCTTCCTCTCCCTCTCACCCCTCCTTCTTCTCCCTCTCTCCCCTCTCTTACTTCCTTCCTCCCTCCCTCCCATCCTCTCCCAACTCTCTCAAGCCACGCCTATCCCTTTCATTTCCTCCCCTCCCTCTCTCACAATGCTACTCACACACACCTCTCACTCTTCCTGCCCTTGTAATTGTTAGGACTCTCTCTCTCTCTCTCTCTCACCCACACACACCCACACCCACACCCACACCCACCCACGCACACGTACGTACGTACATACATACACCATCCTCTGTCGATTGCTTTTTCCGTAGCACTTTAATCTCTCTGTCTCTGTCTGTCTGTCTGTCTCTGTCTGTCTGTCTGTCTGTCTGTCTGTCTGTCTCTGTCTGTCTCTCTCCTTTAATGAAGGCAACTGTTGAAGCACTGAATACGATGAAAGAAAAAGAGGAAGGAGAGAAGAAAAATAGAAAGGAAGGAAGGAACGAAGGAAAGAAGGAGGGTGGGAGGGAAGGAAAAAGAAACTACAATGGAAGGAAGGAAGGAGGGTTGGATGGAAGGAAAAAAGAAACTACAAAGGAATGAATGAATGAATGAATGAATGAAGGAAGGAAGGAAAGACGGAAAAGCAGAAAGGAGGGAGAGAAAGGGAAGTGGGGGAAGGAAAAAGAAACTGCAACATAAAAAGAGATTAATGGAGGGAGAGAGAAAGAAGAGAGAAGGAGCCAACGAAGAAGAATATCCACAGGAAGAGAGGAGAGGAGAGGAGAGGAGAGGCGAGGAAGAAAGGAGAGGATGAGTTAAAAGGGGAGGGAAGGGGCAAGAAGGGGAAGGGTAGGGGAAGAGAGGGGAGGAAAGGAGGAGATGGTGAGGAAAAGGGGGAGGGAAGAGGGACAAGAAGAGGAAAAGGAGGAGCGTAGAGGAGAGAAGAGGAGAGGTGGAAGGGGAGAAAAGCAATGACGAGGAACGAGAGGGGAGGAAAGATGAAGGAAGGGAGAAGGGAAAGAAGATTGGGGGGTGAAGACTGGAAAGGAAAGACGGGAAGAGAAGAAGGGAGACGAGAGGAAATGGGAGGAAAGAAGGGAGATGAAGAGGGGTGAGAAGACGAAAGGAGGAGAGAAAAGGGAGGAGGAGAGGAAATGAGAGGAAAGATGGAGAGAGAAGAAGCGACAGAAGAAGGAGGAGGAGGAGGAGGATTACACAGGATTACACAGGAAAGCAAACAGCAACAGACCTTATGGTCCTTTCGAGGCTGCTTGTTACAGAGAAAACTATGACTACAAGATCTAACTCTACATGCTGAAGGATAAGGATAGTAAAGCAAGAAGGCTCCCCCCACCACCAAACCCTCCAGGAAAAAGTGAGAAAAACCACCATGCAGCATGGAAAAACTGACATGGAAATTTTATAGGAAACACTGGAAAGGAAAAGTCACATTCTATAATACTTTATCTATAAGCTACCCGATAGAGTAACCTGAAAGAGAAAGTAAACAAATAAAAGAATAGTTACGGCATGACATTATAAACCAGTTACATTGAGTTAATGGGAAGTCTGTGGACATAACGTGGAAGCTACACACTGCACAGTGTGGATGTTTAGGGGTGGTGCAGCAGCCTTGCCTGGCGCTTTTAAGGTAGGCAGCAGTCAATCAGGCCCTAGCTCCGTTCACTCCACTGAGACAAGGAACTCTCCCATGTGGGACAAGTACACAAGTTTCATCCTGAAGCAGTGACCCCTGGTACATTAAAAAAAATCCCGATGGTGGTCACTTGACTAACAGGGACCCTCAGTGATCCACAGCCCATCACAGGTCGAAAGTAATAGTGACCATTAACTCAGGGTTATATGTGCAGATCCTAATCTGTGCTTATATTGCTTTCTTTGCATTGGGGAGATTGAAATATATAAGACGGGTGTCTTAGATAAAAGGGGCTGCACAGTGCACAGTGTGGATGTGCAATGCACAGAGTGGATGTTTAGGGGTGGTGCGGCAGCCTTGCCTGGCGCTCTTTAGGTAGGCAGCAGTCTATCAGGCCCCAGCTCCGTTCACTCCACTGAGACAAGGAACTCTCCCATGTGGGACAAGTACACAAGTTTCATCCTGAAGCAGTGACCCCTGGTACATTAAAAAATCTCGATGGTGGTCACTTGACTAACAGGGACCCTCAGTGATCCACAGCCCATCACAGGTCGAAAGTAAGAGTAGTGACCGTTAACTCAGGGTTATCTGTGCAGATCCTAATCTGTGCTTACTGCATATTACCTCATTTGCATTGAGTACATTGAAAAATGTATAATGACGTGACGTGACGCTATGTTAAGTT
Organism: Coenobita brevimanus; assembly: GCF_032717465.1. Lineage (NCBI taxonomy): Eukaryota > Metazoa > Arthropoda > Malacostraca > Decapoda > Coenobitidae > Coenobita > Coenobita brevimanus. Next base: position 60,282,454 of record NC_136967.1, on the reverse strand, counting down.
TACGGGGTGTCCTGTAGACACGAGGGGACTGCACAGTGTGGATGTTTAGGGGTGGTGCGGCAGCCTTGCCTGGCGCTTTTAAGGTAGGCAGCAGTCACTCATGCCCTAGCTCCGTTCACTCCACTGAGACAAGGAACTCTCCCATGTGGGACAAGTACACAAGTTTCATCCTGAAGCAGTGACCCCTGGTACATTAAAAAAATCCCGATGGTGGTCACTTGACTAACAGGGACCCTCAGTGATCCACAGCCCATCACAGGTCGAAAGTAAGAGTAGTGACCGTTAACTCAGGGTTATCTGTGCAGATCCTAATCTGTTCTTATAATACTTTATTTGCATTGAATAAATTGAAAAATGTATAAGGAGGAGGAGGAGGAGGAGGAGATAAACTTTCACAAGGAGGGGAGTGGTGACAGGGAGAAGGTGGCTGGGGAGTGGAGTTGGGGTAGAAAAATGTGGAAGACAAATGAGGGGAGGGGAAAAAGTGTGGAGGAGGAGGAGGATATGGAAGTGGTATGATAGAGGAGGAGGAAGAGGGAGGAGGAGTGATGGAGCAAGGGGAACGAGAAGAAAAGGAGTACAAAGTCAAAGTACAGAAGAAAGGAAACAGCAACTCGCCTACTGGTAATTTTGAAACTGTTTTGAGGTTGATATATAACTGGATAAACTGTCAAGGAAATTTTATTGGAAAGAACGAATGGAAATCACAATACACACTAACTTAACCGGAAAGGGAACGTAACATCGCCAACACTGGGCAGATATCGATGCTGTTCCGTGCTGGTTCCCTCTTCATTTGTACCGTAGGAAACTTTTACTCCTGAAACGTATTACTCAGCAGTGAACATAATTAGCTGGGGACTAGAAGCAAAATATAATCCAAGCGCTTTTTAGTACGGTCTGGATGATGATGATGATGATGATGATGATGATGATGATGATGATGATGATGATGATGATGATGATGATGACGATGATGATAATGGTGATGATGATTACCCTATCGCAATTTACCTCACAAGGACGGAAATTTCTTCCATACATTTACAGGTCTGATGATGAAATGCTTACCTTCATGTGACTGGAATCGTTTGCCAACAATTTTATGACCACTGCCTCAAGTATAATTCAATCGAACCTCTATGAAGCATTTTTCCACTGCCATATTACCACGTCCTTCGAAAATTTTTATATACGTGGGTTAAATCTCGTAGTCATGGCGTAGATAAGGTAAACAGATTAAGTTCTTCTAAACGTTCCTCATATGGCTGAGTTCATAATTTAGGTTTTTCTCTGTATTCGCTACACTTTCAAACTTCTTTTTTCTTTTTTTTTAATAATGTGAGGGGAGGAGGAGGAGGAGGAGGAGGAGGAGGAGGAGGAGGAGGAGGAGGAGGAGGAGGAGGAGGAGGAGGAAGGCTCGAGGTAGATAGGACATGAAGGAAAGATTAATGTGATGGAAGAGGAAAAATGAGACAGAAAAGAGAGGAGAGAAAATGAGAAGCCAGAAAGATTGGCATTAATGAGAGAGAGGAAAAGAGGGAGGAAAGAGGCTGAGATGGAAGGAAGGAAGGAAGGAAGGACGTTTGGAAGGAAGGAAGGAGGAAGGGAGGGAAAGCAAAGGAAATATGAGGAAAGGAAGAAAGGAGGCGAATAAGGTGAGAGGAAGAGGGAAGGAAAGAGGGAGGAAAATAGACTGAGAGAGAAAGAGAGAGAGAGAGAGAGAGAGAGAGAGAGAGAGAGAGAGAGAGAGAGAGAGAGAGAAGGGGGAAATGAAGAATGGAAAATAGAGTTAGAGAGAGAAAGAGAAGGGAGAATGGAGGGAAACGGAGGGTGTGAGAGAAAGAGGGAAGAAAGGAGGGATGAAAAATGAGTGAGAACAAGCGGGAAGCACAGAGAGAGAGAGAGAGAGAGAGAGAGAGAGAGAGAGAGAGAGAGAGAGAGAGGGAGTTGAAGAAAGGGAGGGGGGGACGGGAATGAAGCAGGCAGAGAAAGTGAGTCTGAGGGAGTGGGAAAAAAGGAGGGAGGGAAAAGTGACTCAGAGAGAGAGAGAAAATGAGGAAGGGAGGAGGGAGGGGGAGTGAGAGAGAGACAGAAGGAAAGAGGAGGGAAGGGAGGAAGAAAGAGTAAGAGGAAATGGGTTTGGGTGAGAGTGAAAAGATTGGACGGATGAGAGAGAATGTGAAAAATTGGATGATGGAGGAAGGAGAGAGGGAGCGAGAGTGAGAAAGAAGAAAGGAAGGTGGAGAAGAGGGAGTGTTGGTGAAAAACTGAGGGAGTGGCAGGGAGAGAAGAAGTAGGAGGGAAGGTTGGAGGGATGGAGAAAGAAGAGAGGGAGTGAGAGTGAGAAAGAAGAAAGGTGGAGAAGAGGGTGAGGGGGAAGAACTGACGGAGTGGTAGGGAGACAGGAAGTAGGAGGGAGGGTTGGAGGGAGGAAATTGAGTGAGACTGAAACTGGAGAAAGAGTAAAGGGGAAGAGGGAGTGAGGGGGAAAGACTGAAGGGGAGAGAGGAAAGCAAAAGAGAGCAGAGACCAGAAAGTGAGGCATGTGGGAGAAAAGAGCAAGAAAAGGAGAGAAGAGGGAAAAAAGAGGGAGGGAAGGGAGAAGAGAGAGAAGAGGGAGAAAGAGGCCGACAAAAAGGAAGGAGGGGAAAGAAAGGAGGGAAGAAAAACGAAGAGGGGAAGACTGGGAGGAAAACGAAAGGAAAGAGGGAGAGAAAAGGAAAAAAAAAATGGAAGGAGAAGAGGGAAAGAGGAGGGAGACAGTAAGGAAAGAAGAGGAAACGAAGATGAACGGGAGAGAAGAGGGAGAGAAAAGGAGAGAGAAAAGAAAGAGATGAGGGAGAAAGGAGGCAAGAAAGCAGATGAGTGAGGAAAGAATGAGGAAGGAGAGAAGGAAGACGCTAAGCCTAAGAGGAGTGATGGTGAAGAAGGGAGAGGTCTCACGTACACATGAAGTACGTGAGGGAGGAGGAGGAGGAGGAGGAGGAGGAGGAGGAGGAGGAGGAGGAGGAGGAGGAGGAGGAGGAAGAGGAGGAGGAGGAATAATAATAATAATAATAATAATAATAATAATAATAATAATAATAACAATAATAATAATAATTATATTAACAACAACCTTCGATGTATCCTTGATCTATAACTATTTCTCCTTCAAGTAAAAGCAAGCAAAAGGCTAAATGACTGCAAACACATCGAATACTCCAAAGAAAATAAAGGAGACAGAGGCCAAATAAAGATTAATTCACTTTATGATGTGTGGCACTTATTACGATGGAGAGACTGGAGTTGTAGGTTAGGATATACATAGACTAAGAGTACTGTACAGTTCCATAGTTGATCAGTCCGATATATGCGGGGTCATCCTGTGCAGTGAACTGATGATCTCTTAAGGCTGACAGCACCTCACTACAGCGAGGCGCGGGGAATAGTGTGGAGGTTTGGTTTCTAGATGGACGCTGCACTTGCGCCTCTCCACTCAGTTAACAGGGGTACTATTGCAGGCTCCATTTCACCCCGTAGTTCGGATACATGGTTACTACAGAGGAATAAATAAAGTCATTGGACAAATTCGTTAGCCAGTGTCGGGAAACAGACAGACGAAAAAGATAAGATGGATGGCTAGTGTTACGGACACGCAACAAAAAAAGAGATACAGACAGACAAAGAATGTTTAGCATATAAGCCCGAACACAACCCATTAATCTGTAGCTTCACCCACCGCCACGCAACCAGCAGAGGGGGTCAAGAGGAGAGCAGAATCCGAGGAAGGAATGGTTTGATCCTGTCACCTTTTGAACCTGACCTCCAGATCACGTCCACAAATGTCCGCGATCACTCTGGCAAACACCCATCACCTCCCCGCCAAGTACCAAGGCTCCGAACTTGATTGGTGTGGACCAAGAGGTAGGGGGAATGGGGGGGAGGCGGGCTAGAGTTCAAATCTATCATGGATTCTAATTTCCAGAAAAAAAAAGGCAAAAAAAAGGTCTCCGGAACCTTCTTGTTTTCCTATTTTTATTTTCTATAGAGTGAAATATTAGTCCAGTCTTATATTACAGCCTGGAATGAACCACTACCCCTGTGGCTGTTTGCTTTCCTTGGTAATCCTTTAAGCGGCTTACTATTATCAGAAATCGTTTTGCTTTTCGTAATTTTCACTCTAATAATCACTAGTTTGGCCGCGAAGTGTTAAGTTGCTGCGTGAGTGAAGACAAGAAAAAGAATGCAACTTTATATAAATTTCAGGCGTAGGATGTTCGCTAAATTAATGTGAAGCCCTGAAATAAGAAATGCGCTTCAGTTTAGCCTCGGGATATATTATAGGGAGAGGAGATGGGAGGAGACAGCAGGGACAAGACAGAAGGGAATACAGGAGAGGAGACAATGTAAAAGAAAGTAGAGATGAGAAAAGCGGGAGGAGGGAAGAGAGGGAAAAGAAATGCTAAAGAGAAGCGATTAGAGGAAAAGAAAAAATCGCAGGGTAAAAAGGAAAGCAGTCAGCAATAAATCTATCGGTGTTTATGAGACGTTCCGCCATAGAGAGAGAGAGAGAGAGAGAGAGAGAGAGGATCAAACAGTGCTTTCGAGACACTCTGCTAAAAGGTACAAAAAATGGAGAGGAGAGGAGACAAGAGGGAGGAGAGAAGAGAGAAGGAAGAGGAGAAAATGGGAAGGAGAGACAGATTTTCTCGAGACCTTCTGTTATGGCGTAGGTTGTAAATACGGTATCTACTTTGTGGGTCTAAGACGATGAGGGCAAAGCAGGGAGGCTCTCAGGAGGAGGTGAGGGTGAGAGTGGGTAAAAGAGGAAGAGGAGAGAGAGAGAGAGAGAGAGAGAGAGAGAGAGAGAGAGAGAGAGACAGACAGACAGACAGACAGACAGACAGAGACAGAGAGAGGAGCTAAGGATGGAACTGAATGAGAAGGAAATGGAATGAAAAAAAGAGGAGTGGGAAAAAGAGAAGAGAGACGTGCAAAAAGGGAGGGTATATGAAATGAAGAAGAGGAGAGGGGGAAAGGAGAAGAGAGCAGAGAAAAAGAAGGGGTACATGGAATGAAAAAAGAGGAGAGCGGAAAGCGAAGAGACAAGAAAAAGAGAGGTTGAGAAATAGGGAATATGAGGAGAGAAAGGTTAGGGGAAAAACGGAGACATAAGGGATAAGGAGAAAGAGAAGAAGAGTGAAACGAGGAAGTAGATAGAAGGGAATGGGGAATGGGGGCAGAAAGTGAGGGAATTGGAAGAGGAGATAGGAGAAAGAAAAGGAGTGAGGTAGAGGTGAATGAGGAGAGAGAGAAGACGGGAGAGTTGGAGGAAAGCAGGGAGGGAGAGAGAGAGAGAGAGAGAGAGAGAGAGAGAGAGAGAGGGGGGGGGGAAGGAGGTACCAGAGGAGAATGGGAAAGAAGAGAATGGAAAAGAAAGAAGAGAGGAGAGGAGGAAAGAAGATAAGAGAAAAAGGAGGAGGAGGAGGAGGAGGAGAAGGAGGAGGAGGAAGAGAGAGAGAGAGAGAGAGAGAGAGAGAGAGAGAGAGAGAGAGAGAGAGAGAGAGAGAGGACGTAATTGAATTTCTGCAGTGTTGGGTCAGTGTAAGAGGTGGGGTGTGGTGTGGGCAGGTGTGGTGCTCTCTCTCTCTCTCTCTCTCTCTCTCTCTCTCTCTCTCTCTCTCCAACACAATCACAGCCACCAACATATTTTTCATTCCAATCTCCTTTTCTCATAATTCCTCTTTTTCTCAGACCTTCCCCAACTTCAATTAAACAGACAACGAATGCTCCCAAAATATGAGCAATAATTTTTAATAACACAATAAAAAAACAATGGAATTTCGGCCAATTTGTGCGATTTCTGATGCTGCAGGGAAGAGGATGGGAAAGGTGGGTGGGACGATGGGGGTGCGAGGAAAGAGGGAAGGAAGGAGAGAGGAAGGGAGAGAAGGGAGAATGAAGGAAGGAGACAGGGGCAGGAGAAGGAGAAAGGGAGAAGAAGAGGAGAGAGGGGAGTAGAGAATGACGAAGAGAAGGAAAGAAAGAGAGGAGGAGGAAGGAAAAGGAGAGCAGAGAAGGATTATGAGAAGGAAGGAGGGAGGGGAGAAGAGAAAGATGAGGAAAGGGAAGAAGACAGGAGGGGGAAGAGAAAGATACAAAGAGGGAAAGAGAGAGAGGGGGGGGGGCAGAGAAAGAGATACTGAGGGATGGAAAGAAGGAGGTGCTAAGGGCAGAGGAAAGAATACACAGAAGGAAAAATGAGAGGGAGAAGAAAAGGAGGTTGGAGGGTAAGAAGGTAAAAAGGAGAAATGATAGAGAGAGAGAGAGAGAGAGAGAGAGGTGGGGGGGGGGACTGGTAGCTGAGGTGCGGGAGAGGGGAGGAAAAGAGGAATGGCGAGTGAGGAAAAGTGATAGGGAATGAGAGGGACGTGAGGAAACAAGAGTGGGAGAGATGAATGGAATGGAGATAAAGAGGAGGGAATGGGAGAGGAAAGATAGGGAAGAAGAGGAGAGACGAGGAGGAGAAGGAGGACAGAGGAGGAGAAGGAGAGAGAAGGAGGGGAGAGAAGGAAGACATAGAAGGAAGGGAAGGTAGACAGAAGAGGAGAGAGGAGGAGTGGAGAGGAAGGAGGGCACAGAAAGAAATGAAGGTAGAATGAAAGAGGTAATGAGGAGGGAAGAGGAGAAGGAAGAAGGAGAGAAGATGGAAGAGAAGAGGGAGGAAATGAGGATGGAAAGGAAGTAATGAGGGTGAGGGAGAGAGAGAGAAGAGACATGGAGAATCGTGATAATAATAATTTTTCTTTAATGTTTCGTTCATTTGAAATTCCATCGTATAAAATTTCACCGCTGTTTAACTCTTGTCCATAAAACTTTACCAATTTCCCGTGATAAGTGGGTCGATGGAGGGGTGATGGGAGGTGGGGGGATGGGATACAGGGGGAGGGAGAGGGGGTTAGGAGAGATGGGGGGAGGGGGCAGGAGAGAGATAGGGGCGATGGAGAGGGAGGGAAGAATGAAGGGAAGAGGTAAGAGGAAGAAGAGAAACTGGGACTAGGTAGAAGGGGACAGAGAAGGGGGAGAGAAAGATACAGAGTAAGTGAACGAGGGAAATGAAAGAGGGGGAAGTACACAGGAGAGAAATACAGAGGGAAGGAAGGAGAGTGGGAGGGAAGGAGAGATGGGAAAGAGGAAGAGGGAAGGAAGGTGAGACAAGGGAAGAGGAAGTGAAAGGAGGGGAAGGAAAGGGAACAAAAAGAAAGCAGTGCCAAACCGACTGAGTTAAAATTAATATCATTTCTATTTCATCCTATGACATGATTTTATTCAGCTGAGAACTCTGAATGGGTTAATGGCAGTAATTATTCAGTACAGACTAATGACGCCATAAATTACACCACACAGTCCATTAGTAGTCTGTTTAGCAATTTTACGATCCCATTAATTACTTAAATGCCGTATGTATTTGCAAGTTGCATATTACTGTACGTCATTCACTTTAACTTGGCCCAAATGTTCATAATTTTGCAGCTTATTTTATATAGTTCAATGGCAGAAAAAGGCAATACTGTGACTCTGCATCCATTCTATAGCTCTTCTTCTTTACTAGCATCATATTCTAGTGTTAATCTGTTCTTCCTAACTAGCATCATATTCTAGAGATAATCTGTTCTTCCTAACTAGCATCATATTCTAGTGTTAATCTGTTGTTATAATTCAGCATTCAAGACTGAGGGAGGGCAATTTTAGGTCAAAGTGAAGAGAGTATACTGATACATCTTACTTAATTAAAGCCTCCTCTACGATGACGTATGAGTGTATAATTGGTATTTCCATGCATATTATTGTTTAGGAAAGACCTCTCCCACTGAAAGAATTACAGAAAGACCTCTCCAACTGAAAGAATTATGGTTATTTCTCACTTCACTAAACTATTTTTACTCTAACCTGGCCTAGAACTGCCATCTATCCATCTTGTGTGTTAAGTTGTTGGGAGGGGTGAGAGAGATAAAGGGGGAAGGAAAGAACGTGATACTAGAATATGATATTAGTCATGAAGAAGCCCTATGGAAAAAATGTAGAGCCAAGTCACTGTCTTTTTGCGCCAATAAGCAACGTGAAATAATCTAGAAATTTATTGTCACGGATTTGGAGAAAGCATATAACAGGGTGGATAGCCAAGGATTATGGAAAGTATTAAGAATATATGGAGTAGATGGGAAGTTGTTGAAGGCTGTGAAGGTATGTATGAGGGTGCCAAGGCTGCAGTGCGTGTGGATAGTGAATTGAGTGAGTTTTTCTGTTTGAATCGTTGGATTGAAACAAGGATATGCCATGTCTCCATGGTTGTTCAATCTGTATATGGATGCGATTAGAAAAGAGATACAAGGTAGGGCAGTGGATGCTGGAGCGCCTCTAGTAAGAGAGGACACTGTTTGGAAACTACCTGTACTGTTGTTTGGAGATGATGCTGTGTTGTTGAGTGAAGACGAAAGGGAGCTGCAAGGCTTGGTGGATGAGTTTGGAAGAGTGTGTAAGAAACGGAATCTAAAGGTGAATGTAGGGAAGAGTAAAGTGATGGTCTTCGAGAGAAGTGAAGTCAGTGAATGTACAGTGAGGTTGGATGAGGAGGAAATGGAAAAGTAAGTGCGTTTAAGTACTTGGGTAGTATGATGAGTAAGGATGGAAAGTTAGAGGATGAAGTGCTTGAAAGGGTGCAACAGGGAAGAAAGGTTGCTGGTTCTTTGAAAGCAGTAATAAGAAACAGGGAAGTGAACATGGAAGTGAAAAAGTTACTACATGACAGTACTGTGATACCAACTCTAACGTATGGAAGTGAAGCTTGGACATTGTTGGAAGGACACAAGTCAAGAGTGAGAGCAGTGGAAATAAGTTATTTGAGAGGAGCATGTGGAGTCTCATAGACAGACAGACTGACGAATGAGGAAGTGAAGAAGCGTTGTGGTGTGGGTGTGGATGTGATAGGAAGCGTTAGGAGAAACACACTGAGGTGGTTTGGACTCGTGGAGAGAATGGAGAGTGATAGACTGACGAGGAGAGTGTATGTGAGTAAGGTGGAGGGGGGGAGAGGGAGGGGGATGAGATGGAGGGATGGAGTGGAGAGATATATGAGAGTGTGGGGGGGGGGTGAGTTGGGAGCAGTGCAATGAAATGGAGGGGGACAGGGCGACATGAAGGCGATTTGTTTGTGGCCACTCCTTATGGGATTAAGGCGTCTGGCAATAAACTGATATATAGAAGATCTACAATTCAATGTCCCATAAGCTTAAAAAACACTCGTCTGGCAGTAACACGATTAAATTATATAAAATGAATGGGATGCAATAAATTAACACTCATCCTCCATTTACAGGCACAGTGAAAGGTTGTACGTCGCGTTCTATTATTATTTATTTATTTTCCGCTAAATGGAGCGAGTGAATGATTTAAGAATCCTACAATACTCAGGGAGCAAAGGGAGTTCAGTGGTTACCTCGCTCGCCTCCTGAACTGTGTGTGCCCTGATTCTGTGGCAGTCATTTAAAGTGCGTGATTGTAGTATGTCCTTCCATAAGCTAGAATTATGGCACACACACACACACACACACACACACACACACACACACACACACACACGCACGCACGCACGCACGCACGCACACACACACACACACACACACACACACACACACACACGCACGCACGCACGCACACACACACACACACACACACACACACACACACACACACACACACACAATCATACAGCACTTTCACATGCATTAACTACGGACACGTCTTTCAGCTTCGTACTTGACCAACATAGGAAAGGTTTAAGTCTGGTTGTAAACTCTCTCCAAGGACAATTTTCGGTCTAGCAGTGAACGCTTTACGAAGTGACGGAAATACACACACCCTAACCTCTCTCTGTCAAAACAAAAATGTACAACTTTGAATATGATGTAACATCAAAAAACGTCAAAAAATTCTATTATTACCTATTATCACCAAAAACACAAGAATGAAAGCAAAAACCGGAACAGTGGTAAAAACAGAACAAAACTCAACACTATAATGAGCAACAAAAACAACAACAATAACAACAGCAACTAAAACAATATTACTTGCAATGAAATAAAAAAAGACAACAAGAACAACTCTAATAAGAATTTTAAAAAATAAGTAACAATCACAAATTAACAAGTAAACATCAATAATAAAGGCAGTAACGAAATCATCATCATCATCATCATCATCAACAACTGGAAAAATAAACACTAATCAGGACAAGGCAGAATAATCTCTTCTTACTGCCTATTCCCATTTCCTGTTATTCATCTTTTCTTTTTTTCGTTATGTTCTTTTCTACCCTCCTACTCTCAGATTCTCACATCTTCTTTCCTCCCTCCCTGTTTCTTTTTCTATCCTTCCTTTTTTTCTATCCTCGTCTTTTATCCAAAAAAACTATGTTTGTTACCTACCCTACGTCAAACACCCTCGAAAGGACAATGGGTATGTTGTTGTTTGCTTTCCTTTGCATTCATAATACTGATACAGTTTTTCTCGTTCATTCTCTCTCCCTTCGTATTTCTTCCTCTCTATTCTATTTCGACTTCTGTAATCATTTCTTTCTCCTCTCTCTCTCTCTCTCTCTCTGTCAGCTATCTGTTTTTCGGCTGTCACTTTCCTTCTCCCTCCATTTCTTTGTAACATCGTTCTTTTGTGCCTCTCAGCCTAACCTATTTGTTCCCTCACGCACATTCTTCTCTCTCTCTCTCTCTCTCTCTCTCTCTCTCTCACACACACACACACACACACACACACAGGAGGGTTTTCTTCAGCTTGGGAGATACTGGAGGGGTTAATATAGGCTCCATTAACTCCTTCACTTCTATACTCACTTCACTTTAACTTGTCCTAAAATGGCCCTCTCTCCGCCTTCAATGCTGAGTTATAGTTGAAGATTAGCACTCGTATATGGTACTAGTCACGAAGAAGTGCTATGGGAAGGATGCAGAGCAGCGACAATTTTGTTTTCTGCCACTGATCTACGCAAAATACGCTGCAAATCAATGAAAATCTAAGCCAAGTTAAGATGAAAGAGGTATAGAAATGAAGGTGATAATGAAGACTGTATCTTTCCTCCAGTCTGACAAGTCTCCAAAAATATGAATAAAATCGTCTTGAGGAGCATTAATAAATAAATAAATAAATGGACAGATAAATAATAGGCAGGGAACTGAGGGGGTTAAAGAAGATGACGTGGGAACACTGAAAGGTGTGTGTGTGTGTGTGTGTGTGTGTGTGTGTGTGTGTGTGTGTGTGTGTGTGTGTGTGTGTGTGTGTGTGTGTGTGTGTTGGGGGTTAAAGGGGTAGGAGCCAGATGATCGGCTGGGGAGCGAGATCCATAAATACGACCCCGATCCTTAAATAAAACACACACACACACACACACACACACACACACACACACACACACACACACACGCTGGCCCATATCTAAGGCTCTTCTTTTCTTTCTGTCGGGCGCATTTTCGTGTGTTGTGAGGTCATCTAAGGCACCGTTATCAATATCTATCCATCATCTATACTTATCTGCCACTCCCGCTGATAACCCCATGCCCACACCAGCAGACTGTGCGAGTTTCAAGCGCGGCTCTACGGATCACCTTGTATATCTCCAAGGGCCTTACTCTAAGCTGAAGTAGTCTGGTAAATTTAACGCTGACTTTTCGAAGGTCTTGTGAGGTCATGAAAAGTAAAGTGTTCCTCCAGAGAAAACTGTTTGATTCTTAGGTCTTTTGCCTCCCCTACCCCCTCCTCCTTTATCCTTCCCCCTTCTCTCCCTTCCCCCTTTCCCCTCCCCTCTCCTCAAATCTTCCCATCCCTCTCATATTCCCCGTCTCCCCTCCCCTCTCTTTCCTCCTCCTTTATTCTTCCTCTCCCTTTCCCTTCCCCCACCTCTTTCCTCTTACCCCGTTCCACTCCTCCTCCTTCATCTTCCTTATATTCGTATTTTCCCCTTTCCCCTCCTTCCTTTTCCACGCTGTTTTCCCTTCCGTCTACCTTCTCTTTTCTCACCCTCATCTCCTTTCTTCCTCTTCCTCCCTCTCCCTTCCTTCCCCTTCTCGTCCTCTCCTTTTCTTTCCCCTCATCCCCCACCCCTCTCTCATCTGCACTTTGGCCTCAGCACAGCAAACGGACTGACACAAGGAGACATTATTTACCCTCCAACACATTCCGGGAACACCAGGAATAATTGGATACGCAGAGTCTTAATTGCATTTTCGACCGAGTTCCTTATTATTGGGGGGGGGGGTGGAGGAAGATGTAATTGACGTTTTTATTATTTTCTAGGATTATGTTGATGTGCGTTGATGTTCTTTTTTTCGTTGCGTAGTTTGGTTTACATTAACATTTTTTGGCCTTTTTTATGCGCGTTAATTTTCTTTTCTTATATGCGTGTAAATATTGCTGATGGACTTTTCTTACTGTCATTTTCTAAGATTATTTTGATGAACTCTGATATTCTTTTAAGTAGCTAGGAGTATCTTGGCGTACGTTTATATATATATACCGGTACATATACATATTTTTTTACAAGCATGTATATATGACTTTCGTATATTTTAGGGTATTTCACTATCTATATCCATAGCCCGACGCCCTAATCCTGCACAGGGTGGCCGCAGACAAAACGCGTCCAAGTCGCTCTGTCACCCATCATTTGGCTGTCCTCCCCCTAACTCACTTCCCCCTCCCTTACATACCTCTCAACTCCATCCCTCCACCTCATCCTTGGTCTGCCCCTCCCTCTCCCTCCCTCCACTTCACCTACATACACCCTCTTAGTAAGTCTTTCATTCTCCATTCTCTCCAAATGTCCAAACCACCTCAGTGTATTTCTCCTAATTTTCTCAATCACATCCACATCCACCCCACAACGTTCCTTCACTTCTTCATTCGTCAACCTGTCCCTCCACGTCACTCCACATGCTCCTCTCAAGTAGCTCATTTCCACTGCTCTCACTCTTGACTTGTTCCCCTCTAGTAAGGTCCATGCCTCGCTTCCATACGTCAGGGAAGTGATCACAATACTATTATGCAGTGACTTCTTAACTTCCATACTCACCTCCCTATTTCTCATCACCGCTTTCAGTCACACAAGTAAATAATATTGGGTGTATTTTCATTATAATTCTTTCATAATCGTTTCCATACATCTGAGAAATTTTATGACTATTTTCTTATACACTTACACTTCTTGATAAATAATGTACTATAAGTATACCGGTATATTATTTTTTTAAACAAATTTTTATACACTTATTTATTTATTTATTTTTCTGACAATAATTTGGTACTTTTGTTCACAACAGGATTGGGCTGTTTAGAGATAATGTTTTAGGCGTTTTTCCCAAGTGGTGATAATTGTGAAAGTGTGTGCAGCGAAGGAGGACGGCTGGGTCAAAGAAAACGGACAGGTAAGCCTATGCCCAGTCTCTCTCTCTCTCTCTCTCACACACACACACACACACACACACACACACACACAAATTCGGCTCGATGAAAGTTTTGAATACATCCCACGCACCTCTGACAAGCCCACATCGCCTCTCGTTTTCTGAGAACCAGTAGTTGTAATTCCTGGCAGGCTATAAAGAGAGAGAGAGAGAGAGAGAGAGAGAGAGAGAGACCCTCATCGTGGTATTCATTCAACTCCTTTAAATGTATGACGCACTTCTCATCTTTATCTTGCTACCTATAGACAATTTAATTCTTCATACAGTCGGTTCCCTACGGCCCAGCAATCGTTCATGCCATATACCTTCGCATGTCACAGCAACGGCACTAATTCCCACCGTCCATACTGAATACATGACAGGCTCTCTCAATAACTGCTGTGATGTAAATATTTTATTTTTTATGAAATGTACGTGGGTCTCGTGGAAAATTAGTAAAGACTGATTTACCCTATTTTAACACCATTAATTTTGAGGATGCATTTTCTATTTCATTCTTCCCATCTCCAGACGATTTTTTTTCAGAGTACATCTCTCGAACTGAAGGGGTTAATGAAGGCGACAGGTGTGAATGCTGAGGGTAGAGTTGGGTGAGGCAGACCGAAAAAGACTAGGGGCGAGGTCATACAGTGTGACCTCACGGTTAAAGGACTAAACTGTGAGGCTGTTAGAGATCGAACAGCGTGGAAAGCCGACATCAGGTTACCAAGGTCGACTGATGTAAGCACGCTGGAGCCTTTATAAAAGAAGCGAAACGAACGAAACAAATCTAATTACCTCCAGTCTGAAAAGTTTTTGAGGCACAATACAGGTCTATTCGTTTGAAGGTTGGAAGAATTAAAAAAAAAAAAAAAAGTCACAGTACCGAAAGTGGTTAAATCCACAGTAAGTTACCTGCCTCCGTCTGGATTCGATCTCGCGTCCTTTCAAATATCAGTCCACGGCTCTAGCCACTCACCAACACCTCTCGAAAGACATCATTAAGTTCTTCTCGACCACGGACTTTTCAAAGCTAAATATAATCATCTGGTAGCAGCAAAAAAAAGTTAATAAATCAAATAAATAAATGACATTACAGTAGTGAAAGGAAATTCTGTGCCTGACTGTCCGTCTGTCTCTAATGGCCAAGACGCTCTCTCTCTCTCTCTCTCTCTCTCTCTCTCTCTCTCTCTCTCTCAACGAGGGCCTAGAATTGTTACAAGGTCTAGCCTCTTTCCACACCTCTCGTGTTTCTCTCTTACTTTTTCCTTCCTTTCTTTCCTGCCCTCTCTCTGTCTCTGTCTGTCTGTCTGTCTCTCTCTCTCTCTCTCTCTCTCTCTCAAAAGTTATCCTCTCAGTAACAAAAAAATACACAAAATAAAATCACAAATGACGAAAAAAAAAAAAGGAAAGTAATTGCACAAAAAGAGAGTCGCCCTACAAATGTTCATATATATTCTTTTCCAAGTTTTGTAATCTGCATAATCTTTGTTCCTGATTTTTTTTGCGAATTCCTGAAAAACACATAAATATAGAAAAAGGGGAAATAAAAAAGCGAGAGAGTGCAGCATTCTTTTCTTTCTTTCTTCCGGAAATTTACATACCAACCTCTCTTGTTTAAGTCCCCCCCTCCCCCACCATTACCTCCTCCTCCTCCTCCTCTTCTTCCTTCCTCTACCACCCCTTCCTTCCCTCCATCTTTCCCCCCTCCTCCCTTCCTTTCTTTCTCCTCCACCTCCTTCCTCCGCCAACCCTTCCTTCCTCAATTTTTTTTTTATTTCCTGTTTTTCTTTTTCCTTTCAACAATATTCCCCCATTCTTCCTGCATATCCTCTGCTACCCTCTCTTCCTTTCTTTCACTTTCTCCCTCCTCCTTCCTTCCCTTACTCCCTCTTTCTTCCCTTTTCGTCTCACATTTTCACCCTCCCTCTTCCTCTCTATTCCAATTCCCCCTCCTCCCTCTTCCTTCCCATTTTACTCCTCCCTTCTTCTTCACCTCCTACCTACTCTATCCTCCTCGATCCTCCCTTTGTTCTTCACCCCTTCCTCCCTCCCCTTCCATTCTCTCCCTCCTATCTCTTTCTTTCCCTTCCTTCCCCTCCCTCCCTCACCTCCTCTACCATCATTATCCTCATCATTATCTTCGTCTCCATCCTCCAATGCCAATAACCCCATCACAAAATCGTCTCTTTTTCCATTTTATTCTCACTTTCTTCAGACGGTTATATTCAGCCCTGGGGAGATTTTTTGAGAAGAAGGGATTCGAAACAGTCTCCCTTAACTTCTTCACCTCAAGAAATGTCTCCTAAGTTGAATAAAATCGTCTGCAAGTAACATTTTAAATTATGACATAGCACTGAAGTGGTTAATCCTTCCATCCTCTCTCTCTCTCTCTCTCTCTCTCTCTCTCTCTCGACGATTTTGTATGTCTTTGTATCTCTTTCTTTTGCCATTTAAATCTTAACAAACTGAAATACAATAAATGTGTAGTCTCTCTCTCTCTCTCTCTCTCTCTCTCTCTCTCTCTCTCTCTCTCTCTCCTGAAAGACTTATACATGGTGGTGAAAATTGAACACTTGGATGATCCTCTCCTGACACCGCCTCCATCACCCGCCGCGGGGACCTGACCACTCACTCCACTCCTCTCACTCCACTCCACTCCACTGTCTTCAATTCACTCTCCTCACTCCAGCCCCCTCACCTCCACTCTCCTCAATGCATCACCATCACTGCACTCGCTTCACTTCACTCTCCTCACTCCCTCCACTCGTTTCCTTCCACTCCGCTTCACTCCCCTCACTCCACCCCACCCTCTCCACTCCCCTCACTCCACTCCCCTCTCTCCACCCTCCTCTCACTCCTCCCTCTCCACTCGCTCCACTCCACTCTAGGGGTATAGTTTTAAGACTACCTAGGAGAGTACTTTGAAGACAACTTTGAGCCCCTGTGTTGAGCGCCGCCCTGGAGAGCTTAGTCTGGGGCTCCACTGGGGATCATTTTCCACGGAGCTGTGTTGGGGGAACTTGCCTAGCCCGGTGATTCGTGGTAGGGAAAAGATGTAGTACCGTAACACCGTCTTTTTTGCGACTGAGCTACGAGAAATAAGTTACAAAATCACGAAAATCTGGTGGGGTGGGAAGGATGTAGAACCGTAACACCGTCTTTTTTGCGACTGAGCTACGAGAAATAAGCAACAAAATGACGAAAATCTGGTGGCGTGGGAAGGATGTAGTACCGTAACACCGTCTTTTTTGCGACTAAGCTACGAGAAATACGCTGCAAAATGAAAATCTAGTGGCAGACCCGTAGCACTGTCTTTTCTGCGACTGAGCTGCGGGAAATAAGCTGCAAAAGGACGACAATCTGGGCCAAGTTAAGGCCTCGTATTCTCGTCGGTTAAAGCAGCTCCCTAACACCTCTTTCTTAGCGATTTATTTTTGGATATGGGTGGTTAACACCCTTTTGTACGCTTAACTTCGGCTCGTCGGTTGAGGCTTTTCCGTAACACCTTTTCCTAAGCAATTTATTTTGCTTCATACACCTTACTGTCCTATCTATGTTACACAGATCCTCACAATATTGCTATACTCTGCACAGACAATGTACCAAAGAATAATACCCAATTTCCAAATATAAATCGCCATGGAAGAGGTGTTCGGGAGCTTCCTTAACCAACGAGAAACTAGCCTCAGTAGCCTACCAGAGCTGTGACAGCAGTTCAGTGTTTATAAGTGAGAGACAAAGGCCAATATATGAGGTAGACAAAAAATAACTGACAACAGCTTCATTATACTCAGTAAAGGAATTGAAAAGAATGCCAAGCTTCTCATGATGGCACCTTCTCTATTTATTTTAT
This sequence comes from Coenobita brevimanus, assembly GCF_032717465.1. NCBI lineage: Eukaryota > Metazoa > Arthropoda > Malacostraca > Decapoda > Coenobitidae > Coenobita > Coenobita brevimanus. Next base: position 60,265,108 of record NC_136967.1, on the reverse strand, counting down.
TTATCTATCTTTCCTGTTTATTTTATTTATCTATCTTTATCTATCTTTTGGCTGAGAGTGAGTCACAGGAAACAGAGGACTATGGGAGACTTCGTGGCACTTGTTCTTAAATTCTACTGTTCTTGCTCTAACATCTTTTCACTTCCTTTATACACATCTCTACACCCCATGACACCTCTGCATACTTCTGACCACACACTACCATGTTTTCACTTTCTTTCTACACCCCCCTACACCCCACACCTTTACAGTATACTCCTCCACACACCTACTATACTTTCCCACCTCACACCTCTCCATACCTCTACATTACCTTTTCACACCTCACCAACGCGTCTCAAAACCCACTAACATCTTCTCAGTTCATTTCCACACGCCCTACCACCTTTTCATTCCTCTTGACACCTCATTCTACACCTGGCCACACCCCCACACTCTAATCCAGGCCTCCTTTGAGCTCCCCTATGCCTACAAAGCCCTATTCAGCCTCGCTTCCTTCCTCCCTCACATCGGCTCATATTCCGTGGGCTCTGAGGCCTTCAAACACCCCTACCTTACAATATTCTTTTCACCTTCATTTGGCCTAGATTTTATTCCCTGTGCAGCTTATATCACGCAGCGCACTGACAGAAAAAAGCTCTAATACGACTCAGCATCCTTTCCATGGCACTTTTTCGTGATTAGCTTTATATTCTAGTGTTAATCTCTTGCTACAAATAATGGAGAGATGGTAATTTTAGGCCAATTAGGAGTATAGGAATTAACGTTTATTTATTTATTTTTTATATAGCACCATAACATTCTTTTGTATGTTAATTATGCAAACTATTTCTATATTACAAAGATATGAATAACACACAAGAGAATTATCAAAGCTAAATACACAAAACAGTCAGCGAAGGAATATGTTCTGATAAGCTTACTAACTTGAAACTACAACACACTGACACTCAGATTCCGTTTCTCTCCCTCACATCTCCTTCTTGCCAATTAACTTCCGCATATTACACCAAAGTATTCTCCATAGTTTAATACCTTTTTAATATCGACACAGACTGTAAAAGTAACAATGAAGAAAATATTAACGTGAAATATCCAGCAATGAACAGAAAAAAACAAACTTCCTAACCAACGAGTACGCAAAGTCACAGGCAATAATTATACAAAAATAAAAGTGACGGGCTAATACGGACCATTATTTCCTTTCTTCAAATAATAATTCTCAAAACATAAGGGTAATCCTCGGTGGTATCAACGATGGCTGTACTTTGAACGTCCCTAAAGAAAATTATTATATATTTACCGTAAAAAAAAAACAACACGTACTGCTGCGGACACTTTCGAAATCCAAACGACTTTTCAAAACACTGAGTAAGAAAGTCATATCTGTTCAAGTAGAAAGTGAAGCGATATTAGGCCAATGTCAGCAAATTTACGAACGATCATTATTAAATTAAAAAAAAAACTAAAACTTCTGGAGTAGAGTATTACTAAGACAAAATTGAGAAAAAGATTATCAGCACACTTACCTGACCAAAAACCAGTCGAGAAATAACCCATGTGGCATACAAGTTTAATTCCTCCCCCCCCCCTCTCAAAAATAAATAAAATAAACTTGATAAACCTGAAACGCTGCACAAATGTTCTAAATTTTGACATCAAACCTCTAAAAATCTAAACAAAAAGTGGAATCATAAACGCAAAAAGTTCTAAATTCTGAAGCACAAAAAAAAAAAAAAAAAAATGTCAGGGAAAAATGCAGTGGCCTTACCTTTAGGCTACGTGTGACGAGACCGGAAGCTGAAAGGGAAGAAAGTCCGTCAGTATATTAATTAAGGAGCCAGGGGAAGAGCAGATTAATTAACAACAAATAAAATGACAGGTACAATAAAACTCTAATGCCGAACACAATTATATGAGTACGATGGCTAAGGTGAAAAGAAATAGATAAAATAATCATACATTTCCCCCTCTAATTTCGTCTTTTTTCCCTCTTCTGCTTCACTCTCCTCCATCTTTCTCTTTTCTTCTTCCTCACTCTCCTATATTTTCTTCTTTGCCGCCGCTAAATTCCTCTTACTCCCCTTTAGTTCACCTTTTTCTTCTTCCTTCTTCATCCCAAGTTCCTTTCATTCCTCTTCCTCACTTTCCTCTGTTTTCCTCTTCCCCTCTTTCCGAAAAACTTCCTCGTTCCTTCTTCCGTATTCTCTTTCTTTTCTCCCCTCCCTCTCTCTATTTTTCGTCCCTCTCCTTCGTTCTCCCTTCTCTCTTTTACACTTCGTCTTCTGTCGTCTCTAATCCCTTTTTCTCTTTTCTCCACTTTTTTACTGCCTTATCCGACCCTCTCTCTCTCTCTCTCACTTATATACTTTCCTCTTCCATTTTTTCTTTTTACTCTGTCCTCTCTATCCTCCCTCCCTCTACTTCATTCCCTCTCCCTCCCTCTCCTTTACTCCCAACCCCATTCTCTCTCTCCTCCACTCTCCCTTCTCCTTTAATCTGCTAGAGGGAGAGAAAGGAAGGGAGCAAAAACCATGGAGACACCTTAGGGAGAGTATTTATATCCTTGGCAGCCCCACACACTTACCTACCCTACCCTCTCCCTTTTTCCCTCCCTCTCTTCCTCCCTCCCACGGTCTCTGTCTCTCTATCGCCTCTCTTTGTCCCTGTCCGTCTGTCTACCTGTCTCTGTCTAAGTCTGCCTGTCTCTGTGTCTGTGTGTCTGTCTATCTGCTTGCCTGTTAGTACTTGCATTTCGTCTCTGTTAGCACTTTCATTCCTCTCCCCCTCCTTCTCCTGCTCCTCCTCCTGCTCCTTCTCCTCCCCCAATTCACAAACTCTCTCTCCCCTCCCCCTCCAAAGTAATCTTCTTCAGCACATGGACGTCATTTTTACTTTGTTTATTGTGGTAGGTGGGGGCGCTTACCATCCACTCACTCAATGTAGTGCTGCTCTCGGGTGTCTGCCCTTTCCTTTCCTCCATCCTTCTTTCCTTCCATCCTCTCCTGTCTTTCTTTCCTTCAGTCTTTCCTCGTCCTTCTGCCTACGGGTAACTTTACACTCCCTCTTCTGTCTTTCTTTCCTTCCTTTTTTCCTCTTCCTTCCACCCGTGGGTGACTCTACACTGAGTGACAAGCCAACTGGTTTGCTGTACACCAGGAAACCATTTACTACGCTGGGCGGTAACCATATAACCAAATTTTGACACCTGGTGGTTTAGTGGGTAATTACGGCGCTCCAATCGGATTGAGCCAGTGAAGGTTTATATCCAAGGAATGGTTGGGGTTTATTGCTCACGTAATGCCACTCAGGGATGAGTGAGGCTGGTCACTCTCATCTTAAATGTCAGGACCAACTTGCCTAGCACCGGGCTCCTACGCTCCTCATGGGGGAACGTAGGATTGGATGATGAATGAATGAATGAATTCTGCTAATTCCAGACTATTTCATAAAACTTTGGGGGTACCTCTCGCAGTGATGGGGTGAAAATTACTCTCCAATAAACTCCATTGTGATCTCCAAAATTCTTAATAAAATTTCTTGGTGGCGACATTTAGAAAAAAAAAAAAAGATCATCTGAAGGGGTTGATCACTCCATATTCCTCCATTCCTCTCCTTCCCCCTCCCCATCCCCTTCCCTTCCCTCCACTCTCCATACCCCTTCTCTCCTGTCTTCCTCCCCCTTCCCCTTCCCTTAGCTTTCCTCCACTCCTCTTCTCCTTCGTCCCCACCTTCCTTCAAACCTAACCACTCTCATTCTCTCTTTTCACCCCATTTTCCTCTGCCTTCCCCCTCCCCCTTCTTCCCAATATGTTCCTTCTAGTTCTTCTCTTCTTTTTCCTCCTCCTCCTCCTCCTCCTCTCCAAAGCTATCACCCTTTTCTCCTTCATGCAGCTCACTTTCCTCCCTCTCCCAGCTTCTCTCCACCAACGTCTTCTCCCCTCCCCTCAGTTTTCTTCCCTTCTCCCTTGATTACCCCTCTCCCTTTCTTCCTCCTCCCCCTGAAAATCATCATTCCTGTCCCTCCCACTCCCCTTTCAACCCATCCCATCCAATATCCTTTCCTCTTCTCTTCCTTCCCATTCCTTTATACTCCTATCTTCCCTTTCTCTTCTCTTGGCTATCTTTCCGTCGTTCTGTCTACCTCTCATTCTCTCTCCCAACTACTCCATTCATATCCCCTTTTCCTCCCTCTTCCCTAAGATTTTCTTCCTCTCCTCCTCCTCCTCCTCTTCTTCACCCTCTCCATCTTCCTCCTCCTTCTCCTCCTCCTCAATTACCCCATCTCTCCACAAGTCCAAATTAATCACTCCACTTTTCACCCTCTTTCCTCACCCCCTCTCCTTCTCATACTCCCCTACTATCTCCCCTCTCCTTCCTACCTACATCGCCCTCCTTCATTAACAAACGCCTCCCCCTTCCCTTCCCTCCCACTCATACAACCCCCCTACATCCCTCTCCTCTCTCTACCTCCTCCCTTTTTCACAAATCTCCCCCTTTCCCTCCCCTCCTTCTCACACAACCGTCTTTCTTCCCTCTCCCCTACCTCCTCCCTTCTTTCAAACAGACCTCTTCTTCTCTCCTCGTCCCCCTTTCTTACACACCCCTTCCTTCCCCCCTTCCCACACACCCCTCCCTTCCCTCCCTCCCCTTCTCACACACCCCTCCCTTCCCTCCCTCCCCTTCCCACACACCCCTCCCTTCCCTCCCCTCCCCCATTCCCCCACACCTCGTATGTCATGTTAAAGAACACGTGTTGGCGTCTGTTCACACTTCAAGGGGAAAAGGTCTCTCTCTCTCTCTCTCTCTCTCTCTCTCTCTCTCTCTCTCTCTCTCTCTCTCTCTCTCTCTCGCCTGTCTCTCCCCTTTAATCTCCCTGTCTATTTCCTCCTCTCCACAGTTCAATTTTTTACCTCCCTCCCTCCTTCCCTTCCTTCCTTACCTCTCCCAGACTCTCTTTTCCTCTTCCCTCCCCCCCCCTCTCTCTCTCTCTCTCTCACACACACACACACACACACACACACACACACACAGCTGTCAGGTCCTCCATTACGTCTGTAGTGACTGTCTAGATGAATGAATAGTAGTAACAGGAGGGGACATTTATAAACCATTACCACCCTCCCATTCACAAAACAGTGTAGAAGGTGATGTGATGGCTGAATTGGTTTTTTGCTTCTCTTTGTGGCTGTGGTAATTGTGGTAGTTGTGGTAGTGTTGGTAGTAATGTCGGTAGTTGTGGTGGTGATGGTTGTAATGTTGGTAGTTGTAGTGATGGTGGTAATGTTGGTAGTTATGGTGATGTTGGTGGCAATGTTGGTAGCTGTGGTGATGTTGGTAGTTGTGGTGATATTGGTAATGTTGGTAGCTGTGGTGATGTTGGTAGTTGTGTGATGTTGGTAGTTGTGGTGATGTTGGTAATAATGTTGGTAGTTGTGGTGATGTTGGTGGTAATGTTGGTAGTTGTGGTGATGTTGCTCTCGTATCACTGCATCCCTGATAAGACGTGATAAGATATATTTAAAGATCTAAACAAAACTACATCGTTATACTCATCCCTTATACATTCCTAGGACATCATTTAACCACCCATTACCGCTCTCCACCCTATGTTAAGCTGGGGGAAGGGAGAGAGGGGGAGGAAAAAAAGGGAGGCGTAGGGAAGGGAAGGGAGAGGCGAGGTGAGGGAAGATGAGGGAGGAGAGAGGAGGGAAGAGAACGAAAGGAGGAAGTGAGGTAAAGGGAAATGAGTGAAAGTGAGGTGGGGCAGGTGAGGAGATGAGGTGGCGAGGAGAGAAAGGTGAGGGAGGATGAGGTGAGGAAAGGAGAGACTGGGGTTATGAAAAATCTTGCTACGACACGGCAAATTTTTCTGACATACTTTCTGCACACATCAATCGTCTTTACTTTTGCACAGACTCAACCACAGCAATAATAATAATAATAATAATAATAATAATAATAATAATAATAATAATCTAATATACTATAGCACTAGCCGTGTGTGTGTGTGTGTGTGTGTGTGTGTGTGTGTGTGTGTGTGTGTGTGTGTGTGTGTGTGTGTGTGTGTGTGTGTGTGTGTGTGTGTGTGTGTGTGTTTTGGGCAGCCGAAACTACACATTCAAATCGCACCAAAATTGGCACAAAAATCGTAAAAAAAATCACTGATGTGAAAAAACTTGGTCCCATCACGATTGAAAAACTTTTATAATAATTAATGAACGATCACATTTTGACCAAACAACGCCGCTCCCGAAGCCCGGCATACGATCTCCGTAGAATTTTTTGCCCCGAGGTAGAACTAAAATAAAACTTGGGTTCCATTCCCGAAGCTGCAAATAACACGATCAATTGGTTAGCTGCAAAAAATCCAAGTGACAACGTTACACTAGACCAGCACGTAAACGAGAGAGCCCTCCGCAGGAACAAGTGCGAGGGGCCCGAAGGGCCCATGAGCACTTGTAATAATAATAATACTAATGCTAATAATAATAATAATAATACACACTAATAATAATAATAATAATAATAATAATAACAATAATAAACACTACAATAAACAGCTTCTGGGCGAGGTAATTACCATGCACTCAGCACACAAAAACACCAGAGTCAAAACACAGCATCGTACTTAATTACTCAGGTTTCCGCTCTTAATTAATCTCAAACTCAACCCGGCAGAGGCTAATTTGCATTCCTGTCTCCCTTCTGCTTCCCTTAATATTAAAAGCAAATTAAACCAAGAATTCACCCTTGCCTGGAAATTAACTACTAGGAATATTCATCAATTACGTCAGTTCTATGCACTAAAGATTTCCTATATGAGAGTTTGGTGATTTTTTTCTTTCCAGTCTCCTCTATCTGTGTGTGTGTGTGTGTGTGTGTGTGTGTGTGTGTGTGTGTGTGTGTGTGTGTCTGTGTTTCTTTCTGTTAAAAAAGAAAGAACCTAAGACTGACAGCTTATAATATGTCCCTCGTAAAGTACTTGATTTTATTCCAAAGTTATTTTCACTCATTTATATACCACAAAAATTGTAATTGTCGATATACTGAATTTCCTTGCTGGCCAAAATTTGCAAGCGGCCAATTACTCACATCGACATACACAGAGAAGAGACAAAGACACATCAGACATCCTTACTTCACCCCTTCATTCCGGTGACGCATTTTACATCATTCCTTGCTCCCGAGAGACGATGTTAGAAGGATCCCGGAAGAAGGTCATCTCATTTACTTCAGGAGTCTTTACATGCTTCAGTTTCTACAAGGCTAGTAAAAATTCTGCCCATCTAACTGCTGACTCTCCTGCAACTCTTAGCATTTCACTATTTATCCCTTCTACTTCTACAAGGCTACTATAAAAATCCCTCTCATTTAACTGCAGTCTCTCCTCCCACTTTCTTTCCACCCCTGTCAGTCCAGAAGAGGGAATCACAGCTCCTTTCGCTATTGACATTCAACAACTCGTTAGAATACTCTCTCCGTCTCATACATACTTCTGCCTTCTTTACCATCGCATTCCACTCTCGTCTTTTTCCTTTTAAATCACACTTTCCACCTGTTTTTACCGATCTCACTTTTTTCTTGAAGTGTTTACTAATACTGGTGGTGGTGATAGTGTCTGGGGTGATGACAGTTGTTTTGGTGGTGGTGACAGTGCACGTAGAAGGAGTAATGGTGATTATGATGGAGGTGATATGTGATTATGATCGTGGATGTGGTGGTGATTTTTTAAAGTAAGGAAAAAGGAACCAAAGGCTAGAAGACCGTAAGATTGTTCCTTCTACGTATAAAAATAAAAACAAAATAACACAGAGCCAAATTCAAGATCCGTTCATTTCGAGGTGCCTAGACATTCTGCATTTAGGCTAAACGTTTAAAAGACTGGAGATCATACGCAGCAGGAAATACAGACTGCGGAAGACAGTTCCAGACTTGACCGACTGCATACACAATGTATTGGAAGTACTAGTTACTTCTTTCATTAGAGAGCTGGACAGAAAAAATACGAGTTTGCTGCCAGATGTGTGTTACGGGCCCGTTGTAGTGGTGGAGGGATGCAAGCAGACAGTTCAGGTGAGCAGTGACGATTGGCGCAGTGACAGAAGAGAGAGAATGATGCATGGAGTGATTCATTCTCTCTCTCTCTCTCTCTCTCTCTCTCTGTTGTGATTATCCCCGTATAATTACCAGGGGAGGGCAGTATAATGGCCGAAATGGAGAGAGATGGAAAAGTGGAGAGAATAAGGAAGAGGAAGTGGGATGGAAAAAGAAGGATGCAGAGAATATGGAAGCAAATGAAAAACGAAGACGAAGAAAGGGAAAGACAGTAAGGGAGAGAAAGAGGAAGGGAAAAGAGGAGAAAGAAAGACGGGGCAGAGAAAGAGGGTGGGAGAAAGACAGAGATAAAAAGGGAGACAGGAATAGAGATAGAATCAGGGAGTGAGAGGAATACGGAAGGGGACATGGATGGAGGGAAAGAACTGGTGATGGAAAGAACAGGAGGAGGAACGAGGGAAAGAAGAGGAAACGTGACTGAGGAAGGAATTGAGAAGAAGAATAAAGGAGGAAGGGAGGTGGAGAAGGATAGAAGGAAAGAGGGAGAGAGGAATGGGGGGAAAGAGGAAAGAGGGAGCGATCAAGGGGAAAGAGGGAGTGAAGAAGAGGACAGAGGGAAATGAGGGAGAGAAGAAAGGAGCCAGCGAGGGAGGAAATGAATGACGGAGAGAGGAAAAGAGGGAGAGAGAGAGAGGGAATGAGAGAGGGAGGGAGAGAGGAAAGGAGAGAGTGAGGAAGAAAGCACAGGAGGAGGGATGGCTGGAATGGAAAACAAACACCTTCGTTGACCGTATACCTTCGTCGTAAAAATGCAATAACAATAATAATAATAATAAAATAAAAACAAAAACATTAGATGAGAAGAATATGGAAGAATGAAAGGCAGAGAGGTGTGAATAAGAAAGAAAAAAAAAACTCAATCATACAAAGCAAATTGGAGTGGAAGAGAGAAAAGAAATAGTAAAGACGAGTGGAAGAAAGTGGAAGTAAACTGAAGTGGAAGGAATGACGAAAGATGCAAACAGGAACGGAAAGACAGGAAATACAATACAGATGTGGAAAAACGTAAAAGTGAATCCAAGAACGATCTGAATAAAATGAAAGTAAACAGATGTGAAGGAAACGAGAAAGAGAGGGAAAATGACGGGAAGAAATAAAAGGGAATGCATGAGACTGGGAGAAAAACAAAGCAAACAAATGGCGGAAAAAAAGAGAGTAAGTAGGAGTAGAAGAAGGAGAAAAACGCAAGCAGACGAGGAGGAACACAAACAACTGGTTAACATGAGTATTTTAAGTGAGGAAATATGGAAGCAAGCGTTAAAAAACAAGAAAAACAACTGAATAGGGATGGGAGAAAGGGAAAAAATTAAACAAGGGAAAACGTCAAAAATAAACAAACAGGAGCAAAAAAAAATAAATAAATAAATTAAGGGAAACATGATAGAAAATAGTGAAAAATTAAGACATTAAAGTACAAGTAAATTTTTTAAAAGGGGAAGCGAGAATGAATACAAAGGGGAAAAAGATACGTGAGAAATAAAGGGAAACATGAAAAAGAGAATAAAGAGGGCGAAGGGGAAGAAGAAAATTAAAAAACGAAAGAAGTTAAAATGGCATGCAAACAGGAGTGGACGACATAGAAAAATAAAGAAAAAAAATATTGGCAGGTTCAGTGTACAAAGCCTCAAACGCATAACAAAAAGGAAAAAATTGAAAAATAAAAGTATTGGGTATTTCAAAACGCAGACCTGGGGCCCTGAAAGGAGAGTTGGGAGGTGGGGAAGGAGTTGAGAGAGAGAGAGAGAGAGAGAGAGAGAGAGAGAGAGAGAGAGAGAGAGAAATCCCCCATGTGTACCACTTATAGACTAGTCGGCATCACTGCAGGTAAAAAGTAGATTCATTAAGGAGTGAGTGATGACATTTTCACTAAACACTCCAGCTGTCTCGCTAAGGTTGATCTGAACGTGGATGAACTGCCAAACAGAACCAGTGTAGAATTATGCGGGGGAAACTCAATGGCTATGGCAAATGTATATCAGTTTTCAATCGAGTATCGAAAACGACATTTGTATTGGTGTTGCACGCTGGGATAATGACCTACCGAAATATTTTAAGTTCTGGTTCATATTGGCTGCATATCACGTTTGTTTATGTATATGTGGATACTATGCAACTCCGGCCAACGTTATCTTACCTTTGGCTTGATAATTCGTGAGTCTGGTATCGGTTGATGGAATTCTGTCGATAATGAAACGATGTAAAAAGCACACAAGAGAATGACAACGTGTAATACGATGAATGAATCGCCAAAAAAGGGGAGTTACGAAGCCTAATGTACGTGTGGAGCTTAGTGTTTCATATCAGAGTGCCGATCATTTGTTTCGAGCAGGTGAAGCTTCATCTTGGGCACGAGGGGATACCAGTGTGAGGGATGTCTTGTGAGTGTTATACCAAATCTTTCGTTCGTTGTGTCGATTTGTTTCGTGAAGATATACTCTCTCTCTCTCTCTCTCTCTCTCCACGGTCTAAATAATCGCTGGGACCGTAACGTCTTGAGGCAATTAGTTTATTTTTGGAAATTTCGGCCATTCTCTCTCTCTCTCTCTCTCTCTCTCTCTCTCTCAATCGTCTTACAGCAGGTGGGGTGGGGCCACTAATTAGTCTAAAGCTTCTCACAGACCTTCTTCATTTTCACCTGAGAATCTTAAAGTCGTGGAAGAAGGGTGTATAAAGGACGAGGGAGAGGGAGAATAGTGAAAGAGTGAGGGGCTAGGAATGAGGGAGAGTAAGAGGTGAGTGAGGGAGACGATGTGGTGGGGAAAGTGAGGGTGGATGGGAAAGTAAGGGAGAGACTTAGTGTAAAATCAGTGTGAGGGAGAGTAAGGACCTAAGGAAGTGTATGAAAGTAAGGGAGAGGTGTAAAATGAGTGTGAGGGAAAGCCAGGGCTTGAAGAAGAATGAGAGATTGAAGTAGGTTGGTGAATGAGGTAAGAATGAGGGAGAATAAGAGTGAAGGGAAGAGGGTGGGTGTGGGAGGGAAGACGCCGTAAAAGGTTAGGTAAGACATGAGAGGGTGGGTGTGAGAGGGAAGAGAGTCTCAAAACGGAATAGGAAGGAACAGTGAGGCAGGGAGGGGGGATGTGGGAGAGAAGTGTACGTATGTGATAATAAAAATGCAATAGACTGTGACTGAGAAGTTAAAAAGTTTGAAAGTCACGCAATAAACCCAATTAACATGAAACACTAGAAAATAATGTCCACCTGAGGGTAGCTTGAATTTTAAATATTTTCCTCCCGGCTAACGTCAGACGATTTTATTTAGATTAAATAAACCCATCACACCAAGAAGTTAACGCCAACACTTCACCGATGTATTATTCTCCTTTAACTCTTGCCACCTCCAAAAGACCTAATTCAAAGTAGGGAAGACTTCTCGTACTGAAAGGGTTACTGAAAATCATTACTATACTTCCCAGCCCGAAAGGTCTCACCTAAATGGAATAAAATCGCCCGGGAAAGCATGAAAAAAATATATAAATACGAGTAGATAGAAGGAGTAGATGGTCCTGGGGCGGAAGGGGATGAAAACTACCTCGAATGGCACTAAAGGCGACAATTTAGAACACTTACATCTCAGCCAACTACCTACGATTTTATTCTGACGAAGATGTTGCGTCACAGCCATGGGATTTAACTGATCGACCAGGCGGGAAACTTAAAACTCTGGCTGTGGTGAGTTTCAAGGACCTGAATATAATCATCCGTTGTTGGTGACGAGAAAAAACAGAGAGTTCTTATTTAGGTCCAAAACGCTAATTGTTAGGGATTTTTTAACATATCTGGTGCCTCAGACTTTCCCAGGACACAAAAATATCACCTGTTAACCGAAATTTAATGCAAATCGTGTTCCCACAAGTAACACCGCTGCTTACGTTCGCTTGGTTTGTGATGGTGCTTGCCCTGCTCGAGGCGTGGCCATTCTGCTGCCGCCTGTGAAGGATTTGCCGTCGCAGGAGCAGAAAAACGGCCAAAACATCCCCTCAGAGAACATAAGTCTGAATTAAACCCGGAATGTAATTTCCAGGATCTCTAGTGGTTGTGAGTCCTGTTTCCTTACAAAGATTATCAGGCATTTGATTTATCCTCCTCCTCCTCCTCCTCCTCTTCTTCCTCCTCCTCCTCCTCCTCCTCCTCCTCCTCCTCCTCCTCCTCTTCTTCTTCTTCTTCTTCTTACTCTTTTTTTCTCTTTCTTCCCCTTTTTCTTCTTCCTCTTCTTCTAACTATATACATACAAAATGGTAGTGGGGTAGTTGAGGGTGGGTAGGTCATGGGGGCTGGAGGGGGGGAGGGGGGAGAGAAGGATGGCTTGTGTACTGTAGAAAATATAGTCTTTTCTTATCATCATCACGGTCTAATACTCTCTCATGGCCGCCACTCCAAGCTGCTTTCTGCACCTTTCTCTCCTTCATTCGAGAGAAAAGCTTGTTAAATTTAAAGACATAGCAGTTTTAATACCATCATTAAACTGGACCACACACACACACACACACACACACACACACACACACACACACACACACAACCTATCTATCTATCTGTCTATCTATCTTTTAGGGTACACGATCTTTAATATATTTAAAACAAAAATGAATTTCCAGAGCTTTCAACACTAACACTCTCTCTCTCTCTCTCTCTCTCTCTCTCTCTCTCTCTCGGAACACGATCACAAACACGTTTCAAGCATAAAAGTCTGACACAACTTTCAACTCTTTTTCAGATTCACTCATTCTCCCTCCCTCTGTGTGTGTGTGTGTGTGTGTGTGTGTGTGTGTGTGTGTGTGTGTGTGTGTGTGTGTGTGTGTGTGTGTGTGTGTGTGTGTGTGTGTGTGTGTGTGTGTGTGTGTGTGTGTGACATTATTTTCAGCAATTTCACTCACACCCAAGTTCCCACGTAACTTCGTATGCTGTTCTCTCTCTCTCTCTCTCATTACCTATGGCCCAGCGAACACACCCCCGACATACACACAAAAATCCCCCCCTCTGAATCCGCCCCAGTCTTAACATCCATTTTTATAGACGCAAAAGGAAATCAGATGGAAAGGCATTGTCGAATCTTAGAGGGAGAGAAAAAATGGAGATAAGGAGAGAAAGGAGGTGTCTGGAGAAGGGAATGGAAGAGACAGGTAGGAGGGAAAACACGAGGTTGGAGGAGGAGGAGGAGGAGGAGGAGGGGAGAGGGAGGGAGGGAGGGAGAGAGAGAGAGAGAGAGAGAGAGAGAGAGAGAGAGCGAGCAGAGGGAAGTGGAGCAGGAGTGATAAGAGAGAGAGAGAAGGAACAAACTCTTATCAGTCTTTTTTGCAGTCTGTGTTCCTACTCAGACTGACAGGGAAGTTACACAGAGATACGGACAGACGCACACAAAGTACACGCAGAGACACAGACAGAAAGACAGAGAAAGAGACAAGGACTGACAAACACAGAGACATAAACATAGACAGATACATACAGCCAGATAAATGAATAGTCGCTCCGTTGCACACACATGCTAGGTAAGGGGCTTAGGAAATTTATGAAGGTAGGTAGGTGAATAGACTGAGAGGTAGGTAGGTAGGTAGGTTGGGTGTGTAGGAGGGAGACTTGTAGGAGGATAGGTAGGTAGATAGGTAGGTAGGTTATACAAGCAGGTAGCAGGTAGGTAAGTGGGTAGGAAAGTAGGAAAGTAAATTGACTGAAATGCCGGTAGGCAAGTAAACTGACGGCACGATAAGTAGGTAGGTAGGTAGATGAATCAATAGTTATACACCGGCGGGGGTGAGGCAGGTGACCGGAGTGGTATGGTACGTCTGTAGGTAGGCAGAGAGGCAGGAAGGGAGGGAGGGAGGGATTGAGGCAAGTTGGGCAGACAGGGAGTGTGGGAGGCAAAGAAGCAGGTAATTAAAGAGAGAGAGAGAGAGAAGGAGGTGGAAAAGAATGGCGATAATGAGCAGGGAGGCACGTAGGGTGGTAGGGAAGGAAGGACGGAAGGAAGGTAAGGAGGGAAGGAAGGAAGGAAGGAAGGAAGGAAGGAAGGAAGGAAGCAAGCAAGCAAGCAAACAAGCAAGCAAGCAAGCAAGCAAGAATGCAAGCAAGCAAGGCAAGGAAGGAAGGCTGGGGGATGTAGTGGAAATGAGAGGAGGAGGATAGGAAATGTGACGGCAGGGAGAGGGGGGAAGGAATTTATGAAGGGAAGATGGTAGGTAGACTATAGAAGAGAGAAAAAGGGAAAGAGGGAAATGAGGGAGGAAGGGAAGGAAGAAGACACAAAGACTGGAAGAAGACTGGGAAATAATAAGGAAATCAAGAGGAGGAAGGTAGGGGATCCAAGGGTGGGAAAGAGGATTGACTGGAAAATCATGAAATTGAAAAGGTCAACTATATACACTTTTCTCTTTTGTCAAACCCTCTGATGTGAGTTGGCCGATATTCTATGTCATTCACGTACACCCGATCAAAAAATAAATAAACAGATAAATGAATAACCTTTTTTTTCCATCTGTACATTTCGAAATCGTGAAGGAAACATCTTTATTCTTCAGTATATTCCTTTGTGTACTGGCTTGCTATTGTTAACCTTTTATCAATTCAGAACAAAGGAGGAAGCTTATGCAACAGAGAAAATACATAATCCATTCTACAATACAGCCCATACGAAAGGCTAGAATATCAACACACTTCATGACCAAACAACAATTCACTTGGGTTAAAAAATAAATAAATCGATCGAATGTAGAGACAAATGTATCTTTGACGAATATATAGCGGAAAAATCGAACCATCTGAAACACGCACTACTAGAGATAGGGTTCTCACTGTGGTTCGCCAGATGTAAATTTTCTTTAGACGGAACTGGGAAGAGTGTTGTGTCCTGGTACTCAACAGGTTAGCTGTAGAAGTGTCTGCCTCCGTCACATACCTGTCTTAAAACGCAATATGTTCGGAGATACAGAATGACTATGGACCTTGATTTTTATTATTCTGCTCAGTTTTTATCAGGGGATATTTACTTACTTTCAGCCTTGGGTTCTCCTATTTTTGCATAAGAAGTGAGGAGGGATGGCTGAGGTAAGCACGGAAGCAAGAAAAGGATGGAGGATGATAAAGAGAAGCTTAGGGAGATAAAAAGGTGAAAAGAGAGGTAGGCTGACAGTAAAGGATGGAACTAGGTATGAGAAGGGGGGAAAAAAAAGTGGAAAGGCAGTTAGATAAACAGGGAGGGAACTGGGGAGTGAGGGGTAAAGGGAGGTAGGGAAGGAGGTAGGGAAAGGAGGAGAGGAGGGATGGAGGAGAGGAGGGATGGAGGTAATCAAGGGAGTGGTGCAGGTGAGGCTGCCTCGACTCATTACCTCACAAATGACCTCAAGTTGTCCTGACGCGCCCCAGGTGTGAGGCAGGTCGGAGGGGAGGACAGGGTGGCTGGGAGGCAGGTAGGAGGAGGAGGCAGGCAGGGAGGGGGAGGCAGGTAGAGAGGGGGAGACAGGTAGAAAGAGGGGAGGCGTAGCCTGGGAGGCGGAGGGAGACAGGTAGAAAGAGGGGAGGCGTAGCCTGGGAGGCGGAGGGAGGCAGGGAGGGGGAGGGAGGCATGGAGGGAGAGACAGGCAGGAATGGGGAGACAGACAGAGGCATGGTGGTCGGGAGGGAGTAATGCAGGGAGATGGGGAGGTGGGGGATTGTCTGGGATGGGAACAGAGTGGGAGGCAGGGAAGAGGGTAGGAAGGGGGAGAGAGTGTGAGATGGGGAGGGATGTAGGGTAGTGACGAAGGAGGAAGGAAGGAATGGAAAGAGGCAGGTAGGTAGACAGGGGGTGAGAGAGGGAGATGGTACACATAGAAGAAGGGAAGGTATGGAAGATGGGAGTGAAGGATAAGGAGAAGGAAGATGGGAGGGAGTGAGGAAGGGGAAGGAGAAGGAGGGAGAGAGGAAAGGGAAGGAAAACGGGAGGGAGAGAGGAAGGGGAAGGAAGATGGAAGGGAGAGAGGAAGGGGAAGGAAGATGGAAGGGAGAGAGGAAGGGGAAGGAAGATGGAATGGAGAGAGGAAGGGGAAGGAAGATGGAAGGGAGAGAGGAAGGGGAAGGAAGATGGAAGGGAGAGAGGAAGGGGAAGGAAGATGGAAGGGAGAGAGGAAGGGGAAGGAAGATGGAAGGGAGAGAGGAAGGGGAAGGAAGATGGAAGGGAGTAGGGAAGGGGAAAGAGAAGGAAGGAGAGGGGAAGGGGAAAGAGAAGGAGGGAGTGAGGAAGGGGAAGGAAAAAGGGAGGGAGAGAGGAAGGGGAAGGATGGAGGGAGGGATGTAGGGGAAAAAGGAAGAGGGAAGAGAAGGGGAGAGGGGAAGTGACTTAGAAAGGAAAGAGAGGAGGACATAGGGAGGAGGTGAGGCACTATGAAAGAAGGGAGAAAAGGAGGAGGGGAGGTTGAGGAGAGAATAAGTAAGGATGAAAGTGAGGCGGGGAAGAGATTGAGGGAGGAAGGGTGGATGGGAAAGAAAGATAAATGGAAGCATGGAAGGAAGGAAGGAAGGAAGGAAGGAGGGAAGGAAGGAAAGAAGGAAGGAGAGAGGGAGGGGGAGGGGACTGAGGAAGAAATGTGAGGGAGAAAGAGAGAGAAAAGACTGAGGAATGAATGAATGACTGAATGAAGAAAGCTAGGAAGAGAGAGAAGGGGAAGGAGAGAGAGTGCAAGAGAATTGAAAAAGGAGTTGTGTTGAGGGTAGGGAAAGGTGCAGTGTGGGTGAAGCAGTATGAATGAAGCGAGGAGAGGCGTGGGGGAAGATGATGGACGAGAGCAGGGAAAAAGGGGTGAGGGGTGAGCAACTGGGGGATAGGGAGGGGGAAGGGGAGGGAGGGAAGGGTGTGTAGGATGGAGTTAAGACGGATAGGGAGGGGGAAGGGGAGGGAGGGAAGGGTGTGTAGGATGGAGGTAAGACGGACAGGGAGTAAAAAGCAGTAAAAAGGAAAGCAAAAGATCTGTTGGTCCTTACGTGGTTGTTTGTTACAGGGAAGGTTATAACATTAAAAAAAAAAAATCCGAGTGAAATACAAAGACATAAAAACCACCACCAAGCCCTCTAGTCGAAGCTGGCAGGAAACAGTGAGAAGAACCACCATGCAGCACAGAAAAGTCAAATATCAGTTCTCAGGTCCACCTCCCCGTCCCTTCCCAATCCCCCTTCCCTCCCTCTTCCCCGACACGCCCCCTACTAATACGGTTAGTGATCGGAGTCTTGCCTGACCGGGTGGCATAAGAGGGGGTGGGTCCTCTCAGGCAGCTTCGAACCAGCGTGTCACTGTGGGGTTCAGGGATCATTTGTTTGTCGCTGCTTCGGGAGTCATACTTTGTCAGGTCTCTTTCGGGTGTCATTTTTTGTTCGGTGTCAAGTTCTGTTCAGTCTCGTATTTTGTCGGGTGTCAAAATTTGCCTGGTGTTATGCTTTGTTCAGTCTCGTATATTGTTGGGTGTCATATTTTGTGGGCCTAATATTTTGTCGCGTGTCATTTTGTCAGGTGTCATATTTTGTGTGTCATTTTGTCATGTTATATTTTGCCGGGTGTCATATTTTGTCGGGTCTTAAATTTGTTCTGGAGGGTGTGGTGGGCCGGGGAGAGCTTTCTTGTTTTACTATCTTTTCACCTCACAGAATCGCACATCAGAGTCATTGTCCTCCATCTGACAAACAGCCTAGAGAGGACTACTGGGTCTGTTGCTGTCTGCTTTCCTCTGTGCTTAATGAAGGAAAGGATATAAAAGGGAAAAAGAGGAAAAGGAGGCAAAGGAATAACCAGAAGGCCTAAAAAGGCGATTGTCAATCAACTAATTACATTAGGGACCGTTACTGAGAGCGTTCCTACACACACACACACACACACACACACACGAAGGGAAGCAAAAATTGGTACTGTTAGTACTGCTTTCCTCTTAGATATCTACCCCTCCCGCACCTACTCACTTCCTACATTCATCCACCTCATTTCCTACATCCATCCATCTCATTATTCACATTCATGCATCTCACTTCCTACACTCATTTACCCCATTTCCTCCATCCATCCACCTTATTTCCTACATCCATCCACCTTATTTCCTGCATTCATCCACCTCATTTCCTGCATTCATTCATACTTCTCACTTTCTACAGTCTTCCACCTTCACGTCTTCCTCACTCTAATCACTTATTTTACAGTCTCGCACCCTTCACAGCTCTTTCCACGTCGTGTGATTGTGATGGACGTAGTCATGGTGAGATTGCCTTGTGAGGCTACTTTCCACGCCACTCCAATCACATATCCTTTCTTCCCTCTTCCCCTCCCCCTCTCCCCTCACCTTCCTGTCTCTTCCCTCATCATCTCCTCTCTCTCCCTTTCTACCCTTCCCTTCCTCTCTCTTAACTTTTTCCTTTCTCACCCTATATCTTTCTTCCATTAGCCTCTCCTACCTATCCTCTCCAACCTCATGCACTTTCCTCCCTCTCCCCTCTTTCCCTCATCCCTCCCTCACACACTTCCTTCCTCTTTACTTTTCCCTCTTACTCCTCCTTCCCCTTGCACTTCCTCTCTTCCCCTTCCCCTCTTCCCTTCCTCCATTCTCCCCTCTGCACATCCTCCTCGCCTGTCGAAACTGGTTGAACTTATCACCTGTATAATTCAAAGTTTTCATGGCAAGGGAGAATGGACACAAGGAGAGAGTGAGAAAGGAGAAGGAATTTTACCTTTTTCAGTCTGATGGCGTATATTTTCCCGGAATCTTGCTATTTTCAAACGATTTCACTCAGTTATGGAAAGGCCTTTAGAACTAGGGGGTTAAATATGGCATTCACTATCTCCTTCACTACAAAGATCTCCCTCACAATTAATAAAATCGTCTGGATATCTGAAAAACAAACCAACAGAACACGCAACCTGATTCAAAGGATTAAAGGAGACTTGAAAAACACAGCGTTCTTTTTCCTGCTAAAACCTAAAAAATGGTTGTGTGTTCATCGATATATTTTGGAATTCTTTTAGTACATCAATTCGCCATATCCAAAATGGTGATTGCAATGGCATTAGTTATATGACTACAAAATTAAAAGAAGAAAAAAAAGGAGGAAGAAACATTTTTTTGCGTGTCTAGTTATTGCCTACTTTGGGTCATTTAGGCAAAACATCCTGGGGGGGTGTATGTTCTTTGTCCACGAATACACCAAATTACCTCTCTCTCTCTCTCTCTCTCCTGATCTGGAACACAAAGAGGGTATTTCTTTGTACACTGTGGCCTCGCTGTCTCGTGAAATAGTCAAGACAGAGACAAATTCATCCAACCATTCCAATGCGTCTGTTTCATTCTCTTCCCTGACGCATCATATCACAGAGAATCATCAATGGGCAGAGAAACATACCAAAGCTCTCAGCCTAGGAATATCAGCCAGCATAGGAAGATGAAAAGTAAAAGATAAAAACGCAGTGAAAATATTATGCAAACTTTTGTGCATATACGCTAAAAAATATACTATGCGTCTGTCAATCTTGCCAGCAGAGGAAAGTGACACGTGTATGAGTAGAAATGAAATATTAGAACTTCTGTGTACATGGGTAGAGACACATACCAAGCCTCTGTCAGTTTAGGGATGTTAGTTGGCAAAGATGACAAGCAAAAGAGGTGAAATATTAGGTGATCTTTTATTCACAACAGTACATATTCATTTTACAGGCAGTTTCGCTCCTTTTGTGACAACTCTCATCCTTTACTCTGTTTTTCTGTTACCTTATTTCACGGTTCGTTCTTTCCTTTCTCCTCCTCTCCTATTCTTTCTTCATCCGTCATTCCTCCAGTCTTTACGATCTGTCTTTCCACATCCATTCATTTTTGCTCCACTTTCCTTCTCTTTGTTCCTCTATACAGTCCGCTCGAGCACTCTCTCTCCCCTTCCCCTTCTCTTATATTTTGTTCCTCTGTCTTTCCCTCGTCTTTCATACCTCCCTTCCCATCTTCGAAACTTTTTTTCTTCCTGCTTTTCCTTTTCCCTCTTTCTTTTCCATTCTACTGAGTCTCCCCTCCCCCCTTCTCTTCATTTCTTCTCTTCTCTCTTACCTTCTTCCTCTCTCTACCTCCTATCATTCCGTTTTCCCTCGTTCTCTCCTTCTCCAACGTTCTTTCTTTTCTCCCCATCCTTCCTGCCGCCTCCCTCTCCTCTATCTCCTTCATTATCCTTCCCCATCTCTCTCTCTCTCTCTCTCTCTCTCTCTCTCCCCTCTCTCTCTCTCTCTCTCTCTCTCTCACTTCCTTACTTCTCCCTTATCCTTCTTTCTACCTCCTTAATCTATTTTCAGACCCATCCTTCACTCCATCCCTCACTTCTCTCCCCCCTCATCCTCAACCCTCTCCCCCTTCACCCCGTCCCTCCCCCCCATAACGAGGGGTTGGCGTGCTGGCGTCCCCTCCCTCCACTCATATGATGGGGCTGATGGTCTTGGGGGGGTGGGAGAAACGAGGAAGAAGCGTAGAGGGGGAGGAAAAAAGAGAGGAGGGGAGGTGATGGTGGAATGGAGGGGTGGGGGGAGGGATGGGAGGAGGGGGGAAGGAAGCAGTAGGTAAACTATGAGACGAATAAAAGTACATGGAAACTAACACAGAGAGAGAGAGAGAGAGAGAGAGAGAGAGAGAGAACTTTGATGGACTGGAGCGAAAAATATAAAATGCAGCATGGCTGAGGAGAGAATGGATACGTAAGAATGAGCGACGAGGGAGGATGAAAAAGGGAAGAGATAAAGTTAACATGAAGAGACTGAAGCAATCATAAACAAACAACAGGAAAGTTACTTGTGAGATAACGTACCCAAGTGTACATAAACAAAAGAAACACACACACACACACACACACACACACACACACATCCACGCCTAACCACCCACCCACACCACCACACACCCACGCCAGAACACCCAACACTATAGTGATTTCCTTGCATCTGGTTCTACAACACAATTACACAAACCCGCCTGTGTTTTTCTTGGCTGCTCCTCCCTGCGTGGAATACAGAGGCGGATACAGCAACTGAATTAACAATGCTGTAAAGGAATAAAGCCCTCCAATCCCCTGACGTATTTTGAACCTTAATCTTGCTGTTTCAAGACTGTTACATTAGAATACACTTTTCTAAGAGATACACATACCTGAACTCCATCTCTCCCAGGTGAGATGGGTGCTGGAGAAGGACGCCTTCATGTGGTGGCACCAGTATAACCGAGCCATGTGACTGCCTGGGTATGTGAACGTCCCTCAAGTACCACCCTATCCCCTGAAAGGAGGATGGTGGAATGTTACTTATACAAACTATGGCATTTAAAAGATACAAATATTATACAAGTCCATGCACATTCTCTTATAACAAACCCAGCTGAAAAAAAAAATCGTGTTGTGTTAGCTGCAATAGAAAGCCAGAGTTGTTAAGACCATGAGAGGGTTAATGGCAACACTATACTGCTATTAATCTAACCTGACCCAAATTTTCGTCCTTTTGCAGCTAATTTCACGTAGCTCAGTGGCAGAAAAAGACAATACTTCGGTCCTGCATCCTTTCCATGGGACCTCTTTGTAAGATGTTTGATACTCTACTGTTCACGTATTGTTATAACTCAGCACTGAATATGGATAGATGGCAATTTTAGGCCGTCAGAGTAAAAACAATAAAATAACACCCAGATTCATTTGCCTTCCTCTTAGCTGCATTGACATCTTGTATTTACCTCAAAATTATACTTGTTTCACCTTAACCTGACTCAGATTTGTGTCCTTTTACAGTTTCTCTGATGCATCCCCGTGACAGGTTAGGAAAATACGTTACATTTTTCCCAGTGCACTTCTTCGTGACTTGCATCATATTCTAGCGTTACTCTCGTTACAACTTAGTATTCAAGATGGAAAACAGGCAATTTTAGGCCAAGTCAGAGTGAAACAGGTATAGAGTAATTCAACGGGACCTTATGCCGTAACTTCCACAGCTCTCGCTCATCATTTGTGCCCCTCAAATATACACCTTATATCTCGACACACACACACACACACACACACACACACACACACACAAACACCACCTCTCGACTCATTTCAGTAATTAAAAAGCGTAGCAGACAACAGTGGCCTCCAGAGAGAAAGACAACACGACAACCCTTTACCACGGATGCACCCACACGGAAAGACACAGATATTTAATTTTCACCGACTTCCTTACAACTCCTCTTTTCTCTAACTTTCAACTCCTCTTTTTACTAACATCCAGCTCCTCTTTTCACTAACTTCCAGTTCCTCTTTTCGCTAACTTCCAGCTACTCTTTTCCAGCTCTTCTTTTCAATAGCTTCCACCTTACTCTTTTCACTCACTTCCTCAAGGTCCTTTGTTTCCACTAACTTTTGGCTCCTGTTTTTTAGCTTCTCTTTTCACCAACTTAACTTTTCTTTTCACTAATTCCACCTCCTCTTTTCCAGTCCTTCTTTCCACTATCGCACTTCCAGTTCCTCTTTTCCCAATTTCCAGTCCTCTTTTCCATCTCCACTACCTTCCTTTCAGTTTCTCTTTAATTTTCAAGATACATACAGTCTGATAAGGATTTTCTATAGTTTCTTTAAGAGTAAGAAATGGACGGCTATTTTCCTCTTAGACTTTTTTTTAATTTTTCATGTAAAGTAAGTTTTTCTCGATCGATTTTTTCTTATCTTGAAAAAAGTGGATGTAGCTTGGACAGGGTAGGGTAGGGTAGGGTAGGGTAGTGTAGGGTAGGGGATGGTTGGGTAGGGGGATCGCTCAACTGCACGATTCCCCCCCCCCACTCTCTCTCTCTCTCTCTCTCTTGTT
Organism: Coenobita brevimanus; assembly: GCF_032717465.1. Taxonomy (NCBI): domain Eukaryota; kingdom Metazoa; phylum Arthropoda; class Malacostraca; order Decapoda; family Coenobitidae; genus Coenobita; species Coenobita brevimanus. The sequence continues at coordinate 60,242,190 of NC_136967.1, read as the reverse complement.
CTGAACTCTCTGCTTACATTTTCCCCATTCCGGAGGGCATGTAGCAATCGTCTAACTACACATGTTCACCTCTTTTCCGCCCAACTCTCTATTCCAAGACCCAACCTATACTCCCGCCTTTCGTGATGTAGCTAGTCAACTCTGGAACTCTCATCTTATTTATAATGTGTCTATATAATCTGTTTATAATCTCCAATCTTTTCAAATTCAGTGTTTCCCGATATCTCGAAATGAAAATAAAAAACATTAAACTTTTTTCCTTTTTCCTTTCATTAGGGAAACCGTTTGCAGGAGCTAAACATTAATTACTCTCTGTTTGAAAACAAAAAAAGTCTAGAATAGCGAACGGCAGAGCAGGAAGCGTAAAATATGGTGTGGTAAGGTTAGGTAAGGTTGGGTAGGATAGGTACAGTAGTGAAGGTAGAGTAGGATTAGGTACGGTATGGTGTGGTGTGGTGTGGTGTGGTATGGTATGGTGTGGTGTGGTGTGGTGTGGTGTGGTATGGAATGGTATGGTATGGTAGGGCAGGGTAAGGTAAGGTAAGGTAAGGTAAGATAAGGTAAGGCAAGGCAGGGCAGGGTAGGGCAAAGTAGGTTAGGGCAAGGTAGGTTAGGGCAAGGTAGGGTAGGGTAGGGTAGGGTAGGGTAGGGTAAGGTAGGGTAGAATAAGGCAGGGTAGGGTAGGGCAGAGTGTATGGTATGGTATGGTATGGTGTAGTGTAGTAGGGTAGGGTAGGGTTTATGGTATGGTATGGTATGGTATGGTGAGACAGGACACGATAAGGTAGGGCATAGCATGGTCGAGCCTGAGAGTGTGGTGGTGTATCTCAAAAATAGGAATGACAAGGTGGGCTAAAGTGTGGCTGAGTGAAACGAGCACATGGGATGAACTCCAGCTGAGGCAACGAGTGGATGGCGTGTTCTGCTCGACTACCCGCCTGAGAGACTATCACTGCACTTTGATCAGGGAAGCTTAGCCAGGCGAGGCCACCAACCTCTGAAAGTCACCAGCAGTCACTGATTTTCAAGGTTAAGCAAGCTCCTGAATCACGTCTTTTAAATCTTTCCTGAGACTTACAAGAGGCCTTAATGATTTCGAAGGACCACGTATTAGAGATGCAGGACATTTTTTGTAATTTACTTGCAATATAAAAAAAATGTCCTTTCATTATTTTTAAATCAAAATGTGACAAGGGCCCTTCATGATTTCTAAGGTCATGAACATTAAATTACATTTGTCTGTAATACATAGTACAAAAATTCCTCTAAAAATGAACAACTTTCCACAAAAATCACATTATTCTCAAATCAATTACATGACTCAATGAAAAACAATATAAACCACATTTTAAAAAACAAATCGCATTCCTCTAAATTATGTAGAATTCAGTACAATCACATTCCTTTTAAAATATCACACTCTTCTACATTAAATTCCGCTTAAATAAAATCCGAAAAAATAAATTTAAAAAGTGAGCAGCTTTGTGTGAATGAAGAAGAAGACTTTGGAATAATGCTTGTCGAAATGAACAGATTCTGAATTTGGTTCTGTTATCTTATTTATAATTTTTCTTGGAGGGAACAATCTTGCTGGCTTCTGGCCTTTAGTTCCTTCTTCCTTACGTTAAAATAAATACACCAGTCACTGAGACAGACGTGTGCTAAGTCTCAATTTTCCCCTTGAAGAAGACAATCAAATTAATATCCAGGTCCACAACAGCAATGGTGGGTGAACAGGGACATAGGTGAAACAAACTCTGTCTAGGAGTCTGACCGGGCCGGGATTCGAACTCGGGTTTATCTGGCACCAAGCCAGACATGCTAACCACCGCACCACCTCCCCTTATTTGTATGTGTGAATGTATGGATTATTACATGTATTAGTGGACTGCGTTTCTCTGGGACTCTCTTTTATATGACACCAGGCCTCTTGTTTTATGCAAAGGATTCACCCCTTCCCATATCGCCTGTGTAAAGTTCTCTCTCTCTCTCTCTCTCTCCACACACACAAATTTCTGAACCCTACCTGCCTCCCCTTCTCAGCCCCATCTTCATCAAACGCTCTCACTCCTATTACATTCCTCCACACACTCCTCCATCCCTCCTCTGTCATCTCTCCCTTTCCCCTCACCCTCTCTTTCCTACTCACTTTCTTTCCTCTCTCTCTCTCTCTCTTCACCACCTTTTCCCCTTTACCAACAAGGACACAGACTCCACAACTTCTCTTTCAACTCCTCCTTCGCGATAACAGACGCCAAACAGGAGAAACAGGAGGCATTAGAGGGCGCCTAACAGGAGACACAGGAGGCATAAGAAGGCGCTAAACGGGAGAATCTGGAGGCATAAGAAGGCGCTAAACAGGAGACACAGGAGGCATAAGAAGGCGCTAAACGGGAGGAACAGGAGGCATTAGTGGGCGCCAAACAGATCCCTTTCACCCCCTAAGGAAGAGTAATTAATTTGTAGCTTATTCTTGTCATTATCAGGCTTTTCTTTTTTCGCTCTTTACTTTCCTCTTTTTTCGGAAGGGCCTCAGGTTGTGAAGGCGCTGAAAAATACTGTATCTGAGCCCTCCAGTTCGAAAAATCTCCTCTTAGGTCAATAAACAAAAAATGAAAATGTTATGTTTTCGAGATCTCTACTGTATGAAACTTGTATTTATTTTTTTTATTTATATACATTATTTATTTATTTACATATTCATTTATTGTTATTTTTACATGACCAGTTTTTTATCCATTTGCATCTGGATAGCATTTGAAGACATTAAAAAGCCATGGTGCTGGAGAGAGGTATGCCTTCACGCGGTGGCACAGATATAACTGGGTGGCTCTACTACCTCGTTGTACAAATATCCTTGAACATCCTCCCTATCCCCCGAAGGAAGAATGGTTTATCCCCTCAAAGATAAATGGTAGCCTGCAGGAGAGGACCAACTTAGCCTGTAGTCCACAGAGTACAGATTTAAATGAGTCTGGGATAACAAGAGTAACAATAACACCAACAACAACCATATATCAAAACATTAAGAGTAACAAAGGACAATGATTTTCTTTTAAACTACTAACACTTTCGATTCTTTTGCTATTTCTAAAAGCTGTTTACAATTGCAGTTTCTTGATTCATTTGCATAAGACTGACTAATGCATATACAGCCTTCATCATCTCCCCTACCTCTGCCCCTCTTCCTCTTGTTCATATTTCTCTCTCTCTCTCTCTCTCTCTCTCTCTGCATAACATCCTTCACCTCCTCCAGCCATTCATCCTATATCAATCTCACTTCCTTCCCTGTCTTGTTCCTTCACTTCTCATCCATCTGCTGTATTGGTGCTTCTCTCTCTCTCTCTCTCTCTCTCTCTAATTACTCAGTTAAACATACATCCTATCTATCTATTTATCCATCTATGTGTTTATCTACTTACCTATCTGCCTATCGATCTATCTATCTACATCTATCCATCTTTCTCACTCCTAGGTTATCTTCCCTCTGTTTATATCTACTCGTATCTCTCTCTCTCTCTCTTATACCCGTCTTCTCTTCCTGTTCTGCCGAGCCTATTTCCTCGTAACATCATCTTTCATTACACACCCTCTCTCTCCCCTCTTCTTCCCCTCTCCTTCCTCCTTCATTGACTCTTCTCTATGACTTGTTCTCTCTCTCTCTCTCTCTCTCTCTCTCTCTCTCTCTCTCTCTCTCTCTCTCTCTCTCTCTCTCTCTCTCTCGTGAATGGTGTCGGAAAGGGAGAGCTCAAAGAGATATGTCGAGAAAGGAAGACATGAAAAGAAGAAAGAAAAACAGGAAGAGGAGGGGGACGAGGAAGGAAGGAAGGAAGGAAGGAAGGAAGGAAGGACGAAGGAAGGAAGGAAGGAAGGATGGAAGGAAGGAAGAAAGGACGGACGGAAGGAAGGAAGAAAGGACGGACGGAAGGAAGGAAGGAAGGAAGAAAAATGGAAGGAAGAAGGAAATGGAGGGAGGAAGGAAGGAAGGAAGGATGGAAAGCAAGAAAAGGAGGAGGAAGGAAAGAAGAACAAGGAGAAGGAAGAATAGGAGGAGAACAGGAGTAAGAAAAAGAATAGTCCAAATCCGAAAACAACTCAAAATAAGTGAAAAATTGTCGAAAGAACATTACCTCAACTTTAAGCGTAGAATCAGGGGGGAAAATTTCTCTTATTCCACCACGTCTGTTTCAGAATTACAACATGTCTTTCACTTTCTTCCCTGACGCATCATAGTAAAGAGAATTATATGTGAGGGAGCAACGTACCAAACCTTTCTCAGTTTAGGAACAGTAGCCACCAAAGGAAAGTAATACGCAAAGGAGGCAAAATGTTAGATGAATTTTAAGGTGAAGAGCGAGGTGGTGAAATATTGGGTGACTTTTTAAGGGACAAGCAGCAGACGTGAAGTATTAGGTAAATTTTTAAGAGACACGCTGAGGAGGTGAAATATTAGGTGAATTTTAAAAGGATAAGCAAACGAGGAGAAACAGTAAGTAAATTTTTAGGTGACAAGCAAATGAAGTTAAATTTTAGGTGAATTCTTGTCCTAATCTGCATCTCCCCAAAAAGTATAAGTGCTGCCATACAATACGTGATATTGCACAGTGGAAGGGGCCTAAATCCTATTAAAAATACCTCAGTCACAAGAATCCCTTATAAGCGGAATCGAAACCTCCTGCCGCGATCTGAAACAATGGCCCGTATTCTCGTCGCTTATGGACGTTCCCTAGCATCTCTTCCTTGGCGATTTATTTATGGATAAGACCGGTTAATATAATTTCGTACGTTATTTGTGAAGTGTCTGGTGATATCACGGTGTAATAAGTAAAATAAATCGCTTAGTAAGAGGTCTTAGGAAGCCTCCTTAAGCTACGAGAATACGGGCTCATATCCTCCCTGGTTTCCAATATCATGTCCAAACATCTATACTTTAACATAACACTTTTTATCCGATTTTATCCAAACTTGGTGGCATGGGTGAAGGTCATCAAAGGAGGAAACCTAGCATTTTTCTTTTTTAAAGGTAGGTCAGAGGTTAAAATCACAAACCAAGCTCAAATTTCCAGCTCAAAGGTAGAATCGACTCTGCGTTTTGACCCTGACCTTTAAATTACGCTTCTGAATAACTACAGGTGACTTCATTGGATGCCCCTCAAACCTTCCACCAGGTCAGGTTAAAATCGAATAAAAAACGATTCGATCTATAATTTCCCTGAGAACAGCTCCGAATCGGCCGGAACAATTCTCACGGTAGTTCCAGCTGCCATAACTCGAACATTTTTTATCCGATTTCCATCAAACTGGGTGGACTGATTGAGAGTCAGGCAATGACGAGGTCAAAGGTCGAGTACACAAGGGAAAGTGAAAATCTGCCCCCCTCCCCGTGTGTGTGTGTGTGTGTGTGTGTGTGTGTGTGTGTGTGTGTGTGTGTGTGTGTGTGTGTGTGTGTGTGTGTGTGTGTGTGTGTGTGTGTGTGTGTGTGTGTGTGTGTGTGTGTTTTAGACATGTCTGCATAAGCGATTTAAGGTTTAATGTTTGTGTATATATTTTTTCTCGCTGGATTGAGAGAGAGAGAGAGAGAGAGAGAGAGAGAGAGAGAGAGAGAGAGAGAGAGAGAGAGAGGATAAAATAACGACTGACTGACACAGAGAAAGGGAGGGCCGGCTCTCTTTAAAACCCAGTCTGGCAGTTCATTATTCATTTTGATGTATACACACTTCTCTCTCTCTCTCTCTCTGGGGGGGTCTTTCTTTTCTTTCTTTTTTTTTTGTTAATGTTTTTGTAGGCTCCGTGGAAATATTTGTCCTTCCCACAGAAACTCAAAAAATGAACGAAATCAAGATCTGTTCATTTGGCGACGCCTGAATACTGCATTTAAAAGACTGGAGGTCATAGGCAGTGAGAAAGACACCCTAAGGATAAGAGCTGTAGAGATGACCACATTTGCTCATGAAAGACTACGAGTACAGGTTAATTCTTGCATTAGAGAACTGGACAGAAAAAAACATGAGACTGTTTAGCTGAAAGGGTGCTGTGTGACCGCCGTCATGAGGGAGTGAAGTAGGCAGACAGTTCAGAAGGGCAGTGACCATTGAAAAAACGGTAGTATAGGGTGAGAAATAACACCGGGGCTAAGAGAGAGAAAGATGCTATGAGACTCGATAACAGGAAGGGTTATTTTGAGATGAGAAAATTACCTACTGTTTTACTCTTAAAGGAAAATAAAATTATCTGGTAAACTTCCAATCTACACACACACACACACACACACACACACACACACACACACACACACACACACACACACACACTGCACTCAGCACAAAGGCGATTAAGACTCCTGCATGAAGTCAGCTAATGAGCAGAGTTGACGATAGCACGGAGTCGGTTCAGCACACGTAATCTCTGAGAAGCGGATTTTTAAAGAGAAACTACAAGTAATGTGTGTGTGTGTGTGTGTGTGTGTGTGTGTGTGTGTGTGTGTGTGTGTGTGTGTGTGTGTGTGTGTGTGTGTGAAATGTCGTCACTGTATTTCGATTGTGCTGTGTATGTGTGTAATGTAGTGTGTGTGTGTGCTTAATGTAGTGTTCATATGTGCGCGTGTGAGTGTGTAATGTTCTGTGTGTATTTTATGTCACCGGCGAAGCGTGTATGATGTATATGGAGGATGTAAATCACAGTCTTGTATGGAGAATGTATAGATGTAGAGAATATACAGTACTAGCGAATACACTAAACCCTTTCAGCCCGAGTATGTCATTTTGAGGGTGATCCATACATAGCGCTTCTCTTCCCCTCCGCCAGGCGATTTCTTGCGTTTTCAAGGGACGGCTCTTTCGGTGTTATCAAATAAATTAATAAATAAATAAAGGCCCGTCTTACTAAAGGGATTAATGTAGTATTTTTTTTTTTCCCTTTAGTTCTTGTGTCTTTATTTTCCTTTGTACTCTTCTTACACCCCCATACACCTCCCTGCCGACCTCCTCTTCTCTTCTCCTCTCCCCACATTTATCATCCCTTCCCCCCTCCACACCAATCCCTGGATCCTCCTCTCTCTCTCTCTCTCTCTCTCTCTCTCTCTCTCTCTCTCTCCAAACTCACATTTACCAACCCCTCCTGCCTATACAAACCTACTTAACCCACAATATTTCCACTCCTCCTCCTCCTCTTCAATATTCAGGGAAGGAGGTATTTTCATTTGTATTCCCCCGATAAATATTCTGTCTGGGGTAGAGATAGGTGAGAGATAACTCTAATATTCTCTCTCTAACAGTAGAACATCTCAAACTATTAACGGCAAATAGACGCGTAAAAAAATTGGTAAATGTACACTCTCACTGGCATCCTTTCCTCCCCACTCTTTTCCTCACTCTCCTCTTTCTCCCTTCTCTCTTCTCCCCTCTCTAACTCCCCCTCCACTATCCTTTTCTTCCCCTCTTTCTTTACTTGCCTCTTCCTCCACTTCCTCATTCTCCAACTGTCTCTTACTCTACACCTCTCTTCCTCCTGTCTTCCTCTACCTGCCTCTTCCTTTACTTCCCTCTTCCTCTACCTGCCTCTTCCTTTACTTCCCTCTTCCTCTACCTGCCTCTTCCTTTACTTCCCTCTTCCTCCCTCTTTCTCCCATCTGTACCTGCCTCTTTTTCCTCTACTTCCCTCTTCCTTCCCTCTTTCTCTACCTGCCTCTTCCTCTACTTCTCCCTTCCTTCCCTCTTCCTCTGCCTCCCTCTTCCTTCCTATTAACTTTCCACCATCCTCTTCCTTCCCACCCCGTACCCATCCCCTCCACCCTTCCATTTCTCCCCACCCATCCTTCCCACCTACTCCCCCTCTCATTCCTCCCCCTCCCCCTCTCCTCACTAAAACACTGTCACCCCCACGCTCACTATATCAGCGTCCGGGAGAGTAAGGGCCGGTAAATAGCTCAGGGGTACAGGTAAAACAAGGGAGCTAAAACAAGGCAGGTAAAGCACGGCAGCTAAAACAAGGGAGGTAAAACGAGGCAGCTAAAACAAGGAAGCTAAAACAAGGCGGGTAAAATAAGGCAGCTAAAACAAGGGAGCTAAAACAAGGCAGGTAAAACAAGGCAGCTAAAACAAGGGAGGTAAAAACAAGGCAGCTAAAACAAGGAAGCTAAAACAAGGCAGGTAAAACAAGGCAGCTGAAGCAAGGGAGGTAAAACAAGGTAGGTAAAACAAGGATGCTAAAACAAGGATGATAAAACAAAGACGGAAATACAAGGGACCTAAAACAAAGCTAAAACAAGGCCGATAAAACAAAAGCAGAAAAACAATGAAGATTGAATAAGACAGGTAAAGCAAGGAAGATTAAACAAGACACGTAAAAACAATGGAAGTAAAACAAGGAAGATTAAACATGACAGGTAAAAACAATGGAGGTAAAACATGGTGAGTAAATTAAAGAAAACAGATCATTGAAAACACCATACAGCGCAAAGGAGAAACCACAGCATCTCAAGTAGTGGAATATTACCTTAGATATTACACACACTCACTGGAACTGTCTTGGAGGTGAGGTTCAGTCTTGTCTCTTTGTCCATCTCCTAAACAGTTTTTTCTACAAGGTAACCTCAATCAATCAAATCTCCCCCCCCCCTCTCCCTCTCTCTCTCTCTCGTGGCACAGAGTAAGAGAGTGTCCTTCCTTCCACAGACCTATCCTTTCCAGTTATACTGTACATATGAATAAAGAAGAAGCTCAAGGAAATAAAAATGTACTTACTGACACACAGACCCGGGTAAACGTAGATGTACTGCGACTCTGAAGAGATTAATAATAATAATAATAATAATAATAATAATAATAATAATAATAAAAATAATAATAATAAAAATAATAATAATAATAATAAGCTAATGATAAATACATGTGAGAAAGGGTTAATTGCTTGAATCTGGTGACGTTTCAGTTTATGGATGATGATGATAATAATAATAATAATAATAATAATAATAATAACAGTCTGGACGTAGTATGAGTAATTATGCAGTGTAATAATTATCTTCTCCCTTCCTACCTCTCTACTCCACTAATTCTTTCCTCTGGATGTGCAAGCGAGATAAAAAAAATAATTGAGGAAACATGCAGCTCTAGAGATAAGAGAACGCAAGATAATATGGAAATTATGACTTAAAATAAAAGAGAAGGGAAGCATAACACTCTCATTCACCTTAACAACTGGCGTGCAAAAATGCTGATATTAGGAGAGAACTTAGATAAAATGTAATATAAACATCTACATGATAAAGAGGATACATTGATGGTGGCGAATAAACTCTCTCTCTCTCTCTCTCTCTCTCTCTCTCTCTCTCTCTCTCTCTCTCTCTCTCTCTCTCTCTCACACACACACACACACACACACACACACACACCGCTCGCTGGTGCAGTGGTAACGTTCTCGCTTGCCATCTGGTAGACGGGAGTTCGCGCCTCGCTCAGGTTGCGAAAAGTTTCACTGACGAAGTGAGTGGTTACTGTCCCCCTTGAGCAAGGGGACGGGTGTGTGCGTGTGTGAAGGTCACAGCCTTGCCCTTAGATCGGACTATATGAGCTCTCAGCTCCCTTCCGGGAGGGTAAAAGCTGACGATCACGACCATCAGGTGATCCTGACCGACCCGGTGAATTACACACATACACACACACAAAACGTTTTATAATCATCAATCTATTTATTACACACAAACACAGGGTGGGCGAGGGGAACCAAACACACCCTCTCTCTCTCTCCCTCACCCCGTCGCCCCGTTTCGCTTGCACGCAACCGCTCCTCCCCCACTGTCACCCCATCTATCCATGTCACCCCGCCCTTGTCTCTCCACGGCACCTGGTTCATCACCCCTCTCCCCTCACTCTACTCTGCCTCCTCCCCAACACATTGGCCTTCTCCCTTCGCCCTAAGCCCTATCTCCCCTCCCTACACTATCGTAATACTTCCTCTTCCCCAACCATCTTCACCCTATCAAACTACTTCCTCTCCCCATCTCATCACCCCTCCCCTCCTCCCCACTTTACTGTACCCATTCCTCAAATCCTCCTCCCCTATCCTACTGCATTACCCACTCTGTGCTAGACGTTGGATGTAGGGACGAAAACGCCACCTACACTACGAACACTATTCAGCTAGTTAAAGAAAATTATGAAAAAGACAGGAATTATAGAAACAAATAATCTGAAAGCAAGTAAGCAGTGAACGGAGGCTGTTAGGGAAGCCAACAAACTAATCGGATTCATTGGTAAAGTATTCGGATATACTGTAAATCGGAAAATATCGTTCCTACCCTGTATAATTCACTAGTACGGCCACACTTAGAGTACGGTGTCCAGTTCTGGTCACCCACTGCCTTTTATATCCACTCTACATTACTATACTCCTTTCACTTTAACTTGGCCCAGAGTTTCGCCATTTTCCAACTCATTTCGCATAGCTCAGTGATAGAAGCAGGCAGACCTGGGGCTTAACATCATCTTCACAGCACTTCTTCGTGACTAGCATCATATTCAAGCGTTAATTTACTGTTACACCTCAGCATTCAAGATGGAGAGACGGCAGTTTAACTCTCCAATAAAGCCATACATTCTATATTATTAACAATTTTGCTTAAGTTTCTAATTAATTCTTCTATCCTACCTTACCAATAAAATGATCAAGTCTCGCCAAAAAATTCATACATTCTATATTACTAACAATTTGGCCTTGGTTTCTCTCTAACAAATCCATAAACTTCTCTCTTACTAACAATTTTCCTTGGTTTCTAATAAATTCTTCCATCCTACTTTTCCAACAATGTGCTGAGGTGTCGCCAATAAATTCATACATTTCTATACTGTTAACAATTTTGCTTAGGTTTTGCCAGAATAATTTCTCCTGGGTCTTAATTATTCCTCGGAAGCAAAAGTTTCCATTTTCGTGCCAACACTCTCAAGCAACATTCTTGGCCAAATTAACTTAGCCTGAATTAATATGTGCATTTATTACTTCACTGCTGCTGCACTCCTTTCTTCACTGTTGCACTCCACTCTTTTCCTCCATGGTAAAGTTTGTCATTTTCCTGATAAACTCGTTATCTCACAATAACTTTGTAGCTTCTTGCAGTGAAGTTTTTGTAGATCAGTTATACAGACATCAGACTCGTGGACGAGCGGTTGTTATACTTGAGTAGCTTTGTAAATAGATAATCTAGGTTCCCATTTGTCATGCAATGACAGGAGAGGTAAAGATGAATATGGGACTATTTTATTTGTCTTGGAAATATTAACAAAGTTTCTCACACACGAGTGAAGTACAAGTAGAGTCCCGTGAGCTACCTCCTTGTCTCGCTCTCTCTCTCTCTCTCTCTCTTCCACCCTCACGCCCATGTTGCTAGGCTCCTTCTCCCTACTACCTGTCGGTTCTATGGCTAACCTCCTTCTGAGCTCTGCTTCCTAAATTCTGGTGTAGTAGGGGTCGTGTCACGTGTGTTACACTGTTGTTGGAATGTTCTAGAAACCTGTGTGTGAGTATGTGTGTATGTGTGTGTATGGTCAATAGGTGCTGTCGTGTGCCTATAAAGCATTCCTTGAGTTAGAGTGTGTAAGCATGTTTAGCACTGCTCGATTCTCGCAGACACAGTACCTCTGACTTGCTCCTTCTATCTGGCTGTCTATCTATCTCTCTATCTACCTATCTATCATGTTTTCTATAATTAATTGTATTTATAATATGGAGTCCTAACAGTTATTACACTTTGTTTTGTCTCGTCATTTCCACTGTCCACATAAATTTCTGGAACCTCATTTTAGAATAATTTTGTCGTGCTTTCTCATAGTCTTACAAGCACATCTATTGGCCCTTCAATGACTGGAACAACTGTAGTTATTTCTTCATTCAACTGGCACTCGTAATTACACTTTTGTCTCGTCTGTCTCGTCATTTCCACCGTGAACGTAATTTCCACACTCTTCATTCTAGAACCGTTTTGCTGTGCTTTATCATCGTCTTACAGCTACATCTATTAACCCTTCAATGGTCGGAATAACTCTAGTCTTCTTTTACAGCTAACGCCAGACGAATAAAGCGGAAAGTCATAAGAGCCCCGAGTGTGTTCATTATAATCTGTCTCGCCGTTTCCAAAGCAAACTTCATTTTCACAAACTTCCTCTCACCACAAACTTCCTATCAGAACAGTTTTGCGTTGTTTTATCGTCCTCCTGCAGCCAAACTTATTCATTCTCGTAGGGAATTAGCAAAGCCATTTTTCTCTCCCTAACTTCCTGCATGAAAGTTAAGAATTGGTTTTACTGAGGAGAAACATGGGAGAATAGATACAACTGTGCACTGTGGAAGAAAAAATAGGAAAAGAATGAACTGAACTGCATATTGGAGAAGAAAACGAAAAAGCAGAATTCACATGCATATTGAAAAAGAGAAAAACAGGAAAAGTCAAAATTCCACTTCACACTATAGAAGAAAAAATAGGAAAATAAAGAATTCAATTAGACACAAGGAAAACGCTAAAGGATATGTGGGGGAAGTTGGCCTGAGGTAAAAAAATAAAAATTACAGTTGAGGCTGCATTAGTAGTGGAAGTGTATGATGAAATGTGGACTGTCGAGAAATGAGAGGTGTAACTGAACTAGAATTTATATAATGGATGAGTATTATTCAAAGAGGGGGAGTGGGATGGAATGCAATGTACAGTGCGGTGGAGTGATGGATTGTAACTTAAGTAGGATTTAAGGGAAGGGTATAAATTGGGAGGTGGAGTAGGGTGGAATGCAATGAGGAATATGGTGGAGTGAAGAAATATTATATGGACCGCGAGACATACCAAAATTTTCTCAGCTTAGAAATATTATACAGACTAAAAGATGTATCATACCTTCCACTGCTGAGAAATATTACAGGGACTGAAAGACATATCATACTTGTCTCAGCTTATAAATATTATATGCACTTAAAGACATACCAAGTCTCTCTCAGCTTAGAAATATTAGCCAGTAGGGGTGAATGTGAAGCAGAGGTGATGGAATATTAGATGTTTCTGGTAATATAAGAATCTTACTTGGAAACGCCTTAGAAGGGAACGAAGGATGGCAGAAGGAGTAGGATAATGTGGAAGAGTATTTTGAATTTGAACGGTAAACTGGGGTGGTAAGGACTGTGACTGGACGAAGAAACATTGATGGAGTACCTGTTATAAGAGAAATAATGACGATACACAGGTAGACAGAAGGAGAAAACAGAAAGGTGAGAAAATTAGGGAGGTATAAAGGTAAACAGATGCAGAGAAACAAAACTAGAGATCAGATACATAGATGTTCTGTCTAGTTAGCTGCGTAGAATGAATGAAAACTAAAAACTGCCAAGGGAAACATTTACAAAGAGGAAGAGACAAGAAACAATATATTAGTTGGATAATTGGATGATACGCAAGCCAAGGTCATAGTATAATGAGAGAGAGAGAGAGAGAGAGAGAGAGAGAGAGAGAGAGAGAGAGAGAGAGAGAGAGAGAGAGAGAATAATGTTTTCATCAGGGACAAACTGCTCTTGCGTGCTTAATGTTATCTTTTTATGTCTTCATATCAATCCTCTCATTCCAGTAGATAGACAAATTAGATAGATGGACAGACAGATAGATGGGTAGACCGACAGAAAGACTGAAACCAAGAAGTACAGGTACATAAAGATAAAGGAAAATGTAGGCAGCTTTTATACCAGTACAACTATTTTTTTTTTTATATAACAGACCAGAGGAAGGAAAAACAAATGAATTAAAAAAAAATGAATGAAAAAACTGTAGCATCAGGACTTGAACAGCAGTAGGTTGAAGTCCAGGGGGAAACAACTCTGAGGAAGCGAGTTACAAAGAGATGCAGTTCGGGGAATTAAAGATTTCTGATAGGCGGAAGTTGTGCAATACAGAGAGAGATTAACAGACAGACATTTACAGTGGGGCAGTTACGTTATAATGATGGGTATGACATATGAAAAACGGCAGAGATATGCAGGCAATATATGTGTATTCGACAGACTGAAGAATCAACGGATGGATGGGTAAATTACTTGACCAAAAGACACTTAGAAAACAGATAAACTAAAATAGATCGCTGGATAGATATATATAGGTAATAACAGATGGATAGACTGGATGACAGACAGATAAATAAAACGAGAGACAAGAAGATAAATAGACGGATATAAGTAAAATAATGAACAGAAGATTAAACTTTAGCTTCCTATTATGTGCTTGCATGACATCGTAAATAATATCTCCCCCTTTTACTCTCTCCCCCTCCCCCCACCGACCGACTATAATATCTTCCTACCCCTTCTTCCCCCCCTCCGCATTCTTCCCCACCCCTCCGATCCTCCTCCAACATCTTCCCCTTTTCCTCCCCTACCCCGACGCACTCCTCTCCTTCCCCCTCCCCCTTCCCATCCTTCCTTCTCCTTGTCCTCCCTCTCGTATGTCGCTTTCTCCTCCTACATCCAATATATTTCCATAATCTCTTTCCCTCTTCCTTTCTCTCCCCTCTTTCACTCTGCCCCTCACTTCTCCCTCCCTCCTACCCCCTCCCCCCTCACCTCTCCCTCCCTCCTACCCCCCTATTTCCTCCTACAAGCAACTTACTTCCATAATCACTTTCCCCCTTCCAACACATCCATTTTCCCCCAACCCCTTTCACATATCCTTCCCCTCTTCCTAGCTCCCCCACCTCCCCATCTTTGTACCTCCCCTGTCATTCCCCTCCCTTTCCCCTCTTCCTGTCTCCTCTGTCACGCCTTTCCCCTCCCCTCATTTCCCTGCCGTTCCCCCTCCCCCCTTTCCCCTCCCCTCATTTCCCTGCCGTTCCCCCTCCCCCCTTTCCCCTCCCCTCATTTCCTTGCTGTTCCCCCTCCTCCCCTTCCCCTCCCCTTCCTCTCCCTCCCTCTATCCCTCCCGCGTGTGGCTATCTCCTTCTACAAGCAATTTATTTCCATTATCGCCAGCAATTTACTCTCGCGTCCCCAGCGCTTGTCACTTCCAGCCCGGCAATTTATTTCTTGTCTATCTTTTTTCTTTTTTTATTCAGAGTGTGCTTTTTATGTGTGTGTGTGTGTGTGTGTGTGTGTGTGTGTGTGTGTGTGTGTGTGTGTGTGTGTGTGTGTGTGTGTGTGTGTGTGTGTGTGTTCTGTATTCATGTGTGTGTCCTTTCTCATGTTGTGGTTAGTCATTTTAAACCAAATTCACATGTAACATTGCTCTCTCTCTCTCTCTCTCTCTCTCTCTCTCTCTCTCTCTCTCTCTCTGTCATAAATCGTCACTCTTGATCAACTCTACGTGGCAAGTCAAGAGGGTACTAAAAGACATGGAAACTGCGGTAAGTACTCAGAGAGAGAGAGAGAGAGAGAGAGAGAGTCAAGGTAAAAGAAGAGGAAGGGAAGACAGGAGAAAAATGGGGGAGGAGGAGAGGGAGCTGAGAGAGGAGGGGTGGAGAGAGGGGTGAAATGGAGGGAAGAGGGAACGTGAAGGAGAATGATGGGGGAGGAAAGGGTGACAAAATCAAACGAGAGTATGAGAGAAGACAGTATGAGAAAAGACAAAATTGAAGGTGAAGGGGAAGGAGAAGAAGGGAGAACGTAAGAGAAGAAATGGGAAAGATGAAGAAAAAAGAGAAGGAGAATAGAGAGGAAAGAGAGACGAGTGCAAACACACACACACACACACACACACACACACACACACACACATAAAAAAAAATCCTTAATTAGTTTGAGTCACGGTACAAAAAACTACAAAAATTACAAAGTCAGTACTCCCACTGTACTCTGTGTCTTATTACAGAGAAAAAAAAAGGCAAGAAAACAATTAGCACTGTACTCCAACGACATTCATTCTGTGTGTGTGTGTGTGTGTGTGTGTGTGTGTGTGTGTGTGTGTGTGTGTGTGTGTGTGTGTGTGTGTGTGTGTGTGTGTGTGTGTGTGTGTGTGTGTGTGAGAGAGAGAGAGAGAGAGAGAGAGAGTTTCCCTAATATCCATAAAACACGGTATCATTCTCCTTTTAACAACCCCTAGTTCGCCTCATTTCCCCTTTCAAGACTCTTCATTCCACCTCAATCGTCTTTATAAACATTCTCTCTCTCTCTCTCTCTCTCTCTCTCTCTCTCTCAATATAAAAAAAAACTCTCTTCGTTCTATCTCCATTTCTGTCAATTTGGTCCTGAAACAATAGACGATATGAGGAGCAGCCACCAATACACCCAGGCCGGGATGTTAATGTGTAAAAGACCTAATTAAACCCTCTGGCCAGGAGACAATAGACGACTGAATCCCTTGAGGTTCACTTCATTAACAGGGTCGTGCTGGAGGGTACAGGCGTCTATGAATTCCCGCCTGGCCTTGCTGAGCGGGTCTCCATGTCTACAGATTTTTTTTAAGGGTACTTATTCTCACTCTCAGGTGGGAGGAAGGCCAAGGTGATAATAATGATGATGATAATGACAATAACAGTAATGATGATGATGATGATGGTAAATGTAACAGGCCAGAGAAGTGGTTTGTTTATATATGTTATCAATTTCTGTGCCTACCTATTTATCTATCTATCTACCTGTCTGTCTATCAATATATCTACCTGTATCATCCTCCCTCCCTCTCGATGTAGACAGGTAGATAGCTAAACAGACAGATACAGATAGATAGAGAGAGATAGACTGATATAGATAGAAATAGATATACAGGAGATACACAGATAGACAGGCAGATATTACATAGCTACACGGACAGATAGACAGACAGACAGATAGATACCGATAGATAGATATAGATACACAGACAAAGATACAGATAGATAGACAGAAAGACAGACAGGTAGATATTCAGATACACGGATAGATACTGACAGAAAAATATTTACAAAAAGTACAAGACCTGAAAGCTGTTCAGAATACACTAAGACTATCTGTAAAGCAATTAAGGTTAGCACAACACCTTTTACAAGAGCTAAACTAGTCAATCATTATCAATAATAACTCAGCCGCTCAACAAGCAATTAAGTATCATTAGCTGGCAATTATGGCTGAGGTAATTACAGTTGAGAGTGGAGGAGGAGAAAATGCAATGTTAGTGCAGAGCAATACGAAGAATGATTCTCTCTCTCTCTCTCTCTCTCTCTCTCTCTCTCGACCCAGATTTTCGTCAATTTGCAGTTTATTTACCATAGCTCACAAGCAGACTACTATAACTCTACACTCTTTCCACAGCACTTCTTCGTGACTAGCAATGCATTCTATTGTTAATCTTTTGATACAACTCAGTACTCAAGGTGGAAAGAGAGCAATTTGGGGCCACGGTAGAGTAAAATGGGGTAAAAGAGTGAATAATACGTGTGACTTACTCATCAGATTTATAGAGCAAGTTGAGGTGGATTTAGAAACACAGAGAGAGAGAGAGAGAGAGAGAGAGAGAGAGAGAGGAAGGAGGTAGTGGTCAGGGAAGAGGGAGGCTGGTGGGAGGGAGGGAGAAAGTGTTGAGGAACAAAGAAAGTAAGAAGGGAGGGAGAAAGCAGGAAGGGAGAGAGAAAGTGATGAAGAAAAAAAGTGATAAGGGAGGGAGAAGGTGAAAAGCAGGAAGATGGCAGGTGGGAGGGAGGGAGGCAGAGAGGGATACGGTTGGAGGAAGGGAGAGAAGAGGAAAGAAGGAATGAAAGAGGGAAGGAGGGAGGATGTGAAAACGAAGGAGGGAAAAAGTGGGATGGGAGGGATTGAAGTACAGTAATAGGGAAGGAGAGAGGGATGGATGGAGGGAGGGAGGGAGGGAAGGAGAGAAGGAGGGAGGGAGGAAGGGACTTTTGGGTTGAGCTTCTTGGGTCGCTAATGAGGCGAGATTATAATTAAGCTGAAGTGTCTCCTCCTTCCTCCCTGGAGACGAAGAGGAGGAGGAGGAGGAGGAGGAGGAGGAGGAAAGATAAATGAAGAAAGGACCTAAGTACGAATGATACAAGAAAAGACATGCAAAGGAGAAAAAAAGAAAAAGCCAAAATGAGAAGTACAAGAGAAATGACAAAAATATTAAAAAAACATGAAATACCAGAGAAACTCAAAACCATGAAAGAATAAATAAATAAAAAAGATGAAAATACGCAGAATATAATACGCTTACTGAAAAGAATACAAAAATAAAGAAAAACTGAAGAAAGAAGTCGAGATTCTAAGAGCTGTTGAGAGAGAGAGAGAGAGAGAGAGAGAGAGAGAGAGAGAGAGAGAGAGAGAGAGAGAGAGAGAGGAAAAAAGTATGAGAAAAAAAAAGGACAAAGGAATAAAGTACAGAAGCAAAGGAACGAAAAAAACTGAGGAGGACACAGAAGGAAAGAGAAGAGCGCTAAGAGGTAAATAAGAAGAAAAATAAGAAAAGAGGAGGAAAGAGAAGAGAGCCAAGAGGAAAATACGAAGGAAAACAAGAGGAGGAAGCAGAAGAGGAGCTGAGGGGGTTGCTTTCATTACGAGACATAAGAGGGTCAAGAATCCAGCCTACTCTCCTCTGGGCCTCAGAATCTGACTCTCCGTGCCATGACGACTCTGTTAATTAGCACACACGCCTGCTCTCCTACACACGCACACGCCCGACCTTCACGCACATGGACACGTACACGGACACTCCTCAAAACATACAGACATACAAACACACTGATAACACACACACACACACACACACACACTTCTTTCTTCCCCTAGAGACTGATATATTAGGATCAGGGAGGCCTTCTTCTTCATGTTTCCTTATTTTGAACTTACAAATCTTTCTCATTTAAATATAAATAATCTAGTTTAAGTGAGAATGATGGGGAAAGCTAGAGTTCTCCCGACCATGAGGGTGAAAAAGTGAAATGAATGCTAAATGAAAGAGGGAAATGAAAGCTAAATGAAAAAGTGAAATGAAAGGTAATGAAAAAATAAAATGACAGCTAATTGAAAAAGTGAAATGAAAAGTGAAATGAAGCTAAATGAAAGTGAAATGAAAGCTAAATGAAAGTGAAATGAAGGAGAAATGAAAAAGTGACATGCAAGGTAGATGAAAAAGTGAAACGAAGGCGAAATGAAAAAATGAAATGAAAGCTAAATAAAAAAGTGAAATGAAGGTGAAATGAAAAAGTGAAATGAAAGTGAAATGAAGGTGAAATGAAAAAGTGAAATGAAGGGGTTGGTCCATTGTTTTTTACTTTATTGCCCTGTTATCATTTGTTTTCTACATTATTATTATTATTATTATTATTATTATTATTATTATTATTTTTATTATTATTATTATTAATATTATTTCAGGCTTCATTACAAGTTTATATTTTTTGTGAGAGGGGGAATCAGTGTGTTTGTTTTGGTCCGTCTGTCTGTCTGTCTGTCTGTCTCTCTCTCTCTCTCTCTCTCTCTCTCTCTCTCTCTCTCTCACACACACACACACACACACACCACGCTTAGCTTAATGTTTAGCACTACTTTCCGCCTTTCCTCTAAAATTACCTTCCTTCACGTCAGCCCTGCAAGGCATTACTTCAGCCCATTATCTTCACAGGTTACCGGAGGGCTAGGAGGGTGGGGGAGAGCCGTATAATTTCCCATTCTAATTTAACTCATCGTTTTTACCTACCCTTATAAAAAAAAAACACATAAAAATCGTGCCTCCCTCCCTCAATAACAATCTGGTCAAGGGACGAAGGAAAAAAATTAAGGAAAAAGAGGAAAAAAGGGGGAAAGGGCGATGAGAAATGAGGCAATCTTGGCGGAAAGTGAGGGAAAGTTGCGGTGATAATGGGGGTTAAACGCTTGGGAAAATAGCGAAACTTTCTGGGAGGTTTTTTCCAGCTTGCTAGGTGAATGTGAGAAAATGAGAGGACGTGAGAGAGAGAGAGAGAGAGAGAGAGAGAGAGAGAGAGAGAGAGAGAGAGAGAGAGAGAGAGAGAGAAACTTACCTTACAGTACTTCAGAATGACTAACTTTAATTGTAAAAAAAAAAAAAAAAGGCCTACAGTAGTATACCTGAGTGAAAAAGGTGTCGGAAGCCCTTAATTAATGACAAGTCTAAAACACCTGTTGGGATAGTAAATAGTCAACTGCATACCACATAAGCTTACGCAATCAGCAACGAGGTAGAAAAGTCGCCCCTCTTTATTTCCCTGTGTTACGAGACTAACGAGGAGAGTGTATGTGGGTGAGGTGGATGGGGGCAGAGGGAAAGAGAGACCGAGGATAAGATGGAGGGATGGAGTGGAGATGTATATGGGAGAGGGGGTGTGTGAGCTGGAGGGGAAGGGGCAGCGAAATGGCAAGGGACAGGGGGACATGGAGGCGATTTGTTTGTGGCCACCCCTTTCAGGACTGAGCCGTAGTGTTGCAAAATATTGCGTAAAAGAGTGTTTGCCTTTTACGTCATCTCAGGTATCACAGAATAATCATTAACCTTTAATTACATAGGCTGATGAACAGGTAAGCAAAGGAAAATTTTGTCCAACCCTCCAAGCACTCTGGGAATTAATTAACCATAGAGGATAATGGGTATTGCTACACCTCCCAGAACAAATTAATTAGGGAAACTTTGTGTGTGTGTGTGTGTGTGTGTGTGTGTGTGTGTGTGTGTGTGTGTGTGTTATTCCTTCTACCTCCAGGCGATTTAATTCAACGTAGTCAGAGAAAATTGACTGAAGGGGTGATGAGTTGAAGAAAATCGTCTAACTGTAGCAAGATTAAAGAAAAAGACAAAAAGACAAGGGAATAAAACGAATGGTAAAGGCGTCACCGTACTGAGAAGGTTACGATCTGCTCTAGAGGTTGGCCATTTATTTCGTATCTTTCCACTCAAATGGCCAATTATAAACAACCCTACCTAAGTGCCCTGCAAAAGCTCTCTCTAGCGTATTAAATCAGCGCTATTAAAAAGGGAGTTTCTCTTAATAAATAACGGTATTCTCTTGGCTCTTTCAGCTCCTTAATTGGCTGCCTGAAAGAATCCCAAATCGTGCAAGCCTTTTTTTATTTTCTTTCTCTTTTTTTTTTTTTTTTTTTTTTTTTAGGGGGGTTGTTAGTATCATATATGCATCACCAAGAATGGATATTTTCTGTTCTTAGCTTCTTCGCGTTTATCATTATTATTATTATTATTATTATTATTATTATTATTATTATTACTGCTATCTTGGGAGGCGGAAGGGCAATTTTCGCTGGTAACAAACCTCAACACAGGCGGTTGGTGGGGGTTGTTCACTATCCACTCACTCGATGTACTGCTACTTTCGGATGATTCTATGCTGAATCACAAGTCAATTCCTGTAACCCAAGAAACCCCTTACTACGCCTGGTGGTAATCATATCATCAAAAACTGGACGCCTGGTGAGTTAGTGGGATAAGATGCATGGCTGAGATTTCTACACACTTGATGCTGTACTGAATAGTCTAGCCCAGGGTACCTACGCTATAGATGGAGTAATAGGAGGGAGAGAGAGAGAGAAAGAGAGAGAACTGTTTTGGTTTACATACAGTACCTATACAGTATTAACTCTCTTAAGGTCAATCCAACTCTGTATTCCATTCCACCAAAGGCCAGACGATTTTATTCAGCAAAATGAGTCATAGGAGCCTAAGAGTGAGTCATAGGAGCCTAAGAGTGAGTCATAGGAGCCTGACAGTGAGTCATAGGAGCCTGACAGTGAGTCACAGGAGCCTGACAGTGAGTCACAGGAGCCTGACAGTGAGTCACAGGAGCCTGACAGTGAGTCACAGGAGCCTGACAGTGAGTCACAGGAGCCTGACAGTGAGTCATTGGAGCCTGACAGTGAGTCACAGGAGCCTGACAGTGAGTCATTGGAGCCTGACAGTGAGTCACAGGAGCCTGACAGTGAGTCACAGGAGCCTGACAGTGAGTCATAGGAGCCTGACAGTGAGTCACAGGAGGCAGAGTGAGTCACAGGAGGCAGAGTGAGTCATAGGAGCCTAAGAGTGAGTCATAGGAGCCTGAGAGTGAGTCACAGGAGGCACAGTGAGTCATAGGAGCCTGAGAGTGAGTCACAGGAGGCATAGTGAGTCATAGGAGCCTGAGAGTAAGTCACAGGAGGCAGAGTGAGTCATAGGAGCCTGAGAGTGAGTCACAGGAGGCAGAGTGAGTCACAGGAGGCAGAGTGAGTTCATATCCTCTACCTGACCGGCTAATTAGTTGTTTTTATCTCTGTGTCGACGCCATTACACCCCAATATCATGCTTATTACTCATTACCTTAGCATGCCAACTTTAATTCTGTGTCACGGCCGAAACTCTATGGCACTCCTGAAACTCTATGGCAATGGCTGAAACTCTATAACACTGAAACTCTATGGCATTTGGCTGGAACTCTGTGGTACTGGCTGAAACTCTGTGGTACTGGCTGAAACTCTATGGCAATGGCTGAAACTCTATGGTAATGGCTGAAACTCTATGGTAATGGCTGAAACTCTATGGCAATGGCTGAGACTCTATGGCAATGGCTGAAACTCTATGGCAATGGCTGAAACTCTGTGGTACTGGCTGAAACTCTATGGCAATGGCTGAAACTCTATGGCAATGGCTGAAACTCTATGACAATGGATGAAACTCTATGGCAATGGCTGAAACTCCATGGCAATGGCTGAAACTCTATGACACTGGCTGAAACTCTATGACACTGGCTGAAACTCTATGGCACTGGCTGAAACTCTATGGTATTCTGTTAACCCCTATTGCTCTCTGGCGTTTTCTATATTCTTCTTCCTGAAAATTCACGATTTTAACGAATTTCAGATTAAAGTTATTTTACTCTAACTTGGCCTCAAACTGCCATCTCTCCACCTTCAATGTCGAGCTGTAACAAGAGATTAACACTAGAATACGGGGCTAATCACAAAGAAGTGCTATGGAAATGATGCAGAGCCGTAGTATTGTCATATTCCGCCACTGTGCAACGTGAAATAAGGTGCAAAAAGACGAAAATCACGTGAATAAGCTGCAAAACGACGAAGAGCACGTGAAATAAGCTGCCAAATGAATATCACGTGTAATAAGCTGCAAAAGGACGAAAATCGCGTGAAATAAGCTGCAAAAGGACGAAAATCGCGTGAAATAAGCCGCAAAAGAACGAAAATCACGTGAAATAGGCTGCAAAAGGAAAATCACGTGAAATACGCTGCAAGAGGATGAAAATCACGTGAAAGAAGCTGCAAAGGGACGTAAATCACGTGAAAGCTGCAAAAGGACGCAATGCACGTGAAATAAGCTGCAAAAGGACGCAAATCACGTGAAACAGGCAGCAAAAGGACGAAAATCACGTGAATTAAGCTGCAATAGGACGCAAATCACGTGAATTAAGCTGCAAAAAGGACGAAATCACGTGAAATAAGCTGCAAAAGGACGCAAATCGACTGAAATATAGCTGCAAAAGGACGAAAATCACGTGAAATAAACTGTAAAAGGACGCAAATCACATGAAATAAGTTGCAATAGGACAAATCACGTGAAGTAAGCTGCAAGAGGCCGAAAATCACGTGAAATAAGCTGCAAAAGGACGAAAATACGTGAAATAAGCCGCAATAGGACGCAAATCACGTGAAATAAACTGCAAAAGGACGCAAATCACGTGAAACAAGCTGCACAAAGACGCAAATCACATGAAATATGCTGCAAAAGGACGCAAATCACGTGAAAGAAGCTGCAATAGGACGCAAATCACGTGAAATAAGCTGCAAACAAGGACGAAATCACGTGAAAGAAGCTGCAATAGGACGCAAATCACATGGAGTAAGCTGCAAAAAGGACGCAAATCACGTGA